>NC_090172.1:56866809-57466809 GCF_024679245.1 Pseudorasbora parva
ATTCTGAAATCCACTTCCGCTTCAATATACCTGTATATATCCTAATTAAATTCATAATCAAAGCCTTAATAGATATTTATCCCTCTTTATTATTATAATTATGATTTTTAATTAATCTTTTCAGTTATGATTTTGCTTATTGTTTTCTAAAGTGTGTATTTGTTCTCTGACTGGTGACTGAGGGTCTGTCCTAGAGATGTGTGATGTGTTGCTAAAACTTGATAGCAGAACACGTTGTCGTGTGTTTGGATTTTGGAGGAATCACACACTCCTAACATGCCGGGAGTGCAGAAACAGTGTTTGCTCACTTAGCCCGGCTTCCAGATATGAAATATGGATTTGTCTTTATTTTTTATTAATTTTATATTTCCCTTTACTGAAACACTAAAGAAACGAGATGAATATTGCCTGTACTACTGTCTGTACCTCTCACTGAGAGAAAGCACATGTTATCAGTATGTTTTGGGTTAGAAATGGAGCTCAATCAGCTCCAACCTTGGGGAGACTGTGTATCTGTGTATGTGCGCAATATTCTGTGTTACAGATCAGGACTGGAGGTGGATTAATGGCATCCTAAGACATGAGTGGACTTGTTTTTCTGGCCAAGCTGGCGCCTGCTGCAGACCTGGAAGGTCACTATGTGGCTAAATCCGGGGTGAAAGCGTCAACAAGTGACATGTGCATCAGATTAACTGACAATGTGTGAAATTTACCATGACTGTTAATTTTCTCTGAGCCAATCATCAATCTTGCAGCAATCACGTGAATAGACCTTTTTCAGACGCTTTGAGAAATGAGGTGATGTGCAATGCATGTTTTGCAAAAATATATTTTTTGACCATGTATGCTTGTAAGCCTATTGCAGAAGACCTCCAAACCAAATTGGAATCCTTTAAAATAGCATAATAGGGGCACATTAATAATATTCCCAATAATTTCCAAATTAAATTAATTCTATGTTATGACACATACCGCCATTAGAATTTCAGTTTTCTTCCTGGACTCAATGACATTAATCTAGATTAGGAAGAGAGAGAAGACGATTTACGATGACAATAACACAAGCAAAATCTAATTTTCCACAAAAAAAAACTAAAACAAAACACAATACTGAATAGAGTTCACATATGTCCATGCATGAAACTAGACGAGTGTGTTTGAGATTGAGAGTACATATACACAGTACCTTTAAAGTATTTGGATAAAAATCACACAGTAAAAATATATATATGTCATTTCACTAGATTAATCAAATCTGCAAAAACGTTGTGTGTGAAAACCAAAAAGTGCCACAATTTAATTCTGAACTCTTAAATTTTTGATATTAATTCTGAACAATAAGTCTAGAGTTTTATTAATTGAAATCTAACAATGTTGTTATAAAAGATTAGCTTTAAAGTTATGTTCAGATAAACACCATTAGGTTTGATAATTAAGTATATAATGCAAATATATCTAGACATTTTTAAGATTGTCCAAATACATATTAAGGTCATTGCAATTTTTAAAGTATGCAATATGTTTGGTAACACTTTATTTCTAGTGTTCCTGTTACACTTTACATGTACTTACTGTAGCAATAACTATAAATGATGCATAATTCCATGCAAATTATCCTAAACTATGTACTTAAAGGACAACTCCGGTGAGAAATGAACCTAGGGGTAATTAATAGATGGTTACCGAGTAGATCATTCTCTGCAATGTGTTTTCATGAAAATCGAATGTAAAGATTTTTATCTCTAAAAACAGATTAGCTTATAACACTAGTCTATGGGGCACAGAGTAAGTGAAATTAAATCACTAGTTAATACCACTAACAAGGCTCAAAATAGCCTCACACTAACACGGTCGCATAATGAGGGTCCCAACATGCAAACCGAAGCATTGAGAACTTTGTAAGTGTAGAAACAGTTTAATAAGAAGATACTTTATAAAGACAGTACATTAGGCGCATACAGACAGCAGTCTCGAGTCGAGCCACGAACGCTGTGCTAAGTGTTGAACTGTGATATGGTCCGTTGTTTCCGGAAGAAAGCACTGAATGCAGCAGAGAAAATAAATAAATAAAAATAAATTCCATTTAATTAGATTTCACAAACTGAATTCCTATTGACCAGCTCACTTAGCACAGCGTTCGTCGCTCGACTCGTTGAAATTGTTTTCCAGTATGGCTGCTGTCTGTAAACGCGTAATGTACTGTCTTTATAAAGTATCTTCTTATTAAACTGTTTGAACACTTACAAAGTTCTCAATGCTTCGGTTTGCATGTAGGGACCCTCATTATTTTACCGTGTTAGTGTGAGGCTATTTTGAGCCTTGTTAGTGGTATTAACTAGCGATTTAATTTCACTACCCTGTGCCCCATAGACTAGTGTTATAAGCTAATCTGTTTTAGAGATAAAACTCTTTACATTCGATTTTCATGAAAACGCATCCCAGAGAAGGATCTACTCGGTAACCATCTGTTAATCACCCACAGGTTCATTTTTCACCGGAGCTGTTCGTTAATATCACTCAGTACTTAAATCTATAATTACACTGTAACAAGGACACCTTTATGTTTGTACCTGCAGCACATAGTCCAAGGCCCCTGATCGGAAGGCTCTGCGTGCATTCAGAAGGTTATTGCTGGCCTCTTCCACCTCATGCTGTTTTCCGCGGGGAGCCTGAGCGTTCCTGCTTAGTGCCGTCTCCAGGTTCTCACTGCTACGCTCGAAATCCTTCCGCACATCTTTGAACCGCTTCACATCCCTTAGGGGGAGATGCAGAATGAGTAAATAAGTTTTTACAATCAATTCTCCCAGAAGGGCCGCTAATAATAAGCTGATGAAAAAATAATGAGATTTGTGACTCAGATGCCCAAGTTCATGCATATGTTTACAGACAGCTTCATATTATTGGTAGAGTGGTACAAAAAGAAGAAGATGTGCCTCAGTAAAAAGGCAGAGGATGAAAAACTTACTCTTTCACAAAATTCTGTAGCTTCAACTTCACAGACTTTTGTGTGCTTTCAATCACCTCCTGTTTGGAGAAGCACAATTCATGGAATGGGAGACGAGCCAGAAAAAAGGAACACATCTCCAGACAGATTGTTGGCACATTGGTTACTAGTAGTAACAGTAAAAAGGAAGAACTTGACTCACCTCTTGAGCACTGACAATGTCTGACAGCTTTTTAGAAAACTTTTCCAAACACTCCTGAAAGAAAGAAACGCAGCCTCTGTTATGCTTTGGTTAACTCTCGATCATTTTTAACTCGTATTACTACACTAGGTCTTTCCTTTTCCATTTTGCAAAACACTTGCACTACAGTTCAAAGGTCTGAAGCCAGCAAGATTTTTTGGCATTTCGTCTCTACAGTAAAACAGTTATACTGTGAAACACTAGTACAATTGAAAATAACTTTTCTATTTAAAACATCTTAAAATGTAATTTATTCCTGTGTGTAATGGTTATATTATTTTGTGTTCTCTTTTGGTTCATTTCATTGCATTGTGTTTTAGTTGTTTTTCCCTGTGCCTGTTTGCCTGTGTGTGCCAGTTCACCTATTGTCCAATTAATGTCCACATTAGTTGAGTTTCTCTGCGTATTTGATGCTGCCTTCACACGTGCTATCAGAATTAGTTAAAAACTGGACACGAATGCCTTAAGTCGTATCTACCTCCGTTCCTAAGATGAGCAAGCCATAAACTTTAAACATGGCAGAGAAGAAAACAACTGCTTTTCTTTTTAATTTATTCCAGAACAGCTACATCGCCTTGTCTTGTCATTGAAGTATATATTTATAAGCATATTTACATATACGAATAATAATTTGAAGCATATTATATGTTTTATACACAGCCTGTGTCAAGCTGACTGTCTAGATAGCGCTGTGAATGGTTGTCAATGAATGGGACACTAAGGGTGCTTTCACACCTACCTTGTTTGGTCCGGATTTTCGGACTTTTCAGTTTGGTACGAACCAAAATTACAGGTGTGAAACCTCCCCCGGACCATACAGACGAAATTTGGTCCGACGAAAAGAGGTAGTCTCGGTCCGGACCAAACAGAACAAAGGTTCGGTTCGTTTCTTGTGTGAAAGCATTTTCTGTATAGTTCGGACTTTCAGACCATTTACAGGAAGTTCTGGTGTAGGATTAGTGAAAAAACACAGATTAAACTCACAGCACATGCAGTGATGGAGCGCGCAGCATTTTATCCAGAACCGCTTGTGTAGTCATGTCAGCTCGCGTGAGCAGCGTGCTCTGCTTGACTATATGAGTTTCGGTTTATTTATGAGACCGCTCCAGTTCATGTGCAACGCAAATGATCACTCCGTCACGGGATGTCTGCTATATTATTTATTTAAGCTTATTTATTAAATTCAGGCAAACGATGAAACATTTATTAAAATTAAGATACAAAATACAGCTTTCTACAAAACAAAACTTAATGAAGTGGTCAAAATTATTTCTGACTCGATGTCTTTGACATATATTGCACATCTGTGCACGTTTCATAATCAATATAGCCTAGATGAAATTTAAAAATAACATTATAATATTTAAACATAACTATAAAATAAAATACATTGTTTGGCTAAAAAGCTTCTAGGAGCTCCTCCTTTCATGTCGGCGCCGATAAAATGTTTGCATAACAAGGACTCGAGTATAGTTGGTGCTGCAGATAGTAATGCCATAAAATGAACAGTATTGGCAATGATATGCGTCTGTTCATTCATTCTTGTCAAAGTTAGCCACTGAATTGACAACACACTGACGTCAGACGGACGTCCGCTAACAAACCAATCAATGTTAAGATGCAGCCCACATAGATGATGACGACAGGACGCCAGTGCGTCATGTAAAGTTCTTTGGTGCGCTGACATAACTGCAATGTGAAAGCAAACCAAAAAGAACCAAATGTCCAAACACAAACTTTGGTTCGGACCTTGGTGCGGACTTTCAGGTGTGAAAACGCCCTAAATTAATTTAGGCTTTAATAATATTTTCCTAATTAATAGGCAAGAAAAAACCTGATGTCCTCCATGATTCTTGTCCTTTGTCGGAAAGCAAAGCACTTGAATGCGATGAGCTCATAACCATGACTTAAGAAGTGGGAAGCAGGAATGTTGGTGCGGCGTCGTCAATGATAAAGTGTTGTGGAGTTGACACAACTATTATTATCAATGTTGAAAGCAGTTGTGCTGCTTAATTTGTGTGGAAACAGTAAAATTATTTAAGGATTTTTTTGATGAATAGAAAGTTCTTAACAGCATTTAATTGAAATACCACCTTTTGTACCATTATAAATGTTATGTTTTCACTTTTTGGTCAATGTAATGCTTAGTTTAGGGTCCAATTCTCACTATTAACTAGTTGCTTATCAGCATGTCTATTACTTAGATATTAGCTTTCCATTAGTACTTATAAAAGCACATATTAATGCATTAATCTACATGAACACATTCTACATCCAACACCTAAACTTAACTATTAATAAACAGTAATTACGAGTTTACTGGGGGCAAAAGTTAAAGTTAATAGTTAATAGTGAAACTTTTACCCTAATCTAAAGTGTGACCAAAATATCTTCACATCCCATATTTACACTGCACTGGTAAATGCTGTTTCCCATATCAGTCTAGAATCCATCAAACAGCCGCATGTTACCGTACAGATCTGGAATTTACAATCACTTTGTTTCACTTCCTTCTTATTTGGATGCTGTTTTGGGTGATCATATGTTTATATCCCATCAGAGGTATCAGTTAGCGTATGTGGCTACCCCTGTGTGGGTTCTTGTGTACAGTAAGTAATGCTAATTTACGATCCGTTACAGGACTGTTGATACACTCACCCCCATAGTCCGGTCCTCAGAACAGTGGTGTCCCAGCTCTTTAAGGCCATTTACAAAGCTCTTACTGTTCAGGCAATAGGAACGGCCCGCTTCCAGCATAGTGTGGCACTGTTTCACCAACTATACAAACACACATTTATTTCAGGATGTTATAATGTCATATTATTAACATACATAAAATAGACATTTTTACAAACAAATGTTGTGTGCAATTATTTAAAGAGGACCTTTTATGCCCTTGATTTTGTTTTTGGTCTCTACTAGAATCGGTTTTCATGCTTGAATGTAAAAAAAAACGTCCTTATTTTTTACATATTCTACATTGTTGCAGCTCCTCTTTTCCCAGTCCGTCAGTAACACTGTGTTTAGTTCATGTCTCTATGAAGCCCCGCCTCCCGAAAAGCAAATTCTCTGAAAATGTGCTCTGATTGGCCGGTTAGATCAGTCCGTTTTGATTCGATTTCGGAAATGTCACCCCCTTACCATAACCTCAAGTTTTACCACACTACCAATGTTAAAATGGACCCTTATATTCTATTAGCACAATCTGAACAAAAAAATTTCACATGTAACCACATCAACCTGCCAGATCTGATTAAAATTTAATTTAGATTGTAAGGGATGGTTTATTTAATTTGTAATCCAATCAAAAGGGCATGTAAACACCTGATCAGATTGAAAACCTAAAGTGGAAAGTACTGCGCGCGCATGTGCTATGATGCAGAAATAGCGTAATGGCATATGCCACGCAGAATAAGCTGTTCTTCCTGTTGAAAAAATTATCTTTCCACTCATTGAAGTAGAGCAGGATAACGTCTCACCAGGCCTCGTTTCAGACTCTTATCCCCAGACGCCATGTTTTGGGCGTGGGAAGGGGCGTTTTTACTGCTTAATAAATATAAGCAGCACGGTTCATGTGCTCGTCGTCGCCTAATAAAGACCCAAAATACATAATTATTAAGTCTGCTTTTTAAAACAAATAAAAGGAGGATGGTTAGTATGCAACAACAGCAGCAAATTCTGTAAAGTCATGCAGTGTGTGCATGTCAAAAGATTAAATCCGATCACAAGCTTGTGACATAAACCACCCGATCGCTTTAATTAGTGTTTATGTAAACACTATGTTTGTATTCATCAATCGGAATTAATTAATTCAGATTGAAGCAGTGTGTCCATATAAACATAGCCACTGTTAACTCAACTCAACCAGGCCCCATCCCTTTATTTTGCTTATGCCTTGGGCAGGAATTATTTAAATGAGGAATATTGTGACATGTTCATTCCTGAAATAAATTTAGTGCACACTAATATACTCCTTTTTGAGTGGCTTTGTGGTTTGTGACCAGGGCTGCTCAATAAAAGTAGCCCAATGGTCAGTCAAAAGTAGCCCAATGGTCAGTCAAAAGTAGCCCAATGGCCAGTCAGAAGTAGCCCAATGGCCAGTCAGAAGTAGCCCAATGGCCAGTCAGAAGTAGCCCAATGGCCAGTCAGAAGTAGCCCAATGGCCAGTCAGAAGTAGCCCAATGGCCTGTCAGAAGTAGCCCAATGGTCAGTCAGAAATAGCCCAATGGCCAGTCAAAAGTAGCCCAATGGCCAGTCAGAAGTAGCCCAATGACCAGCCAGAAGTAGCCCAATGGCCAGTCAAAAGTAGCCCAATGGCCAGTCAAAAGTAGCCCAATGGCCAGTCAAAAGTAGCCCAATGGCCAGTCAAAAGTAGCCCAATGGCCAGTCAAAAGTAGCCCAATGGCCAGTCAAAAGTAGCCCAATGGCCAGTCAAAAGTAGCCCAATGGCCAGTCAAAAGTAGCCCAATGGCCAGTCAGAAGTAGCCCAATGGCCAGTCAAAAGTAGCCCAATGGCCAGTCAGAAGTAGCCCAATGGCCAGTCAAAAGTAGCCCAATGGCCAGTCAGAAGTAGCCCAATGGCCAGTCAAAAGTAGTCCAATGGCCAGTCAAAAGTAGCCCAATGGCCAGTCAGAAGTAGCCCAATGGCCAGTCAAAAGTAGTCCAATGGCCAGTCAAAAGTAGCCCAATGGCCAGTCAAAAGTAGCCCAATGGCCAGTCAGAAGTAGCCCAATGGCCAGTCAAAAGTAGTCCAATGGCCAGTCAAAAGTAGCCCAATGGCCAGTCAGAAGTAGCCCAATGGCCAGTCAAAAGTAGTCCAATGGCCAGTCAAAAGTAGCCCAATGTGATTTTCTCTATCAGGTGGCCAAATTCTCCAGTGAGGTTTTGCTCTTGGGGTGTTTTGGGAGTGTTTGAGGGCCAAAATCACACCTATGGGGATGGAAATCAACTTGCGGAAGAAAAAAATAACCCGCAGCAACAACTTAAATGTAGCCCAATTCCACATGAAGATTTGGCAACGCGGTTTGTGAATTTGCAGAGCGTTTTCATGCTCAAACGGCAACTTTACACACTAAAGAAAGTTGGAAATGTAAAACAAAAAAGCATAATACGGTAGGTCCTCTTTAACAAATAACCATGTAGAGGAATTGGTAGGTCTCTCTGATTTGAAACCATTCAGTCTAATAAATTTAAGGGAAATTATCTTGGATTGTGGTTTAAACCTTTTCAATGAGTAATTCCTCTTTGTAGTTCCTCTGAATAACACTATATCACTTCAAAGAGAGGAACAATGACTTTGTTTGTAAATTAAGGAATTAAGCATTTGATGGTCAAAACAATAAACCCTGCAGTATTTGGGATATTATTTTATGGAGTAAGCCTAAATATGAGGCTCCGTTCTGTTATGGTTAAAACCGGTAGCAGAGTTTTGCAAACAGGCGAGTAGGAGTGTTGCTTTTATCAAGAAAAAAAATCAAAAAATCATAAGTCTGAGCATTTAGAAAAGTTGTAGTACATGTCTCCTCAACAAGCCTCAGGATTTGAGCTATCAATAATGTCCAGAACAGTTATGTGCTGACATTTAAAACTAGGGTTAGTGGTTTGTTCGCAAGTGTGAGCACTAGTCATAATGATTCAGCACTAATAGTGAGTCTCTGCATTTTCTCACCTTCTCAAGTCTTGTTTCCAGTTCACTGACGTTGACCTCCACCTTCTCGATTTCTGCCCTATTGAAAATAGCACATACATTTTCACACACACAACTCAAAAATAAATGTTATCCCAGTCATCCTTACTCAACCCTTTAAAAACCCTATATTTACTTTACACAAAACATATTAACCAAGTTCAATTTCATTCACTGTTTATATCAGTGAATGTTCGCTTCTCTGTGTTGTCAGACTTTTTTTGAAGAACACATATAACTTTGTAGTTTCCTGCTTTTTCACATACACACAGACATAGAAATGCAATGATTATTTTTATAAACTCAATATTTAACTGAAACAGTAATTAAGAGAAAGACTATAAAATAAATTGGCCTTTTTTTGAATTTACCGTCTAAGTAACACCATGGACCCTATTTTAATGCTCTGAGCGCATGGTCTGAAGCTCATGGCGCGGGTGACATTTGGAAGTATCTGAATCCACTTTTGCCAGTTTAATGATGGCTCGCCAGGTGAATGGTCCAAAAGACCTAGTCTCTTAATGAGTCAAGGGTGTGTTTTGGGCATAACGTACAATAAATCAATCAGAGTCTCAACTCCCATTCCCTTTAAAAGTCAGTTGTGCTTGCCCCATTACAGATACACTATTTACCATTTATAAAATATTTGTCTCTGCGTGTGTGTAATAAGCAGAGTTTACACCCATTGTGCACCCACCTACAGGCAGATATTACAAATGCACCCTTTTAATTGCATCATTTTTTCACAAAAAATACAGCGCTATTGACATTAGACCAGTTTTTTGTTGGTCAATGGTGCGGTCACTTTCAGTAGCCTCAAAATAGCAACGTGCCAACAATGCGCCTGAACACACTGGGTTTCCAGACCAGCACACCCATGGGCGAACAGATGGGCGCGAGCGCATTTGCTATTTAAACAACACGGCGCTGGATGTGAGGACGATAACTGCGTCCGGCTGAAATTAGCAAAAACACTTGCGTCGTGCCTGGCATCTCATTGGGTGTATGATTGGGCCCTATGTGTAAAGGCTAGCCTTGAAATCTAGACGCACCCTAGCGGCAGCAAATCTAATTTGCCGCGAGTGTCAACTAGCAACTCTCAATACATTTCTGAGCTGTAAACGCCAAACTCTGGTCAGGCCAATCACATCGTGTATAGAATCGGTGGGTGGGGCTTAACACAATGACGGCTGAGTTGCGCTTGCATGCTTCTAGTAAACACAGAAGCTGGCGAATGGCAGTCTTTTGAATCAGCTTTGACCGCGACCGGAAGAGTTTGAGTTAAGCTTTTCTCTGAGAAAAGAACAAAGAATGGCACTGAAGTCATTCTTAAGAAGGGAAGATGTGTTTGCCGACCGATACAGCAAAAGTTTAATCTGTCAACGACCTCTGCTTCACCTTCGTTGCTCTGGTTGGTTGTAGCGCTATCCAATTGCCTGCACGCCGTGGAGAGGGAGTTTGAAAGACAACCGTTTATCCCACCCCTCAGATTGAGCTGTCAATGGTGAGTTTCCAGGCCAAACATCCTGATGTGGGTCTGGCTTGACAGGCTATGTAAAGGCTGGAATACACTACAGAACTTTCAGATTTTTGCCCTAATTTATACTCTAGAGGAGTCAATGGAAGTTGCTGAAATATTCAACAACATTATTGATCTGACTGCACTGACGCTGCTGAGAACAGAACTGAGCTGGACGATGACATCATTTTTCACTGCTTTATAGATGATTTCACTGCTTTATAGAAATGATCTAAAGTAATAATTGATGATATTTACAAAGGAACTGAATCAACACTGAACTGTCTTCAGTTGAACAACAACAACCCAACTGCATTTTCCTGGTATTATCACTGCTTTGAAACAATCTGTATTATATAAAGCAAAGCACTATATAAATGAAGGTAACTTTTCAGACATGTAGTGTATGAAGGACACAAATTCCAATACTTTTTAGCTCCAGACTATCACTCTGTCCAGTCAGAGGATATCAAACATGTCTGATAAGCTGAGATGGTTTAAGAACACATTGTTTTCATTTGTCAAACGTCTTGTTATTGCGTGAGTTTGAGTGATTGATTAGTTATGAGATTCTGACTAAAACATTCATGTCCACGTAGAACTTGGGATTACAACTTCACATTATATACACAAAGATGGTGCACTCATATTACCCGTATCATTCCAAAAATAAGACAATATTTTTTTCTTAGAGATACATCTGAAAAAAAATGGGTTTGCCTTATATTCATGGTCTAGATTTTACATGTCAATAATACAACTGCAACAATGTGTAAAAAAAAATGGCACGTCTGTCAGAGTGTAATGTTAGAAGATCCTGAGCGCAAAACAGTCAAAGAAAAGCTTACCATCTAAGAGCCACGTGATTCATGTTTGTGTGACTCGCTGACGGGACCACACTTCCCCCGTACAGGAATTCAAAACCCAAGACAGTACCCAGATTTCAGATTCACTTCTACTGTTAATGAAATTTTGCTAGGCCACATGGTCTTCACTAGGAGATGGATTGCCTAATTGTTATATAATAACAATTATAATAATATGTTACATAATACCCTGTTGTCTTATTATCAGGGTCATCTTATATTCTGCAAAATATGGTACTAATGAATGTGAGAGAGAGCAATATGACAGAATCAGTCCCGCCCAGCACTATAGACCCAATCGGCAATTGACAAAAAGTCATTGCCTCACTGCAGCTGCCAACAGTCAGTGTTAAGGAATGCACATGTGCTGGTCTAGCCTGAGAAATAAGCTTTTTTTTAACGCTATTTGAGTATAGTAAGTGACATTTAAAAGACAGTTGTCAGATTTCATTAGTGATTTCAAATATGAAATCTAATCGTTAATCTTGTTGAACAGCTTTGGAGGACTTGATGTTTGCCCATTCAAAGAAATAGTACTGCACTTGCATGACTGAAAAAGCTCCCCGAGAAGTGTTTCAAAGATGGCTGCCGAGTGAAATAACTTGCCTTAAAGAGACTTTGGTAATGCTCATAGACAGTAAAAGAAATGGACAGAGCGATCCCATAGACTTCAACGGTGGAAAATGAAGTCAATTACAAGCACTCACTTCCTGATGGCTGAGCAAACTTTTGTCCCGTTGCTTTTGGCTCACTATGGGCTTCTCCCCATTCTTCCCCCTTGACTTTATCGGACTGTATGTCTCCACGTCCCCCCGACTGTCTCATAGACAGTAAAAGATTGCCTGCGAGCGTCTCCTCAGGTCTATACGGTAATTTCTCAACTGTGCGACAGGGTCGCGTTGGTTATGATGCAATCGTTAGCCTATTTTTACAAAAACAGCTTCTGCGGGGCGATAGTGTAAGATACAAGGTAATGGAGCATTTTATGCATTGTCACATTTCTTTATAAATAAACAATGGACAAATGGAGTCTTTAAACGTCTCAGATGTAAAGTTATTCACTGTCAAAGTGACTCAAAAATGAATGGGAGTCAATGGGTTGCTAACGGCAGGTGATGGCTTGGTTAGCAATGGGTGCAACGCTTTCCGAGTGCTAGATTACCCCCTTGGTAATGCTCTGTTTAGTTCCTGTCTCTATGAAGCCCCTCCTTCTTATAAGCTCAATGTGATTGGTCGGTTGAATAAGTGTTGTGATTGGTCAAGCTCTTCTTGAGTGCGTTTGGAAATGGCACGCCCTTTGGCGAGTTTCAACAGTACTATTGCCGCGCTCCAGAAAACCCATAACCCGTGCTTTTCAAACCTTCTACCTATGAAAGTGCACTGAGACGGCCGTTAAACCTGTGATTTCCCACCCCTGAACTAGTACTAGATCGATGTACTCCCAGTTACGGGTTCTGACGTCACATAGCCCACAAAACAACAATGACAGCCCTGGATGCTGTGTTTATAAAAATTGTACATTAAAAACCAAATCATTTATTAAAATAAGGTATTGCTCTAACGTTATTTATCCGCAAATGTTATGTATTATCAGCAGCTTTTCTAGCGTTAGCTAGTTTGCAGTCCATTGAGTGCGAGAATAAATTAATATCAGATACATTTCGAAATATACAAATAACGTAAAATAAAAAAATAGAACAGCTTCTCTTTCCTTATGTGCCGTTTTCTCCTCTGTTTCCCTCAAATAAGCGAAGAGTAAGCCCTTTGGCGATAGAAATGATTGTAAATGAGCATAACCCCGTATGGTCCGCCATGCTTTGTTTACATCTAGCTAACGCTACCACAATTCCTTGCGCTCAGGCAGTTTGCTGTGCCTGGAACGCTACAAAGTCGTGATTTGAAGTCGTAATTTACAGGCTCAAAAACCTGCCTGAAAAGCAGCATAACTCTACTCAACCAGGGCTGGTCCACTTTATTTAGCGTATGCCTCAGACGGGAATTATTTAAATGAGTAATATTATGACATCTGTGAAATAGCTCTGCGGAGTGTATGATGCCCAGGGTTTTCTTCTTCTTCTTCTATGCAACCATTTACAAGGTTGGCAAGTGTATGATGCCTTCTGTTTTAAAATCTGTTCGATTTAAAAAAAAAAAAAAGAAAGTTGTGTAGGGCATTCAAGTATACTGTGAGCTTAGATGTGTGCTCATCAAAAATGTACTTATTTTTTGTGCAAAAATGTGTGTTGATGAAAAAGTTGGTTCTGTAGCAATCCACCCCTAAAACGCACTTCCTGTCTCCTGTTTATCATTTCAGTATCTCTCGTCTCACTTCCTGCTTCCCCACCACTACCCAGCCGCTACTTAGCAACCGGAGGCAGCCGCAGTCTGAAGTAAACTAGGCCTTGAATGTGTCTCTGGCGGTGGCCTTTAGTTCGTACACCTTCATGAAAACTCGTTCTTTTCAGTTGCACTCTGAAGGTCAAGAGCGTCCATGCATGACAGTACTCCTGGTGCAGACAAGTTCCACATGTTCTGTATGTTTACATTCGCATATGACAGATGAAAAGGGAAATGTGTGTGTATATGCAAGTAAATGACCTAATTTTTGAACTCTACACCCTCTCAGTCTGCTCCCCCCGCAGACACTTAAACATGGCTGTCAGACTTTCCATGCCTACTGAATCTACAGCCAAACCACAATGAGAAAGAAACATGCACCACAAAGTATCCCCTAAACAAGTTACCTTCTAGACAATATAACAGCATTATATATTCGCTTGAATGGTTAAAAAAAAGGTCCCATGGCGATGGAAAATGTGCCCTTCTCTCCAGAGCGCCACTTAATCATCACCCCATTCATCCTTCCTCTGTGAATTCTTTCCATGGCCATTGTAACGGTATTTCGCGCTGTTCTGAGAACAGTTTTAATCAAGCACGCCCAGCCCAAAAACAATTACTCTGAACCTACTGACCTGATCCCAGAACTACTTGGAACGAAACCTGCTACGTCATCCATTCAGCAAGCATGACAGTCAAGTTTATCATTTTAATGTGCTGCACGTGACCAATCTTTAATAAAATTATAATTTAATGGATCTTCTATATTAATTTTTCGACCTTATTTTACATTTTACATTACATTATTTCATACATTTTGTGTTGTTAAAAATTTTCACAATAGTGTTTTTTAAATAAAAAAAACAAGGAGAAAAGGGTATCCTACCTGAATCGTGGGGAGTCTTTCAGGCATTCTTCAAAGTCCAGTTTGACAGTCATTTTTGAAATTTAAAACAACACAATTGATTAAAATAATTATTTTAATTCCACACAGTTCCTTTAGAGCTGTAAACATCCAATGCTGCAAAACCAACGGCGTTTACAACATCAGGAATCGTTTAGAAGGGATGAATTAAACCAGTCGTTTCCATTGGATGGACTCGGTATAAATATCAGTCGGGTGTTGCCTGAAAACAAAAAAAAGCATCGCTGAAAACAAGTTTGTGTTTTTTTGGGGGTGTTGTTGTTGTTGTTGTTTTTTCTTCAGGTAATTCACTTGAACAACGAGTCGAATAAATAAAACAATAGCCACAATTCATCAGTAATACATAAAAAGGGGGAGTAATGGTAAAAGAGAATTAAGCAAACCATACCGATAATTATGATCTCATTCTCAAGAGCGGGCTTTCATTGTGCGCGTTTCTTCCTGTTATTATCAATCCATATATTGGAAGGTTATGCATCGATCTGAGTTCATCAACCACCATGTCCTTGTATGTTTCCCTTAATGGACTAAAACTTGTTCGCACTTCGCAGGAGAACTTTTTTTTCCGCTCTTGAATTTGTCACAGTTGGTCCACCCCCCTTGACGCGCTTTATTTCCGGGTTTCGGTGCACCACTAAATTAAAGCAAGCTAGGTCTGTTTTTAAAGGGATTAATACTTATTTATTGTGCTTTTTGATGACGAACATTTATGTTTAAGGCGACGAATTACTCGTTTAAGGTCTAAAAAACAAAACTAAAATATTATTTTATGCATAGCTCATTGTTTAATATAGGCTAGTGAACTGACAAATGAATGAATACTTCCACAATCCCAGTTTTAAGGCGTTTTTCAGGGAGTGTTCTTCTCCAAAGTTTCTATCATCACGTGTCATCACACTGCCTTTTTCACTATATCTGCTAACAGCTTGGTCCCGGTTAAACCTGTTGTTCATAAGAAAGCCCCACCTGACAGCAGTGAAAAAAAGACATCAATCCAAAACAGAAACACAAGCAAAAGCTGTGAAGCTGAGTCAAAGATGTAACCTAAAATAAGCACATGCCTCACAGCAACTGTACGCCCACCACATCGCACATTCACTATTAAAGCAACATTAATTTCTCTATGTCTTGCTGTAAACAAAGTAGTAGCAAGTCCACACTAGTCATACACATTTTAGAATGAAAATAAACTCAATGTGCAAAAGTAACACAAAAATATTAAACATGTAGCCTACAATTGTAGTGAGCTTTAAAAAAAATAAACACAACAGCACTAATATTTTTGTCTAATAAAATGATCACATAAAAGTGATCTAAGAAATACAAAGAAAACTAGTCTTTTAATCACAAGTTAAAAATGATTGTGCATTACAAAAACATTTTCTTGCTTGTCGTTGATATAATGCTTTGTGGCAACAAAGCATTAAAGTCAGAGAAACGGTAAAATAAATGAACACATAACACAACTTTAAAGTCCCCATGAAATCAAAATGGACGTTTTTTTGGTGTTTAGTATGAATATGTTAGCCTAACTGGTTTCTAAGCTAGCGTAGCCAATGACAAAATTAATATTTAGAAGATAAGTATTCAAAACTTAGTTTCACTTCTGCCAATATGGATCAATGATTTTGATCTGCACTTCAGCTTCTCATCAGATTTTCTGTCCAATCAAATGCTCTCTAGAATCTGAAGACCCGCCCCCTTCATTATAAATAGATGCTGAAGCTGAGGCTGAAATCTGTCACTTGTTCACGGATTTTCTATTTTCTCCATGGTGAATAGCACATAGTGCAATGTATAGGGAAGTGTAAATATGTGTAAATATATTCAGACAGTGTAAATATGCTTCCAATGGGGGGGATTAAGTCTGGTTTCATGTTAGTCACGGGAAACGCTGCAGCTCCGGTACAGTGACATGATAGCACAGAGCATATAGGACCCAGAAAATACGGATTTCCTGAGCTCAACGGCTTTGGCCGAGCTGCAAAATTAAAAGCTATTGGCTATTTTAAAAAAGGAGAGCCGTTTGATATGTTCAGTGGAAATTACTTCAACAGATTGAATAATGCTGTGCGTTTCAAGGCACTTTAGTAGGCCTTTAAAATTTCTGTTAAAGGGATAGTTCACCCAAAAATGCTAATTCTGTCATCATTGAACACAAATAGAAATATTTTGAAGAATGTCAGTAACCAAACAGTTGATGGGCCCACACTGACTTCAACTATTTGGTTACTGACATCAATCAAAATATCTTCTTTTGTGTTCAGCAGAAAAAAAGAAACTCATTCAGGATTGGAGCAACTCAAACGTGAATAAATGATGACGGAATTTGCATTTTTGGGTGAACTTTTCATTTAAAGGTGCAGTATGTAATATTTAAACAAGGTGTACGCACCTTAAAGGCTACAACATTCTCCGCAAGAACAGAGAAAAAAGTTCTCACTCCAGGGCCTTGGTTTGAGAGTTCTCGCAGCTTGTTCTCGACACATCGCCTGAGCAGTACTTTTTTCTTGCGGGTGTTCGAGAACCATTGTGTGATTGGTCATATATTTAAAGTGGACGTGATTAATGCAGAGAACCGCAGATGTTCGGCACCTGCTTTCCTCGTGAAGTATGGAATGTACTTGTAACAGAGGCCAGCTAGTGGTTGCTGTGCGAGTAAAACCTCACTCCTCTGATCTCAAGAGATGTTCCAGCGACTGACGCTAGAGGTTGCAGCCTTTAGCCTCTTTGTTAGAGCGTCCAACTCTCATGCCGGCTGACCCGGGTGCAAGTCTTGGTCCAAACAGAAGGGGTTACATGCTGGCCAGAACAAACTTGTTCTGGTTCTTGCCACCTCAAGAAAACTAACAAATTTCTTCGTTCTTGCAGAGTATGTCCAAAGAGTAATACTAGAGGTTGAAATGGGTATACTGCACACAATTAAAATATTGAAGAGGTTGTTTCTCCCGGCCCTTTCGACTCTGACTACAGGTCCTTCTAAAAAAAAATTGCATATTGTGATAAAGTTCATTATTCTCCATAATGTACTGATAAAAAATAAAATTTCATATATTTTAGATTCATTGCACACCAACTGAAATATTTCAGGTCTTTTATTGTTTTAATACTGATGATTTTGGCATACAGCTCATGAAAACCCAAAATTCTCAAAAAATTTGCATATTTCATCCAACCAATAAAAGAAAAGTGTTTTTAATACAAAAAAAGTCAACCTTCAAATAATTATGTTCAGTTATGCACTCAATACTTGGTCGGGAATCCTTTTGCAGAAATTACTGCTTCAGTGCGGCGTGGCCTGGAGGCGATCAGCCTGTGGCACTGCTGAGGTGTTATGGAGGCCCAGGATGCTTCGATAGCGGCCTTAAGCTCATCCAGAGTGTTGGGTCCTGCGTCTCTCAACTTTCTCTTCACAATATTCCACAGATTCTCTATGGGGTTCAGGTCAGGAGAGTTGGCAGGCCAATTGAGCACAGTAATACCATGGTCAGTAAACCATTTACCAGTGGTTTTGGCACTGTGAGCAGGTGCCAGGTCGTGCTGAAAAACCAAATCTTCATCTCCATAAAGCTTTTCAGCAGATGAGTGCTCCAAAATCTCCTGACAGCTAGCTGCATTGACCCTGCCCTTGATAAAACACAGTGGACCAACACCAGCAGCTGACATGGCACTTCAGACCATCACTGACTGTGGGTACTTGACACTGGACTTCAGGCATTTTGGCATTTCCTTCTCCCCAGTCTTCCTCCAGACTCTGACACCTTGATTTCTGAATGACATGCAAAATTTGCTTTCATCCGAAAGAAGTACTCTGGACCACTGAGCAACAGTCCAGTGCTGCTTCTCTGTAGCCCAAAAGTGTCTTGACCTGGGGAATGTGGCACCTGTCGCCCATTTCCTGCCCACGCCTGTGCACGGTGGCTCTGGATGTTTCTACTCCAGACTCAGTCCACTGCTTCCACAGGTCCCCCAAGGTCTGGAATCGGTCCTTCTCCACAATCTTCCTCAGGGTCCGGTCACCTCTTCTTGTTGTGCAGCGTTTTTTGCCACACTTTTTCCTTCACAGACTTCCCACTGATGTGCCTTGATACAGCACTCTCGGAACAGCCTATTCGTTCAGAAATTTCTTTCTGTGTCTTACCCTCTCGCTTGAGGGTGTCAATGATGGCCTTCTGGACAGCAGTCAGGTCGGCAGTCTTACCCATGATAGCGGTTTTGAGTAATGAACCAGGCTGGGAGTTTTTAAAAGCCTAAGGAATCTTTTGCAGGTGTTTAGAGTTAATTAGTTGATTCAGATGATTAGGTTAATAGTTTGTTTAGAGAACCTTTTCATATGCTATTTTTTTTAGAATGACCTGTAGAAGCTCGCCCGGGTTTGGGCGAGCCAGTTGCCAGTTTGAGAACATGCAACAGGAACGAGGGCAATTGATAACTGACAGAAGACTCACACACTGCAAGATGATGAATTGATTTATTGATTTATGATGAGTTGATAGTTTGTTTTAATATGCTCCTGTTCATAGAGATGTTTAGATGGGTGATGAGGCTTTTTAGGTCAAGTAAAATCTGCAACCTCTGACCCAGTTTGCTGGCTTCCATGACAGCAATACGCCAACTGGCAAACTGTGGTGGCGAAACCCATTGGGTAAACTGGCACAGACCAAAACAAACACAGACATTCTGACATGAAACACACGTCAAAGTAGAACAACTGGCTGTAGCATAGCTTTTCAAAGAAACAAATATGTGAACTCGGCGTGTTTCCTAAATATCTGCAAACATATTAAGGTATTTTTATGCTTTAGCACAGTCAAAAACTGAATTTAAGCTAAATTGGATGTTTGGTGAAACTGGGACCTCTGCTGGTATCTAGTCACCATTGCAGGACAACAAATACTGTGTTTTCACTGAATTCACTCACTGCAAGACCAGGAACCAGGCCAACATTACATCAGTGTAACTGCTGAGATGTCTCCGTTAATGTGATTTAACGCAAGAATGTGTCAACAGGACGCGCTCACTTAAAACTCGTCAAGTGTTTTGCTTTTTTTTCCCCAGGCATGGTGGTGCATGAGGGAAACTGCACATTGAGTTGGGTGCTTCATGCAAAGAGTTAATAAACACACGCAGGACAGCGATTTTTTTAAAAAATTTAACGTCACATACAGAAGGGCGTGATAAACCTACTTGTGTGTCTAAGATATTTTTTTAAAAATTATCACGTTGCTGGGTAACACTGGAAATAAATAAGCACAAAATAATGACCACACAGCCAGCATCACAGGCGAAATACTGTTAAGCAGATTAGCCCTACTTATCCCGCGGCGTTTATTCGCTTTCCAGAGGCACTGTAGTACCTAAAGTTGCCTCCTCCGTCCTCTTGGTTTCTGTTCGCAGTGAGTCTCCCAGAACCCCTGGAAAGAAACACGGGTGCGCAACAGCGGAGGCTGCGCGGTTTGATACACGGAACGGAGAGAAACCAGCAGCGCGAAGAAGAGTAATGATGGGAGTCGGATTTTCTCTGCGCCCAGAGGAGAAAACCGCAGGAATGAATAAATAAACAGGGCGGTTTTAAAACTCCCGGCCAGTCGTGATCACGAGAGACTACGCATGCAAGATCGTGTTCATGTCAATTCAATTCAACGCGTGAGAAGACGACCAGCCGCGTAGTCGCTTTCAGAATGCGCGCTTGAGAAAACACACTACGGCGGCGGGGGAATTAAAGTGCAACGGTGGGCGAGCGACTACCATCTTGAGGGCCAGGGGGTGTGTGCGACTACAGGGCACCAGCATGTCGAACCGAAAGCACCGGGACAACCAGGAGATATGCGCCCGCAAGGTCCGCGAGCTCGCGCAAACAGGAGTGAACAAGCACTGCTTCGAGTGCAACCAACCCGGGGTGACTTACATCGATATCACCGTGGGCTGCTTCGTATGCACGTCATGCTCTGGAATGCTGTGAGTAATAACACCCAAATGCATGTGAATATGTCAATAATTTCATTAGTATCCTTAACCAAACTCTGGAAAATACGCATGCTACGATGCAGCGCGAGTCTGGTTGTGTTTACATGCAAGATATTCGGTAATTACTACTACTTTGTCGTTTTCAGGCGTGCCCCAGCCTCGCTTGTTACGTATCGTTTCGTCATGATTTCAGGTTTGGCATCAATATTATAAGCGTGTTTTCTGCACGTCAGCAAGGGAATGGTTAAATTTGCACACGATTTCAATCTGCAACTTCACTTGCGAAAACAAACATCCAGTTTCTTCACCAGTACCGGAGAGAAAAAAAACACGCAGCACTATTTCCTTCACCGTTTTGTTATTTATTGCTGCAAGAGGTTCTTGCAGCTTACTATCATTTCCACAGCCCTGACACGGTTTCCCTCACACATTTCTCCTAATTATAGTCAAAAAACAAATGTGAATTTCACTCCCGTTTTGTGTGTAACCACACAGTTTGTTTCTGTTTCAGGAGAGGGCTCAACCCACCCCATAGAGTTAAGTCTATTTCCATGACAACCTTCTCCCAACAGGAAGTGGAGTTTTTGCAAAACCACGGCAACGAGGTGAGTGGCAGGTCTACTATTGCATAAGTGATGCTGTGCGAGATTTATGGACAGGGGAGAGCTGGAAACCACATGCTTTTAAAGGGATAGTTCACCCCAAATTTTTAATTAGCCCAAGATTTACTCACCCTCAAACCATCCTAGGTGTTTATGACATTCTTCTTTCAGACAAATAAAATTGGAGTTATATTAAAAATGTCCTGGCTGACCCAAGTTTATAATGGCAGTGAATGGCAGCCCAAAAAGGTGTATCCATCTGTTATAAAGTACTCCACACGGCTCCGGGGGTTAATAAAAGCCATCTAGAGCGAATTGATGGGTTTGTGTAAGAAAATTATCCATATTTAAAACACGGAAGCATTCATTCGCTTCAGAAGGCCTTTTATTAACACTCCGGAGCTGTGTGAGGTACTTTCATAATGGATGGATACACTTTTTTTGGGCTTCAAATTTTGGGCTGCCATTCTAAACGTTTTTTATTCGTCTTAAAAGAAGAATGCCATACTGTATACACCTAGGCTGGCTTACATCCAAATTACAGACTTGCTTGGAAAAAATGTTACTTCATCAGGATAAAGGATTACTTTTGAATGGAGATCAATGGGGAAACATGTTCTTGCCATCATAATGGTAAAAATTCCTGACCCCTGAAATAAATCGTAACCCAAAGCTCAAAGTAAACATAACAGTCCTGCTATCCATGCAAAGATGTCGTATAGGAGTCTTAAAGGGAAAAAATGAAAGAGAGAGCATGGACCTTTTTGGTTCAACATTGAAGAAAGAAAACACTGGATAGGATATAAGCATATACAGTCACCGGCCACTTTATTAGGTACACCTTGCTAATAGCGGGTTGGACAGACTTTTGCCTTCAGAACTGCCCTAATTTTGTCTGGCTATCACTAGACCAAGCTCAATTTATAATTGAACATTGGTCTGAGGAGTCTGCTCTGTCCAGTGCACAAGAGGCGTGATCAACGAGCCTTATTCGTATGACTCTGTATGTAATTGTATAGTCCTTCAACCAATCAGACCACAAGAGGCGTGAACAACGGGCACGGACCCATTGCTTCTCTATCTGTCATCGTGTTAAACCACGCCAGGTGGATAAGCCAGTCTGTGATTGGTTCCCGCAAAAGTGTAACAGAAGCAGCAAAAATGAATGTATGGGTTTCCAGACTGAATTGCTGGATGAAATCAAATCGCCGCCAGATCAGCAAAATTCAACAAGGTACTGGAAACATTCCTCAGAGATTTTGGTCCATATTGTCATGATAGCATCACGCAGAGGCTGCAGATTTGTCGGATGCACATCCATGATGCGAATCTCCCATTCCCAATGCTGCTCTACTGGGTTGAGATCTGGTGATGTTGGAGGCCGTTTGAGTTTAGTGAACTCATTGTCATGTTCATGAAACCAGTTTGAGATAAACTGAGCTTTGTTGCGTTGTTATCAGCTGGAAGTAGCCATCAGAAGATGGAATTACTGTGATCATAATGGGATGGACATGGTCAGCAACAATACTTAGGCTGTGGTGTTTATTCAATGCTCATTTTGTAATAATTTATTTATTAATATGATGATTTACTGCTCAAGAAACATTTATGATTATTATCAATGTGGAAACATTTGTGTAAAAATTATATATATATATATATATATATAATTACACAAATGTTTATATATATATATATATATATATATATATATATATATATATATATATATATATATATATATATATATATATATATATATATATACATGCAAGAACGGGAAACTGAGGCTACAAAGCACAATGATTCACCAAAATTGGACAATAGAAATTTAAAATGAATAACAGTGATAGCAACATTTGAACAAAAACAGCAAATATAGAACATAAATAGCAAAACAAATACCCATTTTACCCATCAACAACCTTATGTGCAACATAACATTAATTCTATAAATAGAAAACACCACGTGTAATGGATACACTTCCGCAGTTTATTTTTGGCTGTATTTCTTATGTGTATGTCTGCCAAAACTACATAGTCCATCTGCGAAAATTAAAGACTAAAAGCCTTTGATGGCTTCCATCATAAAACTACAAAAGCAGTTTGACTAAATAGTGCATTATCAAGAGCTTGTGTTAAGCATAATATATAGAGTTTTTTAGTTTGCAATATACTCCGTTTTCCCACGAGTGCGTGGCTAAACTCGCATTTCTGGTAAGCAAATCTGAATGGGTTCAAGTACAGACACTGCTCTTTCACTCCCCAGCCAACACACACACACATTCATATTCACACCCACAACTGGCACTACAGGATTCTTGCTCACTACAGTTGAAGCCAACTGAATGCTCTGAGGGTGGGCGCCATACTTGTATAACACTGACAGAAATTCTTCTGACTCATTCCTCCTCTCCTGTCAGTGAAGTGTGTTGAGTATGAGAAGGAACGGACTGGCATAGCAAAAATCAATGACATTGAAGTGAATGATAAATTAAATCTATGCCTCTGATAGCAACTAATCCATACACAAATCACAACGTGTAACTGAGCCGGTAAAATGTGTCTGTTTAAATGTTGTATTTTTGTAATTTATGTCACTGAGCATCTGGGTCACAGTCTAATTTGTTGAAGCACCTCAGACACATCATGTAGAGCACACAGGTTCTTTGTAATGCAACAAACAGAATCTGTTGTTAATGCTCACATGTTTACATTAACTATTAATGTTCAGTAATAATAAAGCTTTTAAGTTAATTGCAAACGACTTAAAAGGCTTTCCAAATAATTGTGCACTGCACAATCTCAATTTGACATTAAAATCCTCCTTTGAGAAAATACTCTATGCATTATAAGGCTTAAAAAGGTGATTAACTATGTTTTTGGTTCATGGGGTTATTAGGTTGGAAGGAGGACCTGGCTCTGCACGTTTGACCCCAAAACCGACGGCTGTTTTGATGCACGTGACACACAGAAGCTGAAAGAGTTCTTGCAGGACAAATATGAGAGGAAGAAATGGTGAGTTGAAAGAAGTGTGGGTTCAGTTCGGATCAAGCTAAATGACTAAGACACACACTGAACCGTTCTCCCTGGATTATCTGGTTTTCCAGGCATTTCTCTAAAAGCAAGATTCGCAGAGATGTGGAGTCACCATGGGGCCCAGGGGTTCAGGCTGTACCAGCTCCACACGGTCCCGCTCAGAATCAGCCTCCACCGGGACATCCTCTGAACCCCACCGCCCGGCCCACTCGCACACTGGTGAGGAAGAAAAGAGGGAGGCCCAGGAATAAAAAAAGATTTAAAGAGACTAAAAAAAAACATGAGATGAGAGAGTGAAAAGACAAAAGTCTTGTTTAATGTTTATTAATTATTTTTATTATTCCTGTTTACGTTTTTGTTCTGCCTGTCACATAATAATAATAAGAAGAAGAAGAAGAAGAATAATAAGAATAATAAGAATAATGATACTGGTAATGGTAATAATAATAGTAATAACAATAATAAGTGATTTCCCCCATTTTTTTCTGATAATGGTAATAATAATAAAATGTATCCCTTAATGTAATTTCTTAATAATAATATAAAAATTATATAAGCACTTTAAGTACCAGGAAAAGCAATATATAAATGTAACACATTATTATATATAAAATATATATATATATATATATATATATATATATATATATATATATATATATATATATATATATATATATATATATATATATATATATATATTATTATCAGTAAAATTATATATATATATATATATATATATATATATATATATATATATATATATATATATATATATATATATATATAGTATATATAAATATATAATAAATTATTTGACTGATAATAGTAATAATAAACTAATCCCTTGATGTTTATTCTTTATAATACCAATTGTTGTTATTTGTCTCATAATAGTAATAATAATAAAATAAATCTCTTCATGTAATTTTGTTAATACTAATAATGTTTATAATTGTTTTGACTGAAAATGGTATAATAATAATAATAATAATAATAATAATAATAATTATTATTATTACAAATTAAAATTTCATCAAAGGATTTCAGGAGGAAAATAGAATATACAATAGGCTTAATGCCAGTGAAGAATTTATCATCTGTAATTTATTTTTAAAGAACTAAATTATTACTGTTACTTTTATACAATAATTTAATGTCAGATCCGATGTATAATATATGTCAGAAAATAAAAACAAATGACTGTAGAAGTAAAATAGAGAATATAGGCTTAGTGAAGTTTTAAAATTGCAATTTCCCTTAAATGAACTAAATGTTTATTATAAAGGGAAGAGAAAATGCATCAAAAGATCTCAGAAGGAAAATCGAATAGAGATTAGTATCAGTGAAGTTTTAAAGCTGTAATTTCCCGTTATGACTCCGTAATGAGCTCAGTTCTGATGTACTGCTGCAGCACAGCGTTTGAATTGAACTATAAGAGTAAAAAGAGGATTTTGGTTCGAGCTGTCTAACATGCTTTCATCTCTGGTCTGAAAACCATCCCAAAATGTGTCACATCGAGGGTGCTGATCTGATTTTTTATCTGTGTGTGTGTGTTCCCCCAGTCCCAGTCCCAGTCCCAGTTGTCAATATGGGACAGAGCTCCTGCTGTCTCTCCGGCTGATAGCCGTACTGAAGTGTTCACTGCCAGACCAACTCGCTCACAGAGCTTCAGAGATCATCCCATTAAAGGTACAGCCTTCAAACGCTCTTCTGCTCTTCCCTCAATCTGTTTTTCTTCTTCTTTTCATATCTCCTCTTCCCCCTTCCTTCTGTCTGGTCTCTCCCGATTAATAACACAGATGTACCGTGAGTCATCATTAGACTGTGACTCTCATTTCTGTCTCTTCCACTCTTTCTGTCTAAGACACATTTTTAAGTGGTGTGGAGAGACAGAGGCCAGGAATAATTTCTTCTGGAATGGGACCCCAGAATCATCCCTCCTCCTTTCCAGCCCTTCCACGTCCTTCAGGTACAAAGACGCGCACTTTCCCTCACACACATATTGTGGCCGTCACATAAAATACATTTTATGTATAAAGTGGGGTCCAAAAGTCCATATTTGAAATCTGGGGTTTCTTTTTATTTAAACCTGGAAAATAAAAAGAACGTTTTTGGATTTTAAAACAAAGAGATGTTAGGATATACATTTAATAGTAATATATTTAAAGGTGCATGATGTAACTTTTTTTGTTAAAAATGAACAACACTTAAATAAGTCAATATATAATCCATCACTCTTTTCATCATCAATCCTGTGTTTTAACTTACCATGATTCACTATGGTAGGCCTATTATATAAGTTTTTATATTTTAGACCTAACAGGATGGTTTTTGCGGTAAATTGCATACATGTGTCTTCTCGTCATATCCATAAATAGAAAAAAGCAGAAAAAAGAAGAAGCAGCTAAATCTCAAACCTCTGGCAAATCACTCGTTTTAAACCAACGCTGAACAGAGGAGAGTCTGCTGGCAAAAAAAGAGTGAGAAAAGAAAACAGAGATCGTAATAAAACAAGAATCAACACTGGCTTGAGAACTGAGGGATTTGAAATTTTGTAAAAGCGGAGCGGAGATGATGGTTTTATTTACTGAACAATGTGAGTAAGGTATTTTATTAAGCAGATAAATTACCATATGTAGCTCTAACAGAGTTCATTGTAAAGCATTATCTGTTATGAAGGGTCACATTTATCCACAGTCATGCAGAGCAGAAGCACAACCAAAACAATGTCCTTCTGCAAAATGCATGCAGTTTTGTTTTTAACCTCTAGAAGTCCAAAAGTTACATGGTGCACCTTTGGTAGGCTAGGCAATGTTTTTCATAAACACTTTTTGTTACACTGGTTAAAACCATAGACTGTAAAAAAATATGGACGTAGTGTCCGTGACGTCACCCATAGGATTCTGATAAGCCGTTCTGAAGCTTAAAGTATGGACGAGCTGGGCGTTGCCATCTTGTGAGCGAGTCATCGCGTGTCACTCCCGCATAACAGAAAATGGGCAAAAAGGCGGGATGTGCGCGGAGCTGAGGTGACGCAATAACTATAGACGGCGGATAAATGGCTATCCACTTGTAACCACGCCCTTAATTATGCAGAACCTTAAGGCTTTTTTATAACGTAAACGAATGAGTTATAAAAAAATTCACCCCCCTCAGAGCTGTCATTAAGATCAAAATTAGCCTTATAAGCCAAAACCACAATTTGTACCAAGCTGTAAACATGTTTTTTTCTGCTTTAAAGTTGAGAATTTTAACATGGGGCTCAATGAGATTCTGCTCCCTTCTGGAGCCTGTCCCTAGTGGCCAGTTGAGGAATTGCAGTTTACATTACTTCCGTATTGGCTTCAAGAGAGATTGCAGGAGGTTGCCGCTTGGTTAAAACTCTATTCACACTGGGATAGTAATCAATAATAGAAAAGGTCTAAATATTACCAAATTGTATATATATTTTCTGTGGATAAGTCTCGGTTCCAAAACATTTTTGTCCAATCATTGCCTTCGATCCATTCAGGCCATGAATAATCACACAGCACCCTATACAGTCCTCCCCTAAATGTGACATAAATTCTTCTCCGCATAGCAGCATAGTGACAGAATAAACATATACGGAACAGGGTTAAGATACACAAGCTACGGTGTTAGAAGTGTAAGCACAGTTGTTGAATGCACTAAACGCGCCAGCTTAGCTTTAACTAGTTCATTTAACATTCAGCAGAAAAATACCAGATTGACTCGAAATCAAACACTATAATTAACAAGAATTGTCTAATGATCAAAACAGGTACTCATTATCAGTCATGGACGCACACTATAGTAAACTAATTGAAGAGATTCCTCCCGGTCGCGAGCAAGTCTTTCTCTCGCTTCATTCGGCTGCATCATGGCGGTGATTGACAGGTGCGCTAAGTCCCGCCTTTCCAGCAGCTATTGTAATCGATGTGTCATGGCCATAGACTAAAAAATATGGATTCTGAAATGCTATTTAGAAGCGTAAAGTAAACACGAGCTGGCCGTCGCCATCTTGCCAGTGCGTCATCGCCCTGACAACAGAAAATGTGCAAAGAGGCGGGATGTGGGCGGAGCTGAGGTGACGCGATGACTAACAGACAGCTGATAAATAGCTATCCCCCTGTCAATCAAAGAGGCCACGCCCTTAATTATGCAGAACTTTAAGGCTTTATATAATGCAAACGAATGAGTTATTTAAAAAAATTCATCCCTCACAGTTGTCATGAAGGGCAAAATTACCCGATAGACCAAAATAGACCAAAACTACAATTTGTTCCAGGCTGTAAACATGTTTTTTTCTGCTGTAAAGTTGGGCATTTTAACATGATGCTCAATGAGATTCTGCTCCCTTCTGAAGCCTGTCAACGAATGGCAGTTTAAGTCACTTCCGTATTGGCTTCAAGAGAAACTGCGGTAGGTTGCCGCTTGGTCATGATGTTTTGCAGACTCTGCTGTGCTCATGTGTTTTGAAGGAGGCGTGGCTTTGGAGATGCTCTGAAGGGAGGGCGGGATCTCATGCTATCAAAGTTAGCTCGCTAACACTAGCCTCTCAGGAATTGCCTACCCCACCTTTAAAGGGGTACTTCAGGGTACTTACAAATTCAGAATCTGTATTTAAACTGGGTCATCAATGTAGTAGAAATGTGAAGTTATTTTTGAATTTGGTGCCTTCTAGACTGAGAAAAGACATTTGCAGAAATTCTAGTAATTCTAGAAGAGACTGAGAAAAGAAAATGTATTTTTGTCTCATGGGGATGAAAGACTACAATTCCCAGAATGCTTCGCTGCCCTGTGAGGCCATTCACAAAGCCACCTACTGGATAACTGACTGAGTTAGAGAAGACACTACAATTAAAAACTAATTAATCAGCGCGATAAGTCACCGCGCGAGTATCACAGCACTGAGCACTAACTGCAGGAGTCAGATAAATGAGCTGATGAGCTGTCGTGATGAGAGCTGAGGTAATCACGACTACACTCGCGGCATACATTCACAAAGCGAGGTCAGTCTGGCGCGTTTCAGTTCATGCCTTTGCAAGCTTAACTTTCATAGAAATTAATTTGAGAAGTTAAAAGAATTACATTGCTCCCCATAGCTCCGTTTAAATGAGTGCCTGTAGCTGCGAGCTGAGCTCTGAGTGTGATCTCCATCCCCCATGCGCGGGTTCAAAACATGTGGAAATGGCTCCCTCTGCTGGCTGTAGTCTTTAGCCTTTGGCCAAACATTCCTCCTATGATGCAAATATCGTCAATTTGCGTCATAGGAGGAATTTTTCCAGAAATAAAATGCATAAATCTCTTGTCTCAGGGGGATATGAGAGGGGGGAGCACAATCATTTGAATATACTCCAGGGTTTCTACTGATACAAAGCCATATGCTAATCGCTGAAGTAACCCTTTAAAGGAGAAACAAAGTATTGGAGACTATAAAATTCATATACATTGTACAGTACTTTTTTTTTTTTTTTTTTACTAAAATTGATAACATTTGCATTTTTTTTATTGAAAACAAGCATTTTAATCTGGATTCACTAAAAGTTTGGATCCCACTGTATATCATTATCCGCAAGTCTTTGTTCACTATTAGACATTCCATTTTTGTTTTATCTCATCTTCCCTTCTCTGTCCTTTATTTCACAGCAAGTAGCACTTTCAAAAACAGCTTTACATTAGGTAAGTTGCATAAACGATATATATGTGATTCTGAGTGACTGTGCACTGCCGATCCTTCAGCTATACCTCAGACCATCTGGCTGCATTGCTGAGTGAGCCAGCCATGACAGGCAAAAAGCGAAATAAGAAAATGCATTCATTAGTGCGCAGATATTATGTTTGTGTATGTGTGAGGAATGTGAGTGTGTCCGGGAGAAAGAAGCAGAGGAAAAGCTTGACAGTGTGCAGACTTGAACCCCCATGGAATAATGCCATTAACAATAAACCAGCGGTTTAGATCAAGATCAAATGACCAAGCTAGACTTAATGTAAGAGAAGCACTATTCTCTATGTTTAGGGCCTCAGTATTATAGTAGCCAGTGCATCTACACTGAAAAAAGCTAAAAAAAAATATAAAATAAAAAAAACACAATAGCTCATCACCTAGATTAGCCCACCTTTGTAGATGTTTCTCACTGCAGTGGCCTCAGACGGAGCCTCTAAATACCAGCAGTGCCATGCTAAAGTCACAGAACGATACTGAATGTGTCCTGCTCATGCTCCAGCCAGCTACTTCAAAGCCCTACATCACAGATCTGCCAGGTCAAGGAGAGACAATCTGCTCTTTGATAACGAAAAAGCCACAGGCTTTAAAGTAAAGGTATATTTAGAAAATCACCCAGAGCATGTCTGTGTTCACACATAACCTGTTGATGTGATAGAAGGTGTAGAATTATTAGTAGAATACACTGGAATGCCAGATATGATATATTACTACAGGAGCACGGAGAAGTGTGGAATTTGATTTGAGTCATTTTCAGGTCTGGTATGGAAGTATATTTGCGTTTCCATATTACTGCTTTTATTCTGTTTTTTAAAATATAAATATGTTTAACAATAATGTATCATAGAAGCAGAGCGTTTTTCATGGAGTTTGGATCAGCCAAAGATTTAGTAATCGTTTACCACAAACACAAAAGATGTTTTGAAGAATGTGGGGATCCAAACAATTGATGGTAGCCATTAACTTCAATAGTATGGAAAATAACTGTAAAACACATTCTTCAAAACATATTTTTCTGTGATTTTTATTTTATTTTAAATTTTGGGTGAGCTATTCTTTTAAAGGGGTTATGACATGGATATTTTAATTTTATTTGAGGTTCAATTATAAAGTTTGTTTGTTTTTTTTGCAAAAAAAGAAGAAAAAAATCTAATATATATGCAGAAACGATTATTTTCAACCCTCATTCAGAGCTTCTCTCTGTAATGATACATTTTTAAAGGGATAGTTCATCCAAAAAGGAGAATTCTGTCATCATTTTCTCACCTAAACTTGTATGAATTTCTTTCTTCTGCTGAACACAAATTTATATATTTGAAAGTATATGGGGGAACCAAACAGTTGATGGACCTCACTGACTTCCATAATAGGGGGAAAAGAATACCATGGAAGTCAAGCTGTTCATCACATGTTTGGTTACTGACATTCTTCAAAATATCTTCTGTGTTCAACAGAAGAAAGAAACCTCAAACTGTTTTACGCTAATATAATACACTGCCTCGCCCTGGCCAAAAATCACTATTTGGCATTCCCTAAGCATACCAAAAACTGATGCACCTCTTGATGGAAATAAAATTTGGGATGTTATTTCCATCAAGAGGTGCATCAATTTTTTGGTCAAGATCATGTAATGACAATGCAAGAGTCCAGCACTCTGTAAAGTCTCCTTCTGCACATCCCAAAGACTTTCAGTGAATTTAAGCTCTGGACTCAGAGGTCAAAAGTAAGTTGTGTCACTTATTTTTATTTTGGCCGGGCATTGTATTGTATAACATTTTCAATTAGCTTTCATTTTTATATTTTCAAATTAAATTTAAATTGTAGTTTACATTTAAGTAACATGCTAATATTTATATTTAGCCTTTATTTATTTAATTTTTAGTAAATTTAGTATTTCAGCTTTATTTCAATTAATTAAGATATTTTTTTATTTTTTATTTTAGGTAACAATAACATTGCAAAAGCATTTCGAGGATAATCACTAATATATGGAATGAATTTTGTGCCATAATTAAACAAATAAATCCATCATTTTGCAAACAAACACGATCTGCTTTGCAATGGAAAACACGACTTGCAAACAAACAGAGAGCGATGTGCAAATGCAGTTCAGGCAGATTTTCTCACAAATGCACTTCGAGCTGATTTTCTCACAAATGCAGTTCAGGCAGATTTTCTCACAAATGCACTTCGAGCTGATTTTCTCACAAATGCAGTTTGTGCTGATTTTCTCACAAATGCAATTCTCTTCCAAAACAGCAGATTTTAGGCATGTAGTAATTCACTCATTTTTGGGGGGAGGGGATAAGCCTTTTGGGACTATTCACAAACAATATTTGCATTAATTTGTGTTAAATATATTATTAGTCCCGAGATTCTTCGCCTTAGTGAATAAAAACATCGAGCGGCTTATATACATCTGTATACCTTGCTGGTCTGGTGGTAGAATTTATGTTAACCGTGTCAAAGGTTTCTGGTTCTAATCCGCTCTTATGTAGTTTCTTTTCTTTTCTTCTTCATTAAAATCAAAGATATTCAATGATTGTATATTAAGAGCAGGGACACAGGGAATAGAGTGTCTCTCTCCGCAACGGCATTAAGCGATAGATTGGCTCGTCTGTGTGTGAAGGCTGTATGCACAACAGAAGAACAAAAAGAGAACGCAAACCCCGCCCACTTTGATTTGATTGGCCATCTCTTGACATTGACAAGCGCAGTTAGACCTGAGGCAAAACAGACTAAAATGTTACTTTTAAACTTTTTTGTCATCCCAACAACAACATACAGAGTCAATTTGGCCCTTTCTAATTATTGGGGGGGACTTTTCCCCTTCAATGTCTATGGTGGTTACGACCCTGCAGTGCAATACACCCACAATACTTTGAACAAAAATAGTTAAAATGGTATAGTTTTAACAGTGTTCATTAAAGTGCTAAATTTTATATTGCATCAGAGGTGAACTATAGTTGGCTGGGCTTGGTCCTTCTCCCCCATACACAGGGAAATGGTGACAGCAGAAAAACAAATATCAATCATTCTGCTTATAATATATAGCCTACTCTGCTTAAAATATATTTTATTTTATCAGGATTTACCATATTTAATGTGACAGTAACATATACAAAACTAAATCTGTCTAAACTTTAATCCACAATACATATTGTTGCATTTTTGTATTGCAATATATTGTGACACGATACACCCTTACACTATTTTGAATGTTCTCATTTGAATTGTATCATCAAATGTACAAATTACATAAAAGTAAATACTTTTTTATATCCCGTTACACTACAGTGGATAAATGATATGGAGGATGGATGCATGCATTTTAATGAGAAAAAACTAGCCCTAGCAAAAATGTTTTCAGCCATAATGTCACTACTGATTTTGCACTTGTTGGTCACAATAATATCTATATATTTTTATATATTTTTGTTTTGTTTTTATGAAATAGGGTTGACAAAGTGAAAATCTCAAAATGATTAATAATAGATACAGTAAGACAGAAATACTGCATCCGGTTCCTCGCTCATTTTCGTCTGAAAACGTGTTTGAAAATCGTAAATTGACCCAAAGCGCCATCTGCTGTTCTGGTAGAGGAAGTTGCTCAACTACATTTGTGAGAAAATCTGCCTGAAATGCATTTGTGAGAAAATCAGCGCGAACTGCATTTGTGAGAAAATTAAGCTGAGAGATAGTAACAAACATGTATGCATTTATGTGGACTAGATTTGGTATTTGTTCAAAGGTTACATGCAATTTGTAGGATGGTTTGTATTTATTTGTGAAATATGCATGCTCACTCATTTATTTGCAAAACACAATACATATATTTGTTACTCCTCTGCGTTTTCGCTCAAACTGTTCTTTGTATTTGCACATCGGTTTCTGTTTGTTTGCGAGTTAAGTTTTCCTTCGCAAAGCAGATCGTGTTTGTTTGCAAAATGCTGGATTTGTTTGTTTAATTATGGCACAAAAATCACTCCATACTAATAGCCTCTCTGATTGGTTTAGGTCGCACTCTGTCAACTGGGGGTGGAGCTGCATTTAGAGCCTTCCCTAAATCTATGAGTTTGGATTTTGGGGGTTTGAGCCACGCCCACAACACGCTAAGTTCTGCTGCTCCGCCCCCTGTCACTCAGGATAAGTATGCAGTCTTATCACAGCTTGATAAAGTGTTCTCAGACAACACACCTGTCACAGGTAAGACAGAAGGTTATATATCTATGCCTTTTTCTTTAAAAAAATGATTAAGCTAGTTCATAAAGATCTCAAAATAATATAAAGCTTTGATGCTTGGTGGAAATCTACAGTAGATAGCGTTGACAAGCCCTTTTACACTTTTGTAGCCATTACAACAGCTCCCTCTGATGGACCCCCTCAGTACAGCACCCTCTTTGGTAACCGGCTGTCCTCAAGTTCCACTCCTGCAAGGTAAAACTTGAAATAAAATAGTATTAGGTACCACACATCAGTCTAAATTAAATAGAAAGATTTCTCAGCCCTAATTACTGTTAACATGTTTGCTAATGACCTTTTCTATTGATCTTCCCTCAATCAATCTCCTGTTCTCTTTTTTCAGCTCCCCAGGTGTTCCAGAGGCCACATCTGGATCTCAAACATTTGCAAGTGAGCAATTCACATCAGTGTTTTGTAGTTTATTTAGCTGAACCTTCCAGAACTGATCCTGAACCTTAACAGGCACAGCCTTTTGGCTAGACTTGGTTTTAAAGCAGATATTTGTGAGAAGAAGTAATAATATAATTACATGAAATCTGGATTATGATTCCAAAAATGAAGTACTTGTAGTTAGATTATATTACGTTTTAAAATGCTCATATTCAGACTACAGTTCCTTTTTTTTATTGATTACACGATTACATGTTATTCTAACAATGGCAGTCAAATATTCATAATTCATTGACTCCCTACTACTTCTATATTATCTTTAAAAAAAAAAATCCTTTCTAATAGGACATTTTCCTACTGCTTATATACACTCACCTAAAGGATTATTAGGAACACCTGTTCAATTTCTCATTATTGCAATTATCCAATCAACCAATCACATGGCAGTTGCTTCAATGCATTTAGCGGTGTGGTCCTGGTCAAGACAATCTCCTGAAACCCAAACTGAATGTCAGAATGGGAAAGAAAGGGGATTTAAGCGATTTTGAGCATGGCATGGTTGTTTGTGCCAGATGGGCCAGTATGAGTATTTCACAATCTGCTCAGTTACTGGGATTTTCACACACAACCATTTCTAGGGTTTATAAAGAATGGTGTGAAAAGGGAAAAGCATCTAGTATGCGGCAGTCCTGTGGGCGAAAATGCCTGGTTGATGCTTGAGGTCAGAGGAGAATGGGCCGACTGATTCATGCTGATAGAAGAGCAACTTTGAATGAAATAACCACTCATTACAACTGAGGTATGCCGCAAAGCATTTGTGAAGCCACAACACGCACAACCTTGAGGCGGATGGGCTACAACAGCAGAAGACCCCATCGGGTACCACTCATCTCCACTACATATAGGAAAAAGAGGCTACAATTTGCACAAGCTCACCAAAATTGGACAGTTGAAGACTGGAAAAATGTTGCCTGGACGGATGAGTCTCAATTTCTGTTGAAACATTCAGATGGTAGAGTCAGATTTGGCGTAAACAGAATGAGAACATGGATCCATCATGCCTTGTTACCACTCTGCAGGCTGGTGGTGGTGGTGTAATGGTGTGGGGGATGTGTTCTTGGCACACTTTAGGCCCCTTAGTGCCAATTGGCCATCGTTTAAATGCCACGGCCTTCCTAAGCATTGTTTCTGACCATGCCAGACCACCATGTACCCATCCTCTGATGGCTACTTCCAGCAGGATAATGCACCATGTCACAAAGCTTGAATCATTTCAAATTGGTTTCTTGAACATGACAATGGGTTCACTGTACTAAAATGGCCCCACAGTCACCAGATCTCAACCTAATAGAGCATCTTTGGGATGTGGTGGAACGGGAGCTTCGTGCCCTGGATGTGCATCCCACAAATCTCCATCAACTTCAAGATGCTATCCTATCAATATGGGCCAACATTTCTAAAGAACCTTGTTGAATCAATGCCACGTAGAATTAAGGCAGTTCTGAAGGCAAAAGGGGGTCAAACACAGTATTAGTACGTTCAGAAGCTCTTCCAGAATGTAGTAAGGTTTTCCTTAATTTTCATAAAGATACAGGGTTAGAACACAGAATATAGAGATATGTTTATTTAAAAAAAAAATTATGTTTATTTTTTTTATAAATAAGTACATGGAGCTCTGAAGTTGCACACCCCAGCACAGTAGGGCGGCAGTGGCTCAGTGGTTCATGCAGGTTGTCTACAAACCAGATGGTTGGTGGTTCAATCCCCGGTTCCACCTGTCCAAGTGTCGAAGTGTCCATGAGCAAGACACCTAACCCCAGCTGCTCCCGACGAGCTGGATGGCGCCTTACATGGCTGACATCGCCGTCGGTGTATGAATGGGTGAATGTGAGGCAAAAATGTAAAGCGCTTTGGATAAAAGCGCTATATAAATGCAGTCCATTTGCAGTCCATAGGTGGCGGCAGAGAGAGAGAGAGAACAGTCACTGAAAACTGAGCTAAACACAGCATTTAATCATTGGATTTAGAGAAATCATCTCACTTTTAACAAGTGTTTTCTAAACATTGCATATCTAATCAGCTCCTGCTTAACATATTAATTAGTATTTAATTATCATTTAATTATTTAATAGCTGTTCATTAAACTCACAAACCACTGCAGTTCTACCACAAACCCTGACGTAATGTAACATTTAATGCACTTTAAAAAAAGTGATTTAAACTAATATTTTATTTCTTTGCCTGCATGTCATGTGACCATTAACCAACATCAGAGAACTATGAACTTAATTTGATTTATTATTATTATTATTATTATTATTATTATTATTATTATTATTATTATTATTATTGACTTCATTTTATTATTGACCTAACTTATTACCTTTATATCTCAGGGCTTACTTCAAGTAAATATATTACGTCAAAGAGGTTCAGCTTACAAAAAAGTAAAAAAATCCCTGCAATGCATGTAAATATGATGTGAATTTGTATGTTTTTTAATGTCTTTGAATGACAAAAGCCTTACAAAGACGGTAATACACTGGTTAAAGGTGCAGTGTGTAGTATTTATGAGGATCTATAGATGCTCATAAATACTACAGATATGAGATACAGATACTGATATGTGATTATCTATAGATAATCACATGACTATGAATTTCAATGTATAAGCAGTAGCTTTTTTAGAAAGGAAAATGTCAAATATAACACGGAAGTAGAATGAATGATTTTTGAATAATTACTGTCATTGTGAGAATAAGTTTTAATAGTGTTATCAATAAAAAGTAACAGTAGTCTGATTATGAGAATTTTAAAACGTAGCACACGTATTTAATTTTTGGAATCTCATTACATAAACCAGATGACATGTAGGCTACTCAGTCACTACCCAGCACATGCAATATTTGGCCAATCTTACAGCATGACCTCAGAAAGTCTCTGAAATGGAAACATCTGTAAATTCACAATAATTAAGTCAAAACAGGGATTTGATCCAAAGTACAGCTCATGCTAATGAGAGACCTTCTGCAGTGTGTGACTCATAACCACTCTTTTTCTCTCTCTGATTCAGATTTCCCAAACCCCTTCAACTCTACAGCCAGTTGCACCCAGCCTGTTCTGTCTCCTAGTAACCCTTTCAAAAGCACAGCCTCGGGTAAGAGACGTGTGCCCATGACCACTTCATGTTTTGGCTTTTGGAAAACAGGAAGGCTGCAATTCAGTATAATTGCATTTTTTTTTTTTAAGGAAAAAAAACTGAGCTAGGATTAGTTTTTACCTTGGCTTTATGCAGTGTGATTATCATAAATCAGAAACTGACTGTAAAGAACTGCAACCTGCAACACCTATAGTTTCTTGACCTAAGATTAACCCAGTCTTCTATTTACCCGTGACATGTGTGGACATTTCCCACTGAAAGGGTCAGCGTTAATCTGATTGTGGGACTCAAGCCCATAGTGAAGGATACATTCTTACAATGCTATAAATCTGACAGGGTATACTTGGCTTAAAAGGAACTTAATCCATAAAGCAATGAATCTGATAATTGGATATTGCTGGTGTTCCTGTGCGGAACAATTACCTCTAATAAATTAAGCGAAGCGCTTACACGCACAAACGCTGTCAGCCTAGAGGTAGATCTCAAAGCCAACACAAACAGTGGTGTCACCTGGGAAAATTTCAATGCATTTTTTGTTGGATTTATTGTTGGCTGAAGTCCAAGTGTTAGAGGAAATAACACTCTTCAGCAATCAGCACATTATCATGATGTCCTGAACATTGTGTTCAACACTCGTTTAAAAGTTAAAATTATCTTTTATGTACAAAGTAAAACACAAAACTCCATCCATCCATCTGTCTGTCTGTCCTTCCATCCATCCATCCGTCCGTCTGTCCGTCCATCCATCCATCCATCCATCCATCCATCCATCCATCCATCCATCCATCCATCCATCCGTCAGTCCATCCATCCATCCATCCATCCGTCCGTCCGTCCGTCCGTCCGTCCGTCCGTCTGTCCGTCCATCCATCCATCCATCCATCCATCCATCCATCCATCCGTCCGTCCGTCCGTCCGTCCATCCATCCATCCATCCATCCATCCATCCATCCATCCATCCATCCATCCATCTGTCCATCCATCCATCCATCCATCCATCCGTCCATCCATCCATCCATCCGTCTGTCCATCCATCCATCCATCCGTCCGTCCATCCATCCATTCATCCATCCATCCATCCATCCATCCGTAAGGGTGGATCGCCTACAGTGGTTCAGGCTGCAGGGTTGCCGAACGACTAAAGAAACGTTATCATCAAGATGATAGAAAACTGTACATTTCTTGTCTATAACCACCCACTGCAACTTATACCAACGACGGAAATAAGCGCAGTTACAATAGCAATATATGTGGGAGAGCAGCGTTGCTTTAATGTGACTATATTGTATTGCGATAGGTTGCACTTCAAAGGCAATACCAAATCAAAACTGGTTAGCAAATAATTTATAATTGAAATAATTTAATGACAAAATCTGGTTATGGTTACACTTAAAATAGTTACAAAATAGATGTGTGAGACGATAAAAACTTTACCATTAATCATACCCTGCAAAGAGAAGGCCCCCGGAAGAGAGAGAGACAGAGAATAAAAGAGACAGAGCAACAGTTCCAACCTTCTTTTATCTATTCCTTTACCATGTGACTGAACCCCTTCTTTCACATCCATACATCTGTCTGTCTGTCTGTCTGTCTGTCTCTAATTGAATCTAATGTCATTCCATTTTTCCATTCATCAGTTCATCTGTCTGTCATTCCATCCATCCATCTATCTCTCTATCATATGACTGCATATTTATTGATCTGCACACACATATAGACAGATAAATGGTAGGTAGGTAGGTAGGTAGGTAGGTAGGTAGAAACCTGAATAACACTTAAATGTGTGAATAAAAATAGAATGCAATGATGTGGAAGTTTCAAATGTCAATTTTTTTTTATTCAGAATACAACATAGGTGACATATCAAATGTTTAAACTGAGAAAATGCGTAATTTTAAGGATAAACATATGTTGATTTTAAATTCCATGGCATCAACACATCTCAAAAAAGTTGGAACAAGGCCATGTTTACCACTGTGTGGCATCCCCTCTTCTTTTTTATAACAGTCTGCAAACGTCTGGGGACTGAGGAGACAAGTTGCTCAAGTTTAGGTATAGGAATGCTGTGCCATTCTTGTCTAATACAGGCTTCTAGTTGCTAAAGGGTCTTCTTTGTCGCATCTTCCTCTTTATGATGAGCCAAATGTTTTCTATGGGTGAAAGATCTGGACTGCGGGCTGGCCATTTCAGTAGCCAGATCCTTCTTCTACGCAGCCATGATGTTGTAATTGATGCAATGTCCGAAGAACGCAGGCATCCAGTATGGTTTTCCCGCATTGACCCTTACGCACAGAGATTGTTCCAGATTCTCTGAATTGGATGATATTATGCACTATAGATGATGATAACTTTAAACTCTTTGCAATTTTCTCTGAGAAACTCCTTTCTGATATTGCTTTACTATTTTTCGCCGCAGCATTGGGGGAATTGGTGATCCTCTGCCCATCTTGGCTTCTGAGAGACACTGGCACTCTGAGAGGCTCTTTTTATATCCAATCATGTTGCCAATTGACCTAATAAGTTGCAAATTGGTCTAATAAGCTCCAGCTACTCCTAACTTTTCCGGCCTCTTATTGCTACCTGCCCCAACTTTTTTGTAATGTGTTGCTCTCTATCTTTGTAGATAGATCTGTATTTTATTCTGGACGTAAAAGTCAGTTTGCTTGTTTGAAATGTGCGAAACTCAGTATTCAGGACATTGTGTCTTTCTGATTGACAGATGATGCCTCCTCTTCCTCCTCAGCTGTCTTTCCTCAGTCTGTCTCTTTTCCTGCACCTGCCACCCAAAGTGCTTTTTCACACCAACAGTCTAGTACCCAGGAAGCAAACGGTGAGTATATCAAGCTTAAGTCTTTAAATCTGCTTAAAGGCAGCGAAACCCGTTCTTAAAATAGTCCACTAATCAATTAAAGGAATCAGTGAGGATTTAGCACTTAAGACGAGACACTGCGGTGCGAAAACGCAAGATGACCCAAGCTAGAGGCCGTTTTTTTATCTGAACTGAAATGTGTGTGCTATTTTTATCCTATTGGCTTGTTTGTTTGTAGGTTTCAACTCATTTCCTGCACCCGAGTCCGTCCCCAAAGTCCCACGACCAATGTCTGTCAACCCTTTTACTGTAAGTATGATCCTCTTTCTATGCTAAGAGTCTAGTAAATAAGCATTTGCCTATATTTCATAAATCACTTGCAGACTAAATGTTTATATCATCATATATTTCTATAAGCACACAAGTATGTGTGTGTGAAGGGGTTACGAGTGTTTTCCATCACTTCTCTTAGGGGAATGTTTACCCGAGCAGAGGAGCATCACTGAACCCTTTCATCTGATCCCGAACCGGCCATGGAGAAAGAAGAGCGCGAGTGGAGCTTGTTTACTTCGCCATACCTACAGAAAACGTCCAACACTTTTTGCGGGTGTATGTGTCTTCATGTATGTTGAAAGGTGTGGGTGTTTGTTAGCAGATATTGTACATGTAACTATTTGTACATGCTTTGTTGTGTGTGTGTGTGTGTGTGTGTGTGTGTGTGTGTGTGTGTGTGTGTGTGTGTGTGTGTGTGTGTGTGTGTGTGTGTGTGTGTGTGTGTGTGTGCGCGCGAGTGTGTGTGTTTGTACGTATGTGCCCTTTTGTACCCGATGCTATACAGTGTGTGTGTTTGTGTGTACAAGTTTTTGGGGGCTTTGCCTAATATCAGTGGTATTTTTTGCTGATAATAGGAGAACTTCAGATGAAAGGTGCTTATGAGAGCCATTAACACTCACACTCAAACACACACACACACACACACACACACACACACACACACACACACACACACACACACACAGCAGAACTTCTCGTGCCAATATTGCCCTAACCTGAGTGCCCACTTACTTTACTCATACACTGAGGTCAACACATTACAATAATACAGTAGCAATTCAAGCTTCAGATCTCAGTAATACATTTTTCCCTCAGTGCCGATTGGGTTTATTTGATTCAGATGCATGTTAATAAGACGGCATAGACGAAACAGGCATTTCCGCCAATTATCTGTCTGTGTATGTATGCCGGGGCTTGTTTTTCTATTTATTTTGACGTTGGCGCTCATTTCGAGCGTTAATAAGTATTCGTGTGTGCATTGTCGGACTGCATGCGCTTCTCAAGCTGAGCCGGAAGCTGCTGAATGTACTGCAGTTTCAGTGATTAAGAGGGGAAAAAAACACTTGTATGGACCAAAAATTGTCTAATATCGTCAAGTTTCCTGTATAACGTAGAGATGGTTTCTTTTGCAAAAGGATTCATATAGAATGTCTTTGTATCTCGAGATGTATGCATCTGCATAAAGCTATCCATAATTGTTGTGTCTATGTGTATCTGATTGTCCATGTGATGCAAATCGAATTCAATTTGCTGCTTTTGAAATTTCATGCAATATCTTTTTACGACAGCTTCATTTATATTTTTCTGTGAAGATCATTATCGCATTATGAATGTATTTGCACTCTATGAACATTAGGGCTTTCAACTGAAAATTAAAATGAAAAGTATAAATTTCACCTCTCCGCTGACCTAGTCTAATTTCTGAGCGGGTGATTGCGGTCAAGAGAGATTGATAGTGGACAAGTCAGACGTTTTAAAATGCAGCTCTACATGCTAGACTTCATCTAAAATAATTAAGTTAAAAAACGCATTTTAAGGTGACGTAATTACACGTTAGTGTATTACTACAGTAATAACAGCACTGTAAAAAACAAATTATGCCAAATTGATTTTCTGTGAATTGGGGCAATTTAATTCACAGAAATTCAGTTTGGCCAACTAAAAAACTTAGATGTGTTTAGTCGCTAGAAAATGTTCAGTTGGAGACATCATTTTTTTTTTTTTTACAGTGAGTAAGTTACATGTACTAACCCGAATCTGAGCCGTAACTAAGTACATTAGGGTACTCACTACTTGTTTGAGTTCAATGTGTGAAATGCAACTGCGTCATCTTAAAATAAAGTAACCCAAATTTTTGAGAGAGAAGCATTTGTGTACTTAAATATTAATTTGGTGAACCATTGCAGCTTCTAAAAATATATGCATCGCCTTATTCACTTATTCGGGTATTTTAACCTAAAATCCTATCATTCCTGTCCACGTTGTCAAAATACTGCAATGGGCCAGCTAGTCCACTAGATGTCACAGGTGATCAGTTTTAATATGATTAAATGATGATACAGTATTCAATAAAGATTTTTAAAATTGTGTTTAACTTTTTAGAATTAAAATGATGATGTACACCTGCATTACTGGCTTATTTCAAATGTATAGATAAACACTTTTTCCATCCTGGTGGAAAGTAAAACCAAAAAATGTTTAGCATCTTCTGAATATATTAAAGGATGATACAACAGTGCAAGGTCTACCTGCTTTTGAACTCAGTCTTGTGAACAATTGCTCTATTGTCACTCCTATCAGCAATAAATGATTTATTATTATTATATTTCTGTCACAAGATATTTATGACAACAATTAACATTTACTCCTATAGAATATCAAGTATCTTTTTTATGTCAGCTACTTAAAAAAAAAAAATAATCCAACAGTTTTCGGTATTTTTATTTAAATGCAATTTTAAACTACATCTGAAGAATCCCTATTGAATTCAAAAGCAAAATCTGGGAAAAGTTAGTTTTAGTGTTAACACTTTACAATAAGTTCTCATTTGTTAACATGAGTTAGTTAAAAATCCAGTTGCCCACCGATTGGTTACGTTAGTTCACAGTGCATTAACTAATGTTAAAAAATAGCTAGTAGCCCATAATATATTTGTTTAATAGCCCATAATAAATATGTATTAATCAATATTGGAATAAGGATTCTAATTCTAATCAATAGTTAATCAAACTGAAAAGGATATTTACTTAACTAAAAATGGTATACATACATATGGTATAGCATACATATAACACTGTAAAAAAAATCCAACTTATGTCTTGTATGACAAATTCAGCTTTTTAAGTTTATTCAACTATTTATACACACATTAGTTTGTAACTAATTGACCCTAAGTTGAGATAACTCAAAATATGTTCTGCAGCTGGTTGAATTAAACTTTTAAGTTTTCTCAACCTTTTTTTATGACATTTTTTGAAGGACATTGTCTGTTTATTAGTACTTATAAAGCACATATTAATGACTTATTCGGCAGCATGACCTTATTCTACATCCCTGTACAATACCTAAACTTAACAACTACATTACTAACTATTAATAAAGAGTAATTAGGAGTTTATTACTAAACCGTCATAGTTCTAATAATTGTACCCTTATGTGACCTCAAAAATAAGTATAGGCTTCTGCACTGATACAAAATATTCTGAACATAAGTAAATACTACAGAAAAATCGGATGCAATTTCTACATGAGATTAGTTAAGGCAAGAATAATAATTTAAAAAAAAGTACATTCTATAGTGCTCAATTCAAGCTTGTAAATATTAAAGCTTAAATATCAAAATTATAAAATGAAGTAAAACTACTCAACTTTTCTGATACTTCTGTTCCCATCATGCATGGGGCTTGAATTATTAATAAGGTTGATTTTGCAGTTTTCCAGCAGTATTTGCACACTGCCTTTGATGTTAAGTTTAGTCACTGACACATGGAGTTTGTTTTCTACTCAGAAAGACACATTCATACTCAAAAACAATCCATTGAATGTTACCGTCACTGTTTATCTACTGTATTATTTACTTAGATGTTTCTGAAGCATACACTTATTATGTGTTTGTTTGATTATTTCAAAGGACACTTTAAATGGGTATAAATTACTCAACATTCTAGTGGCCAAGTTAAAGCCATAATACATAATTTTTAATACATAATACTCTTATTCAAAACACAGGCGTCGTTTGATGACACCTTGATTTTGCAGAGCTATTCTGCCGCAGACGAGCGCTTCCGCTTCTTCCGCTCCTGTGTATGTTGAGTATAACATTTCTAGTGTTTTTTGTTTTGTTTGTTTGGATAATCCAAAAATCTTACATAGGCTATTGTGCCTTTAAAACGACGTATTTTCTTTGTTAATTTTACTTAACTTAGTTAAGTAGAGTTACGTAATTCCATTTTACCTCAAAAGCAGTAATATTAGGCAAAAACTTGATTGATTGATTGATTGATTGATTGATTGATTTTTTCCAAGAAGGGTTAGCTGGTCTGACTTTTTTTTTTTTTTTTTTTTTTTAAGTGAAATTTGTTTAAGGCAGTATGAAGTCAGGACAGTCCAAACTCCAGAGGCGAATGAAATCTGATTCTGGTCCGCAACCTCGTGCTCGACACAGCTATGGTCCCTCCGCGCGCAGTCTCTCTCTCTCTCTCTCTCTCTCTCTCTCTCTCTCTCTCTCTCTCTCTCTCTCTCTCTCTCTCTCTCTCTCTCTCTCTCTCTCTCACACACACACACACACACACACACACACACACACACACACACACACACACACAGAGTAACTACAGCAGACTGATGAGTGACAGAGCTTCACAGTAGCAGTGAACGCTGCTCTGGAGAGGAGGGGTGACGGGGAGCTGTCTACTATACTCAACAGTAATGAGATTAATCAACTCCTAAAGCTTCTTCTTAATAGTAGTAGTTGTGCTATTTCTCGCACGCCGCACCACATGTGCTCGCGTGTGCGCAGTCGAGGACTCTTCTGCTCTCCTGTTCTGCCAGTTCTGTTCAGCGCGGCGTTTGTTGACATTATTCTTCGGAACGAAGCTGCTTGTTGGAGCCTCTCTCGCCCTTTGCGCACATGACTTTTCTGAAGGAACGGAGGTGGTCGGTGGTTGCATTTGCTGTCGTTTGCGACTTTTAGGGCTGAACTTCTATTGAGCGAAACAGCCATGGAGAACCACACAGATTTGCAGAGCAGCACCGAGGACGTCCGTAAATGCGGTTATCTCCGCAAGCAGAAGTCCATGCACCGGCGTTACTTTGTGTTACGGACGGCTTCAGAGCGCGGCCCGGCCCGACTCGAATACTACGAGAGCGAGAAGAAATTTCGAGGTAAAGCCCCCATGCCCAAAAAGGCTCTGGCGCTGGAAACGTGCTTCAACATCAACAAACGGGCCGACTCGAAGAATAAACACATGATAGTGCTCTACACACGGGCTGAGAGTTTCGTGGTGGCGGCGGAGAACGACACGGACCAGGAGGAATGGTACCAGGCGATGGTGGAACTTCAATGCAAGAGTAAGTCTGGGAAATGCGAACCGAGTGGGGAAATTAGGTGTTAACGTGGCAAGCTTCGTTTAATTGCATCTGGCGTGCCAGCACATCCCAATTCGCCTGGGTAACAAAATAAATAGTAGCTACATGTGAAATGGTAGATAGTGCACAACGTTAATAAAAAAATGCAGAATGATGGGACTATTAAAGGTGTAGTTCACCCAAATTTGTAAGTTCTCTCATCATTTGCTCACCCTCAAGTTGTTCTAAACCTGTATGAGTTTCTTTCTTCTGCTGAACACAAATGAAGATATTTTGAAGAATATGGGTAACCAAACAGTTGATGGACCCAAATGAGTATTTTTCTGCATACTACAGTATGGAAGTAAAGGGTTCATCAACTGTTCTGGTTACCCATATTCTTCAAAACATCTTCATTTGTGTTCAGCAGAACAAAAGGAAAATCATACAGGTTTGGAACAACTTGTACGGAGCCCTGCACATGACGTGCATGAAAGAAAGAAAAAAAAAAGTAAATTGTGTGCGCAATTTACTGTTTTTCCTGCATGCCATGTGAGGGGCTCTGTAAACTTTAAGGTGGTAAATGACAGGATTTTCACTTGTCATTGGGTGAAAGTACATTATTCTACCAGACAGAAGTCAAAACAGATCCCTAGTCTTAATGTTGGTCAAACTACTTGGCTTGTATATTCACTGTTTTCTGCAGGGGCATCTACCCGGAAAAAAAAGATATATTGTTGGTTTAACTTAAAAAAGTAGCCTAATTTACCTGGTTGCCTTAAAATTGAGTTAATTGAAATAAAAAAAAAAGAGTTACAATGGAGTTTAATAAATAGAAACTCAAAATATTATGCTATCTGAACGACATGAATTATGTAACTTGATTTGACCAAAGATAACAAGTTGTGATAATAATGTTTTTTACAGGCATTTGCCTGTTGACAGTGGAGAATCTCGTACAACAATGCTAATGTATGAACAATAAAATCAAAGAAACACAAGAACTGTCTGCCAAACATAATGGCATAACGAGGACAAACTATAAATTAAACATATAGACATGTCTTATAATTCATATAATATGGATTTAAAAAAAGAATGAGTTTATATCACATCTAGTGCCATCTATTTCCATACGGTCTAATCTCTCTCTTATTTTTTCATTAATATTCAATGTATTAATATACAGGTATGAAAGCGAAGCACACCGTGTTTTCAGTGGCATATTCTGTAAAAAGCTGTATAAAAAATACTACATCACTTACATTGTTTCACACCTTACCTTTTCTGGAGTTTGTCTACTGAAATGTCTTGGTAAGATACTTTTGCAGTGTTTCATCAGCAGAACAATCCCAAAACGCATGAAATACCAGTACAACCCACTGAAGAGATTTATGTCCATCCCTCACAGCCTCACTTTTATTCCCAGTATAAAGCAAAGCTGGTGCTGATGTGAATAAGGTCTATATTAAGCAGATACATATAAAAACTATTAAGTTAACCATCCAAGAGATACAAAATCTATGAGAGTAAAAAAGAAACCTGCAGACAAATCCATATTAAACCCTGCGACTCGTGGCAACACATTGAGGTCTTAAGACACAAAACGATCTTTGCGCGAGAAACCCTAACAGCATTTATAATTTTTTTACCTCTAATAAACAACCATGTCCAACAGCCTTCAGTGCGCTATCACTTCCGGTGAGTGAGGTAAATGTACATGATATGGCATAGAGATACATGCGAGTTCACTTTCGGCGCTTGTGTAAACTACGCCAGATCGTGTACAGGCCTCAATCGCCAGAAGTGATCACGCACTGAATTCCAACAAATTTTTACTGAAGAAACAAATTCACTTACTGTATTTTTCCGGACTATTATGTCGCGACTGTTATTATGTGACTTTGTTTTATAGTTTGACTGGTCCTGCGACTTATAGTCAGGTGCGACTTATATATCAAATTTAATTCATACTGACAAGATAAAACATTTAGCTAAGTCTACAGCCGCGAGAGGGCGCTTCTCCTTTAGTAGGGCTGTGCAATATATCGAAATTATCGAAATATCGCAAATGTACATATCGCAATATGCATATCGCAGTTGCTTGCAATATCTGAATGATTTTATTAGGCTACATATACATTGTGAAAAGTGTAAGTTTTAGGTCACACATTAGGCAGAGAATAGACTGGGCACACGACTGTTATTATGTGACTTTGCTTGACATTAAAAAGAGTTATTAAACGCAATAATTTGCGAAAAACAATAATTTGCAGTCTCGCGCTGTTTGACACACACACACACACAAACGTGAACAATTTGTGACACCATTTTTTCTACAACTGTGCTGGTCACTTTCAGAAGTTGTAGCGTTGCTTTCTTTTCCCAGAAAGAATGTGAAACGCAAATTATTTCACTCTCAGTTTTTAAATATTTTTTAAAAATAAAATTTAAATTGATTTTACACACTAATTGCAATATCGTATCGCATATCGAATATCGCATTATTTAACAAGATATTGCTCACGCATTTTTCTTCAATATCGCACAGCCCTATCCTTTAGCCTACCCCTGAAGACAACAACTGAAAACTGAAAAACACTGTTAACTGAAATGCTACCTTAAAGACAACATCTGAGAAAGACTGAACACTAACAAAATGCCCCTCCATAAAGAAAATCCTATTCAGCAAATTACAAACTGCAGGTAGTAAAATATGCAACCGAGGCGAGAACGGTAAATGGTAATCGACTGGCGAAAAGCAGAGGTTACTTTAACTGTAATGAAGAAAAAAAGAAAGCTAATCGCGGACGGAAAGCAAGATGGCCAGAGCTGAAGAAACGAGTCCACAGATGTGCTTGAACAACACTCTGCCGGCGCGAGGCAAACGCTGCCCGTGTGTGAATCATAGACGGTGTGAATTCATAAAATGCTCATTATGACATTTCTGACAATTCAAATTGTTTTCAATATTTTTATGGATTTTGCAAATTGTAAATTCATAGCGAGCGAGCGCTCTCCGCGCTGCTTCTGACCTGCTGATGCTTGCGCGTGCGCTGTGAAGATGGCAATATAGTCCAGTATAATGCTATTTATATGTTTTTTCCTCTTCATGACGCATTTTTTGACTGATGCGACTTAAACTCCAGAGCGACTTATAGTCCGGGAAATACAGTATATCTTGGATGGCCTGGGGGTAAGCAGATGAACATCACAATTTCATTTTTGGGTCAACTATCCCTTTAAGTATAATTAAATACTAGACACTATTGAAATAAATACAAGTATCTAATAAATAAACACTTGAGGTAAAGGTTCTAATACCTCAAAAAATAAGCAGTAGTAGAAAATGAATAGGTACTAAAGTACTAGCAGCATGAAAATGGAGTATGTTTTAATGATTAAATGTAAAATAGCTTGCCATACATCCTCCAGACTTTCTCATTGCATTAGTAGTACAGCTGCTGGTGGTGTTGAAACGACAGTTTTTCTTCCTCTCCAGCAAAGTAGTTGCCCCCATGTTGGGTAGAGGGGCCTCCTTTGCTGTTGAAGAAGGGAAAGACTGTTACTGAAGTTCAGCTTATCCACACTACCCGAGCATGTGTTATCGTGTCTTCTCACGAGAGCCGCTAAACTTGCACAAACAGTTGAGATACACCTCGTTCATTCTGTTAACGCAATGTTACGGGGTAATGCTTTACATTTACATCTATTATTTAGAATAGGGACATGTTTTGGCCTGTATTACAGACACTGTGTGAATTATTCAATGACTTTTCTAATAGTCAGTCATTTTCAATCGGCTTGAGATTCAGTTCAACGTTTGTAATTGTTACAAATTTTAAATCGGTTGACGTTCCTCTTGTGCAACCCAAATTAACTAAACGTCATGGCGGTTTAAAGAATATTGTTGTGATATATAATCTGTTATAAATTATAAATAATGTCACAATGTCACGTGTCACAATATATTGCAATACAAAAATAGTGACAATCTGTATTGTGTATAGTTCACCCAAAATAAAAATGACTGTATGTGGGGGAAAAAAGTTTACAGTTTAAGTTTAAGCTTGCAATACTTCATTACTTCATTAAACTACCATATATACTGTTGAAACTACTATATTAAAGCTACACAATGTGATATTTTCCACCATCTAGCGGTGAACAGGTATATGACAATGCAGTGAATATTAGTTTCTGTTCCTCTCAATTCCGATTTCGTTTGAACACCTACGGTGGCCGATTTAGTCCAAGATTAACACGGCAATCACGCTCTTCACAATCGACACGGCCATGTCGAATGTCGAAAGCCGAAGCTTGAATTTACGGGTATGTCCCTCTTTGGCTAATGTACTTTCAAGATGGAGGGGCAACATGGCGACCAGCATTCGAACCCCTCACCCGTATTTTTTCAATGGCATATTAAAAACGTACTTATTACTTGAAAGAAGTATATATATATATATATATATATATATATATATATATATATATATATATATATATATATATACACCTAGTTAGGAACATATTCGTCTAAAACAATTCTGTATTTTTAGCTCATAATTTCAGAATCATATTTTAATTCTGGTTAAAATCACCAAGTACAAGCTTATTAATTTCCACCCCCCAATGAAATATCAAGCTTTTACCATGTCTTGGAGTAAACGCAATAATATTGTTTCGTGATATGTATCTATTTGTGACATAAGGGTATCATTACACCCCAAATAATCATAGTACTTAATTTTTTTTAGCAGATTTAATATTTATCTATCTCGGGTCCTGATTAGGAGACGAGCGCATGAACCATTATGCCGTGCTGCTTATATTTATCAAACTGTAAAAAGGCCCCTTCCCGCACACAAAATAAAGTGTCTGTGGATGATAGTATGTGAGGACTGATGGGAAGTAATTTCTTATTTTATTTAACAATATCAGTTCATTCCAAGCGCCATACATCATTAGGCCACTTCTACGTCAAGTAACCACATACGCAGTTGTTTCCAGTTTCGGTTTTCAATCCGATTAAGTGTTTACATGTTCTAATCACGCTCGATCGGATTAGAAAAGGAATAAACCACCCCTTTCAATCAGACCGATATTTAATTCAGATCGAGCTCATTCAGATTGATTAGGGTGTATACGCGAAGGGTTTTCAGTCCGATTGAGCAGTTAATCTGATTACTAATGGATCAGCCAGTGTATCTAGCCTATCCCAAGATCTTTCTTTGACCTCAAATGGCCTTCTTTGACCCTGCAAATAAATTAAAGACAAACCTGCAAATAGCAACGTAATGCAAACAGGTTTCTTTCTTGCTTACTATTGCAAATGATCAGCATTTCTGTATTATTCTGCTTTCGTGACACCAGGGTGGAATAACCCAAATAAATAATCTCTATTAATGCCTGCTGAAAGCTGCAAATTAAATCACATGGGCAATTGGTATTAAAAAAAAATAAAAAAAAATACTGAATATTATATAACCTGTCATTCTGAACTGGCGAAAGCAGGTACACTTGCAAAGAGTAAACAGACAAAAAGGGCAGTGACCGTGACTCCTCCAGCAATTACACAGCCCCGCATGTTCCTTGGCTGCAGGAGATACCACTAACAAACCTAACATGTGACGCAACCCTTGCAAACCAATATCAAGAGTCCAAGGTGCTATTACTGCATTACATAATGAGTGCATAATGAACGGACCAACCATATGCCATACCATATGTACAGGACAGGTCAAAAGTTTGGAAACATTCATGTTATTGAAAGTAGTGTCTTGATCTCGCCAAGGCTGCATTTATTTAATCAAAAAATAAAAACAGTAATACTGTGAGATATTATCACAATTTAAATGAACTGGTTTCTATTGTAATATTTTAAAATGTAATTTATTCCTGTGATTTCAAAGCTGCATTTTCCAGTCTTCAGTGTCACATGATCCTTCAGAAATCATTGTAAATAAAATAAATAATTTCAATTTTTTTCCCTTTTTTCCTTATTTAGCCCAAACTTTTAAATGGCAGTGTATCCAGATTTCTAAAAACAAAAAACAAAACAAAACTAAATCTTAGATTTTAGGGTGATTTTTGAATGATCATGTGACACTGAAGACTGGAGTAATGATGCTGAAAATACAGCTTTGATCACAGGAATAAAATACATTTTAAAATAAAAAGTACAACAGAAACCAAATCAGTTAAGTTAAATTGTAATAATATTTCACAGTAATATTTTAGTTCGTTTTTTACTGTGTTTTTGATCAAGTAAATGCAGCCTTTGTGAGATTATGGGCCAGATTTACTAAACAGGGCAAATTAGCATGAGAGCGCAACTCCAAAAAAACGCAGATGGAGTGGAAAGTTCAGTTCGTGATCTACTGACGTCACACAAATGACAGAAAACAGACGCAGCCGGATCATTTCCATAATGACCTGCACAATCTACCAGTTTGCGTCTTGTTTAAGACATGCTTTTTTTGGGCGGTAAATAATGGCGCAAACACCAGTAAATTGACGAGCACAAACCTTAGTAAATCACCTTGCGTGATTCATTTAAATATAGCCTGACAAGCCAGACCCTCATCAAGATGTTTGGTCTGGAAACTCACCATTGACAGTTCAATCCGAGGGGCGGGATAAACGGTTGTCTTTCAAACTCCCTCTGCACGCGATAGGATAGCGCTACACCAACCAGTGCAACGAAGGTGAAGCAGAGCTCGTTGAAAGATTAATCTTTCGCCGTATCCAGTCGGCAAAACTCCAAACACATCTTCCCTTTTTAAGAATGACTTCAGTGCCGTTCTTTGTTCTTTTCTCAGAGAAAAGCTTAACTCCAAGTCTTCCAGAGTCGCGGTCAAAGCTGATTCGAAAGACCGCCGTTCGCCAGTTTCTGCGTTTACTAGAAGCACGCAAACGCAACTCGGCCGTTGTCATTATGGCCCCGCCCGCCAACTCTATACACGATGTGATTGGCCCGGCAAGAGTTTGGCGATTACAGCTCAGAAGGGTTTTGAGAGTTACTAGACGACACTCGCAGATTAGCAAATTAGATTTGCTGCCGCTAGGGTGCGTCTAGATTTCTAGGCTAATTTAAATACCCTCCTTCCATGCATTTTGCATCTGAAAGGGAAGCAAAAATATCCCTGTTCACGCCTTTTCAGCGCTAATTTTTCACTGCATGTCTTTAGTAAATCCTGACAGAAGAGGGTTTGCACGAGCGCAAGCTGCACTGCAAAAAATGATTTTCTTACCTAGTATTTTTGTTCAGTTTCTAGTCAAAATATCTAAAAATTCTTACATTAAGAAACATTTACTAGACAAGTACAAATTATTGTCTTGTTTTGGGAAACAATAACTCAAAATTAAGAGTTAACATAATCTGCCAAATGGGGTTAGCAAAATAATCTTGTTTTCAGATTTGAATTAAGATTATTTTGCTCATTTTTAGCAAAAAATCTCTTAATTTTGAGCTATTTTGTCCCCCAAAACAAGGCAATTACTTTTGCTTGTCTATTAAATACTTCTGGTTTTAAGAATTTTTAGATGTTTGGACTAGAAACAAGACAAAAATACTAAGTAAGAAAAGCATTTTTTTGCAGTGTGTCAGTAAATCTGGCCCTAAGAGACTACTTTCAATAAAAATATCTTAATGTTTCCAAAACTATCGACTGGTACTTCTCATATTTCATACACACAGAAACGTGTGTCGATTCTGAAAAAGGTTTTGTTGCAACCAAAGGGTGGACCTTCATATATTTACTCTGAATGCAACGCAAAGCCTCTTTGACTGTACATGGGATAAGACAGTGACAGAATGTGTGTGTGTGTGTGTGTGTTAAGGCAGGGATGAAAGGTGAGTAAAGGAGATGATGCCGTAACAAGATGTCAGGGTCAGGCACCCAGGCTAGAGATGACCCTCCAGTTGTCGTCCATAAACCAGCCCGACTGGAACAAGCTAAACAAACCAGTCTACTGATTGGCTGTTAAAACATTTGACATCTGTCTTACCTCCATAACTTGCTCTCTGCTGGGGTTGACCTGTTGATGGGCATGACAACTGCAAAATGACCTGTGGGAATGTTGTCCATACTCACTTTTACACATCTTAATGCCTTTACTCCCTGTCCATATTCTTTACAGACATTAGGCATGATGATTGGGAATGTGTCCAACAGTAATCTGCACCTCCGCCCCCCTGCTGTTCAAATTACGCTGGGGATGAAATTTCAGTTGCCGCTTTCATCCGCTTTGATTCATTCATATGCTATTCATCGAATCTGGGGTCTGACCTATTCCTTTAAACATTTGTTTTCTTTCACACTGATTTATTCATTCATCAGTGTTAGTTATTAACGTATTGACATAACTTTAATTGTCACACATTAGATACTCTTTTATTACATTTTACTAGGCTTATAAAAACCTGTGCTTTGATGTTTACATACAACTGAGATTTAACTGGCAGTCATAATCTTGGATATTTACTGACAAGCACAAGAATTTGCACCCTGAACAACTATTGCACTAGGGAGTAAAGTGGGGCAAACAGCTGAATATTTTCCCTTTGGTGAAGGTTTTGGACCGGCTGTTGTCTATTTTGCCAGTATATTCCTCCTTAACCACGAGCTGAACATGGAGACCACAGTCATTAGAAGCATCAACCGTTGAACGTTTGTTGAAAACCGCAAAGAACAATGCTGAACAAACAAAGCTAAAGGCAGTTGCTGCTAACTACTTCTTCCATAAAAAGAAAATGTTTAGAAGAGTGTTTATCAGATGGGTCAAATAAACATACATTATCGTGCAAATGTTGGGGTCAGTAAGAAGCAAATTTATTCAGCAAGGATGCATTGAATTGATCAAACGTGTCAGTAATGACATTTATGCTGTTTTGAACTTTCTATTTATCAAAGAATCCTGAAAAATGTCATGGTTTCCATAAAAATATTAAAAGGGATAGTTAGATAGTTGACTCATTGGTTCCTGCTGAAGCTCAGACGTGATGCGTAACACAAGAACGAACCTCATTGGTTCTCAAACATTAAGAAAACATGTTTGATCTTCTGTTTACTACAACTACCACGCAGTTGATCAATATTTATATGTGAATAAAGGCCTAAATTCAATCTGTTCATCATATAAAGCGATCGAGTCTCTTCAGAAAATTTAGACTAAACCGCTCAATTCATATGGATTCGTTTCAGAGTGGTAGTTGTGTATAGCTGTCAATGGAGGGACAGAAATTGCTCAGATTTTATTAAAAATAATCTTAATTTGTTTTTTGAGGATGAAAGTTTTACAGGTTTGAAATGACATTATTTTCATTTTTGGGTAAACTCGCCCTTTAAGCTGCACAACTGTTTTCAACATTGACAAGAATAATCAATCATATAATAATTAATTAATAATATGCATAATAAAAAGGGTGTCTTAAGCACCAAATTAGAATGATTTAGTAATGACGCTGATCACAGGAATAAATTACATTTTACAACATTCACATAAAAAACTGTTATTTGGAATTGTAATAAAATAACTGTATATTTGATCAAATAAATGCAGCATTAGTGAGCTCAAGAGTCTTCCTTCAAAAACAACTAAAAATCCAATGCTACCCCAAACTTATATGTAGTGTATGTGTGAAAAAAAGGAGTGTCCTGGGAAACTCACCTGCATTCCTGGTGTCGTGTGGATTTTTAATGCCAAATTCAATTGAACAAATACCAAGCAGGCTCGCCGCTGTGAGCAGATATTTCATGTTTGATATTTGTGCAGCTGCAAAAAGGGAGAAGAAATCAGGTTGGAGGAACTGATTTTCTCACCATTGGCACCATATCTGACTGCAGGTGAAACCCACTTTACTATACAAGCTGGTGTTTTATAGAATCAAATGCTACTTTGTTCAATGAATCAATAAAAGGCACTTTATTCATTTAAAATACTTTGTTTAGTCAATTGCAAAGATGAAGCCATGTCACGCATGTAGCCTATTCTGACTAAATGTTGGAAACAGACATGGCCTTTGTGAAATCAAACAAATTAGGGCTGCACGATTATGACAAAAATCTGAATTGTCGATTATTCCCCTGAAATTGTAATTGCGGTTATAAAATATGATGCTCACAATTTACATTGAATGAAGTTTTGAATAGCTTGATATTTTTAGTTTGAAGCGACTGCATGCCATATTGTTATATCAAAAGAAACAAGCTGAAAACAGTCCATTGGTTTGGTTTTTTTAAATAAAAAAAAGTAAAATATGCATGGTATATTATGGTATACTAAAAATAAAAATGAAACAATGGGGAAAAAAACTTAAGATAACATGTAGGAAGGAGAAAAACTGTTTCTGTTTTCCTAGATGGCACCTGTCCGTGAACGCGTAATGCGCTGTGTTTATAAAGTATCTTCTTATTAAACTGTACTCTTACCAAGTTGTCAATGCTTCGGTTTGCATGTAGTGACCATCATTATGCTACCGTGTTAGTGTGGGGCTATTTTGAGCCTTGTTAGTGGTATTAACTAGCGATTTAATTTCACTTACCCTGTGCCCCATAGACTAGTGTTATAAGCTAATCTGTTTTTAGAGATAAAACTCTTTACATTCGATTTTCATGAAAACGCATCGCAGAGAACGATCTACTCGGTAACCATGTGTTAATCACCCCCAGGTTCATTTCTCACCGGAGTTGTCCTTTAAGTACAGAAGTGGATTTTTTGTTTTTTGTAATTGCGATTACATTTTATTGAACGATTACATAATTGAGACATCCGTAATTGTAATCACGATTACAAATTCGATTAATTGTGCAGCCCTGAAACAAATCTTTCTTTACTTTATCTCAAGAAAACACTGAGTTTGTGTATTTGTACAGTATGCGGCGGCTGTGATGCCAGTCTGGCTCGTGGCTGATGCTCAAAGGTTAAACTTCCCTAAGCCTCACTCATCTCCTTAATGTGCTGGTAATTATTGTCTCTGTGAGATCTCGGACACACATACAAACACAGCCAACGGCAGAGCTTGTTCTATTTTAATGCTAAATCTGATGTAATGAAGCAGATCACAGGGGGCTTGAGTCTGCTATACAGATGCGAGCTCACTACTGTTTGACCCTCATGCACCTCCTTAACAACTTAAAGCCTGTCCTTAAGTGCTGCTTAAACATGACCAGATCCTGAAATGTAAGCCTGTGACAAAAATATCCATTAGGCTCCTCACTGTACAGTTTATAAAGCAGTTCTCAGGACTAGCCCAGCAACAGCTTCTTTCTGGTTGTAGGCTCACTGTAAAAAAAATAAAGATAATTCGTAAAAAATAAAACATTGCCAGTGTACGTCTTACAAGAAAATACTATTTCAGTCTTTCTAATTGCAACATTTTGCATTTAATTAAATGTTGCAGTTGCCGTTTCTGTGTAATTATTTGTTAAACTTAGTAAACTTGTTAAAGTAAAAGGAAGTCCTACACAAAATTATTTTCAGTGTTGCTTTGGACACAAAGTCTGCTAAATAAATACATTGTTGTTAAAGGGCAAATGAGAAGAAGCACATTTGTGTTATCAGTGGTGCTGGTCACACAAGAGACTTAAGATTATTTAAATCATATTCATGTTAAATTATATTTTATATATATGTGTGTGTGTGTGTGTGTTTGTGTTGATATTTACATTAAAAAGTATTATATATTTAATTAGACCACATTTGAATTAATATATATATATATATATATATATATATATATATATATATATATATATATATATATATATATATATATATATATACATATATATATATATATATTTTTTTTCATTTACTCATTTTCATTTTTCCAGTAATGATAAGGACATTTATAGGCGGACATTATCATTCTCAGATTCTAGTCAGGATATGAGTCTGATACTGCTCCATTGGGCTGTGATTATGGGGTGTATTTTATCCGAAACAGGAAAGAAAATGCCTTCTGGGCTCAATTGGATAGACTTACAACCAAAAGAGCAATGGCTTTAGTGGTGTATGTTGAGCGACGCATAGTTGTCAGCAGAACTCGGCACACTGGAAGACATGTTAGAAGAAGAAGACGAGTGTAAACGATCTTTGCCAATGTTGTAAAACATGGCCGTCGGAACCATTGTGTGTCGTGTGGGACAAGACCCACCCACTTTTTAAGACCAATGATATTGGACCCACTCACTTTTATCATCTCTAATTCAACACATGTCTGTTTACCTACCCTTAAAGGACAACTCCGGTGAGAAATGAACCTAGGGGTAATTAACACATGTTTACCGAGTAGATTGTTCTCTGGGATGCGTTTTCATGAAAATCGAATGTAAAGAGTTTTATCTCTAAAAATAGATTAGCTTATAACACTAGTCTATGGGGCACAGAGTAAGTGAAATTAAATCACTAGTTAATACCACTAACAAGGCTCAAAATAGCCTCACACTAACACGGTAGCATAATGAGGGTCCCTACATGCAAACCGAAGCATTGAGAACTTTGTAAGAGTACAAACAGTTTAATAAGAAGATACTTTATAAACATAGTGCCTTACGCGTTCACGGACAGGAATTTCCATCTTGGAAAACAGTCTCAACGAATCGATCCACGAGCGCTGCTCTAAGTGAGCTGGTCGATAGGAATTAAGTTTGTGAAATGTAATAACATGGACATTTTTATTTTTATTTATTTATTTTCTCTGCTGCGTTCAGTGTTTTCTTCCGGAAACAACGGACCATATGAGATTCCAAGTCACAGTTCATCACTTAGCAGAGCGCTCGTCGCTCGACGAGTCGAGACTGTTTTCCAAGATGGCGACTGTCCGTGAACGTGTTATGTACTGTCTTTATAAAGTATCTTCTTATTAAACTGTTTGTACACTTACAAAGTTCTCAATGCTTTGGTTTGCATGTAGGGACCCTCATTATGCTACTGTGTTAGTGTGAGGCTATTTTGAGCCTTGTTAGTGGTATTAACTAGCGATTTAATTTCACTAGTGATTTAATTTCACTTACTCTGTGCCCCATAGACTAGTGTTATAAGCTAATTTGTTTTTAGAAATAAAACTCTTTACATTCGATATTCATGAAAACGCATCCCAGAGAACGATCTACCCTGCAACCATCTTTTAATTACACCTAGGTTCATTTCTCACCGGAGTTGTCCTTTAACCGAGAAACACTTTTCCACTTTTCTAATATTTTCTCCACTGTTATCAAAAACAAATGCCTTTCCGATCTGATATGTGATGGGAAAGGGAGTAGAGCGAGTGTGGCAAAAGACGGATTCGAACGTCTGATCGATTTGCTCCAAATCTTGATGACGTGCGTCTTACCCCTACACTATTGCCGCGGTAAAAAATTCAGATTTTCATAATTTTTTCTGGCCCAATCAATTGTTTAGTAAATGTCGGTATATTTGTATTTAATGTAAAAGACAAATAACGTTACTCCAGTAAAATTTTTTTTAAAAAACTATTCTGAGAGAGGGGACCCACCCACTTTTTATTTGCTTCCGACGCCATTGTTGTAAAAGGAATTTAATGATACACTGAGTACTTACCAGCACGATCATCATATTTTTTGAGAAAAATAGTAAAGGTGAATGCATATACAAACAAATTCTCTGTTTAGTATAAGAACAAATTCAATCCGAGCGCTCTTTGGTGACGTTACTGTTGATCATCTGTCCATCATCGTATAAAGCCCATCCTGACAATTTGATTGGTCCGAACAGCTCTGGTTCGAGGATAGTCGCTCCACAACAGATCAAGTCCAGACCGAACTTTCTGACCTCGAATGTTGTGGGCGGGGCTAAGTTCGACTGGCATCCAGACTAGGACATTTATATATATATTTGTCAAAAAATATAAACATTAAATATATGAGAAGACTCAAATTTGCTAACTTCTCTGTAGATTATTTAAACTATAAACCATAAATGTGTATCATTATTTTCACAGCATTATATTTGGTATAGTACGGTCTCTGTTCTGTTTTTTCCCCCATTGTTTTTCTTTAGTGAAGTTTAAAAAAGACTCACGTATGGTAAAGACAAACAATTTTGCATAGTGAAAATGTGTGTTCAACAATATCTTTTTCATGCTATTGTTTTCTTTTTTCCATTCTTATCCAATGTGTGACCACAAGCAAGAAACCAATTTGATTTCACCCTGAAGCTTAGACAGGAAACCTGTAGTTACTTTTATCCAGCTTCTGTTACAAATTAGCGGGGACCAATCATAAACCAGCTTATCCACCTGGCACACTATTGGTGGGTTTAACGCAATGACGGATAGAGAAGCGATGGATCATTGGTCTGATTGGTTGAAGGACTATCCAATTGCGTACAGAGTCATTTGAACTATGCCCATTGATCATGCCTCTTGTGCAGTAAAAATACAGCACAGACTCTGCTGACCAATGTTCAATCTTAAAAGATTGAGCTTGGTCTGGTGATAGCCATAGTCATGCAGATTGATGATAACACCATGCATCAATGATACATAAGCCTAATAAATAAGTATACAGAACTAAATGAAGATAGCTCAGGGATTCGCATGTTAGCCATTTTGGTTGGTTTTCCCACACTATATACAGACCTTCACACATATACACACAATTTGTTGACTTAATTTTCTCGTTTCCTGATTTTTTTTTTTCCTGAGTCGAGAATGTATTCTTTGTTTCATTGAGGGCTGCAAGACATGTAAGGAGTAAGGTTGTTGGGTTCACTTGTGTAGGACCAGAGAGACATTTCTTAAATATATAATTCTAGGCTGAGTCTAAAGAGAATGGATTAAGACGTGACAGCAATCACTCACCCGCGGGAAGCTCCACTTAGACTGAATAAACTTCTGGGAAATGATTGTACTTCTCCAGGCTTGACCAACAAAGCAGTTCTTTTTGTGGAAATCTGCTTATTTTTTCTATTGCTTGTTTTTTGTAAATGATGAGCGTATTGCTCAGTTCACAGTGTAGGAAACAGGAGAGTGGCATCAATCGTAGGTGTCGTTTACGGTCCATCTTCCCTCCCTTCCCTTCCCGTCCTCTTTGCATGACTGATTTTGTTGTCACACTGTAAATGTCTTGCAGCAGAAATGTATAGCATTGCTGGAATTAATTATTTTTAATGTTTTGCTGAATGATCTTCACAATTCTTATCAGTCACAGAAAGAAATTTGCCAGTAGTAAAATCACAAAACTTTAATGAAACATCCACTGATGTATAGATTATTAAAATAGAGTTAAATTAGGGTGGACTACAACACAAACCCCCTCATAGTAACAACACAACATCACCACTGACAAACAATTATAGTAGCTGCTTCTCCATGTATAGCAACTAAGTTATCAAATTAAAGGTTTTTTATGGAATTTTATGGAAAATTATAATCAGAATTGTTTAGATGTTCAGAAATAAGCTAATATAGAAATGAAAAGCTGATCTCCCTGTACCAATACATCACATAAAATATTTATTTATGGTCCAGTAAGGATTGTTATGGCCGAAAACATATTGGCTACCAATATATATATATTTTGTTGCTATCTGATTCTCAAAAGAGATGTTCAAAAGAAAAACAATACATATAATTATTATTTAAGCTTTTATCCAACTTTTTCTGCTCATGGTCACCGTGTAACTCCAGTTTTTGTTTACGAAATATTGTAGGTTGGATAGTTTGATGATCCAAATGCACAGCACAAATAAATATTTTAATACACTAACATTTGTCTATATTAGAATGCATAGGCTTCTATGGATTTATGTTAAATTGATGTTAAACTAAATTAGATTTTTAATCATGAAATAATATAATACATTGGAAATTTCCATAGGTTTTTGGGATTATTGCAGAAAATAAGCTCTCCGATTGACAAAAGCTTATGATTTATGATCACAAATTAATATATTTTATGAATCTTGAAGCTTAAATACAATCGACAGAAGTCTTTAAAAAAAGCTAAACGGTTATAAACACACTACACCACGGTCGCGTGACTTCAACGCCATGGCACCTTCAAGCTTTAACAACTCTTTCAGTCGGTTTCAGTTGTGTTTAAGTTTAAGAAATCTAAAAAAAGGTTACTTCTATACACCTACACCAGTGGAAAACACACAACTGCAATGGAAGAAACTTCACAGAAGAAGAGACAACTACTTACTCTTTAATGGTGGCTTGACTTCTGCACCAAAATATATTTTAAAACACTTACATAGACCTAAAACATGTCTTAAATCTAAAAACCAAACATTTGTCATCATAATTCCCCATTAGCGATCAAGCTGAACATGCTCAGCAGCCTGTTTTAAATTTTGTTCTTGATGTTTATTATTTTGAGTAGCTTATACCGAATTGACTTTATTTGATCTCAACTTTTGCTACATTTTACAGTATTATATGCTAGAGGTGGAATTGGCTTGTAAATGAAATCTGTTGGCGTAAGTGTGTGTGCTGACTGGCCAACATCAGCTGCTGGTGTGGACAGCAGACTCGTCCTCTCGCTTGTTCCATCTTTCATCACTCCAGCTCTAGTTTGGCTGAGTGAGAACCACTAATGTGCTTCCATGTGGCACTGAAACTGAAAACCACAAGCAGATCTGGAAAGTTCGTGATATAATGCTGACCAGCAAAGGGTTCATCTGGGTTAACATGGCAGTGCCAGCATTTGTGTGTTTTTGTGTGTGTTAATAGAAAACACATGTGTGAAAGGAACTTAGAAAGATGTTTGTGAGTAGAGGACACTTGTGAACTCCTAGTGGAAAAAACACATAAACTATTTAAAAGTTCCCCTTTTATGTTGTTTTAAAGGTTCTTAATTTTGTTTTGGAGTCTCCTACAAAAGGTTTACATGCATCCAAGGTCAATAAACACGTTCATTTTCTCATAGTATACATTTCACATCACCTCATTTCTCAAAGTCTGAAAAAGGTTAGTTCGAAGATTCTCTATAATCCCTTTTTTCCTGAGAGCCTACTCTGCTCTGATTGGTCAGATGGCCCATTCTGTTGTGCTGTAGGTATTAGGAAACGAAAAGCTCATTGCCATATCTGAATGTCAGCTCTGGATGTTCATCAGCTCTTGATACAAACAATGGCATTCTTTTATCTCATAGTGAAAACCATGTAGCCTACCAAAATTGCATTAACAGTAACAGTGAATCTGAAATCTGGGTACTGTAAACATGACAGTCAGGCAGCTCTTAGATGGTAAACTTTTCTCTGACTGTTAGCGTTTTTGTCTTTTTGTGCTGTAGAAGTCAACTCTGAATATTAGACAACTCAGTTTTTTTAGATGTATTTAGGCAAGGCAAGGCAAGGCAAGTTTATTTGTATAGCACATTTCATACCCAATGGCAATTCAAAGTGCTTTACATAGAAATTAATTAAAACAGTGGTAACAAATGCATGAGAAAAAAAGAATACCACATGGACGAATAAAGAATTAAAAACAAGCATAGTTAAAACAGTCGTAAAGATATAGTAATTAAAAAAGAAAAAAAAAAAAAAAAAATAAATAAAAAAAATAAATAAATAAATAAATAAAAAAAATAATATAAAATAAAATAAGATGGTCAGATCCACAATAATGGTCTGATATAAAAATAAACATTCTTCAGTTTACTGCTTACATACATGTACCATCTTAATTAGAACACCTCTCATTCATTTCTTTCTCAAACACGTTCATAACATCCATTTTAATCACTATTCCCTGATTTTTACTCAGAAACCTTCTTGTTAAAACCCTTACTCACTCATCATACCCTCCACAGATTTACACATACTCAAACCTTATTGTCAAACTTACTATTTCCATCAAACCCAGTTTTCACTCGTCATATTCAACTCAAAAGAACATATAAAATAAACAATAACCAGAGATAAGAACAAAGGTAAACTCAAACAATTATAAAAAGAATAAAGAGATAAGATAGGGTGCAATCAGTCGGACGTACAGCGGCTCAGAGCTCATTCAGTAAATGCACAGCTAAACAGATGTGTTTTGAGTCTGGATTTGAATGTGGCTACTGTTGGAGCAAATCTGATCTGTTCAGGAAGCTGGTTCCAACTGCGGCTGGCATAATAGCTAAAAGCAGACTCTCCTTGCTTTGAGTGAACTCTTGGTATTTCTAACTGACTTGATCCTGCTGATCTGAGTGATCTGTTGGGTTTGTATTTAATCAGCATATCTGCGATATATTGGGGTCCTAGCTCATTGAGGGATTTATAAACAAGTAATAGTACTTTAAAGTCGATCCTAAATGTAACTGGAAGCCAGTGTAAAGACCTGAGGACTGGTGTGATATGGTCATATTTTCTGGTTCTGCTCACTATCCTGGCAGCAGCGTTCTGTATGAGCTGCAGCTGTCTAATGGTCTTTTTAGGAAGGCCAGTGAGAAGGCCGTTACAATAGTCCACCCTACTGGTGATGAAAGCATGAACGAGTTTCTCTAAGTCTTGCCTGGAGACAAAACATCTAATCCTTGCAATATTTTTCAAATGATAGTATGCTGATTTAGTTATTGCTTTGACATGACTACTGAAACTCAGGTCGGACTGTAAAATCACTCCAAGATTCCTGACTTGATTTTTTGTTATCAGGCCTTTAGCCTCAAGATATGCGTTCACCTTGAGAATTTCATCTTTGTTTCCAAATGTAGTGATTTCGGTTTTGTCTTTGTTTAACTGAAGATAGTTTTGGCACATCCAGTTGTTAACTTCATCAATGCATTTGCACAGGGAGTCAATGGGGCTGTAGTCATTAGGTGACAGTGCTAAGTAGAGCTGGGTGTCATCAGCATAGCTGTGGTAAGCAATATTGTTCTTTTTCATTATTTGGCTCAGTGGCAGCATATACAGGTTAAACAGGAGTGGTGCAAGAATGGACCCTTGTGGGACTCCGCATGTCATGGATGTCCACTCAGACTTATGGTCTCCTATACTCACATAATAACCTCTCCCTTCTAAGTATGATCTGAACCATTTGAGGACCATTCCAGAAAGCCCAACCCAGTTTTCCAGCCTGTCTAGAAGTATGTTGTGGTCAACAGTGTCGAATGCGGCACTGAGATCCAGTTGTACCAGAATTGATGTTTTGCCTGTATCAGTGTTTAAGCGAATATCATTTATAATCTTTATGAGCGCTGTCTCTGTACTGTGATGTGGACGGAAACCAGATTGAAAATTGTCAAAGTATCCATTTGAGCGTAAGAATTTGTTCAACTGATTGAAAACAACTTTTTCAATGATTTTGCCTATGAAGGGGAGATTTGAGATTGGTCTGTAGTTGCTCAGTATGGAGTTATCCAGATTTCTCTTTTTCAGAAGAGGCTTAACTATTGCAGTTTTAAGGGCGGTTGGAAAAGTCCCATAGAGAAGTGAGGAGTTTACCACTTCTAGGAGATCTGCTTCTAAACAGTTAAACAAACTTTTGAAGAAAGAAGTGGGGAGTGTGTCTAGGGCACAGGTTGATGTTTTAAGATGCTGTACTGTGTCTTCTAAAATTTTGCAGTCAATAGCGTCGAAATCTGACATGGTAATTTTCCGAGGGTTTGGTATGATCTGACTGACCCCAGAGCAACTAGAGGATGTGCTGATCGCCTTTCTGATATTATTGATTTTCTCTGAGAAGTAGGAAGCAAACTCACTGCACTTACTGTCTGAGAGCATTTCACTAGGAGTCTGACTCGGGGGGTTTGTTAGTCTCTCGACAGTAGCAAAAAGAGTGCGCGTGTTGTTTATGTTTCTGTTTATAATATTTGAGAAGAAGGTCTGTCTAGCTTTGCCTAGTTCAACATTGAAAGCATGAAGGGTGTCTTTATAGATGTTATAATGGACTACAAGTTTTGTCTTCCGCCACATGCGTTCAGATTTTCTGCATTGTCTTTTCATTATTTGAACTGCTGTTGAGTTTCTCCAAGGTGCTTTTTGTTTGGTACTCTTTTTCCTGACTTTTAGAGGAGCAATATCATCAATTACACTCTTAACTTTTGAGTTAAAGGAGTCAAGGAGAAAATCAACAGAGCCTGCAGATATGCTTGGTGTTAGAGATAAAGCCTTCATAAACAGCACATTAGTGTTCTCATTTAAGCATCTCTTTTTGACAGAGACAGATCTAGCTTCAATGGCAGGAGAGATTGATATATCAAAGAAAATACAGAAATGATCAGACAGTGCCACATCCTTAATAACAATTGATGAAATGTTTAGACCCTTACTGATAAGTAAATCTAGAGTGTGTCCACGATTGTGTGTGGGTCCATTTACATGCTGTGTCAAATCAAAAGTGTTAAGAACAGTCATGAGCTCTTTTGTTGTACTGGATTCAATATTGTCTATGTGAATGTTAAAATCCCCAGCAATAGCAAAACAGTCAAACTCTGAGGAAATTATTGATAACAGTTCTGTAAAGTCCTCAGTGAAGCCTGCAGAGTATTTCGGAGGCCTATAAATAATGATAAGCAGGATGCGTGGAGAACCTTTTAACACAATACCCAGATATTCTAGAGACAAATAGTCACCAAATGATACTTGCTTACATTGATAGAAATCTTTAAAAAGAGCAGCAACACCCCCACCTCTCCTAACAGATCTGCAAACACTCATAAAAGTAAAGTTAGGAGGGGCTGCTTCATTGAGGACTGCTGCACTACAGTTTTCTTCTAGCCACGTTTCATTTAGAAGCAGAAAATCTAGGTTGTTAGTGGTTATTAAGTCATTGACTAGAAATGATTTGTTCTTAAGTGAACGGATGTTTAAAAGCGCTAACTTAACAGTAATAATTTTTTTCTCCACATTAATCCTATTTTGGCAGGTAACAGGCAGCAGATTATATTGGTTTATTAAACGGCCTGACAAGGCCTTAGACTTTCTTTCACGTAACAGAACAGAGATAGAGAAAGAGGCAGGCACACTGGGTTCCCACTTGTTTTGTAAACATTTGATAAAGTTACTGTTATCATAGCGGGGACCCAAAACACATCACTGAGAGCTGGAATCAGTTGTTTTTGGTTCACCTACAACAGATGGAGGCGGGTGTGGGCCCTGACGTTGTGACCGAAGAAATCTCACAGGAGGAGGGCGAGGACGAGCTGGGCCCACAGGCTTTGGTGTTTGTGGGGCTCCACGATTTTTGGTCGATATTTGGGGGCTCATAGCGATCGAGTGTAATAGTCTGATTCCAGCATGAACCAAGTCCTCCATTTTCTCTGAGAAGCTCAGATGCGGGGATGCTGGAGAGAGGAATGACATGTCCGGTGAGAGGGGCTGTTGCTCTGGTGTTATCGGAAGTTGAAATATGTTGTCCTGGCTTCCCTGTCCATTTTCCAGAAAATCATCCTTGGGTGCTGAATCTTGGAGCAGATCTAATCCTTCACAGTCAGTCTGTGGTGAGCTCTGTGGGCAGGGCTCAGCTGGGAGTGTGTCCGTTAGCAATTGTTGTTGTGGGGGCGTGGTCTTATCATTGTCCTTGTGGGATGTGTCAGCCACATGTCCATTCAGCTGCTGAAAAGAAGTCCTGTGGTCGTCCATACTCTGTATCAGGTTGAGTGGGTTAGAACACACAGCTGAAGGATGATGAAGGGAAAAATAAATATTGTCCTTTAACACTCTTGCACCAAGTTTGTTTGGGTGGTGGCCATTTGATGTAAACAATTGTCTCTGGCTCCAGAAGAGATTAAAGTTGTCGATGAAATTCACTCCCTTCATCATGCAGGTTTTTTGCAGCCATGTATTAAGCCCAAGCAACCGTGAGAATCTATTTGTTCCTCTTGCTGGCAGTGGTCCACTGATGAACGGCTGAACTTTCAGTTTGCTAAGTGTTTCAAAAAGTTCATTGAAATCCCTTTTAATGAGTTCTGACTGCTCTCTCTGAATATCGTTCTTTCCTACATGAATGATAAGTCGATTTGCGGTCTTATGTTTTATCAGGATGTTCTGAATTTCTCTGTTTACATCAGAAATGGTTGCTTGTGGAAGGCAGCATGTAGTTGAATCTCTGCTGCTAATGTTTCTGACTGTGGAATCACCCACTATCAGAGTCCTTGGCTCGGCTGCGCTCTGAGCTGAGGGCCGCTGTCTGCTCGACCTTGAGCGCCTGTTAGCATTAGTGTTAGCTGTGGGCTGATGCAATCCGTGTTCAATCACATTCATCACGTTTGGGGATTCATCACCCTCATTCATTAATACTTCAAATCTGTTTTCGAGATGTATCGATGGTGGTCGGAAACTAGTGTTTGCAATCCTTGTGTCTGGGGTAGAGCATGCTACTGCAGCAATATATGAAGCTCGTGACAATCTGACGTCTCGAGTGCGTTTGGGTCTTGCCCCCTGTTTGTGCCATCGATTAATGTGTTGATCAGTTACTTGTTTCTCTATCTGTTGAGTAGCACTAAATTTACGGGACTCACCAGCTGTGTGCAGAGGACGTTCGTGATGAAGCTCTGCTGTGTGATTCGTCCGGTTTGGTAGTTGCGCAAATAACTTTGTTTCAAGAACTGCAATCCGTTGTGAAAGTCTGTGGCAGTTTGTGCAGCAAGTAGATTCTTGAACTAAAAGAGGCATTTTCTTATCCTTTCGATAGTAGCCAGCTGTGTTTTCCCTTCCGGAATGTAAGCTGATGGAAGGGAGAGGCTGGTCAGATGAAGTGTTCGCTTTTTTGTAGTAATCCAGTCTCCAGAGTTTCAAGTTTTATCAAAAAAGTTAAGCTTTGTTGTTTGAGCGCTGTATTGATTTGCTGAAGTTGAAGTTATGAGATAAAATATAGAAGCGATAGAGCAAAGCGCGGAGCAGTAAGCAAGAGCGTCCGAACAGTAGCGAAGCAGGAAGCAGGAAGAAATAAGTTTTATTTATAATAAAAGCAATACGGTTTTGTACAATGTAAACTGCACAGACCCATAATGAAAACACGTTCTTTTTAGGGTTGTATCTTGTGACATCATGTCCTGTTTTTGGTTAGTTTACATGTCTTTGATCTGTGTTACGTTCATATATCATTCTAACCGCACCAGAGTTCGTTCGGAAGCAGACAGAGACCCATGTTTTCAGCGGATTTAAACATGCCAAGTGTGAACACACCCTCAGTCTTCCGGGATTGTCATCATCCCAGCACCACTCTATAGATATTTTAGCTATATTTGGTATTTTTGTAAATGTTAAGGGGGGGGGGGGGGGGTGAAATGCTGTTTCATGCATACTTTTTACACTGTTAAAGACTTGGATTCCCATCCTAAACATAGACAAAGTTTCAAAAACTAATGTTGGACGTTTGATGGAGTATTTCTGTGTCAAAAATACTCCTTCCGGAATCTCACAAGTTTCTGAGAGTTTTTTTTTCGGTTATGGCTCGGCTTGACATTAATAGACCGGAAGGTCCTTGTTTGGGCCGTACGGGCTCTTCTCCCGGAAGGGTGCGCGCGCGCGTGACTAGAGCGAGGAAATGCACGCCCATAAACACTCTCAGATGCAGATCCAGTCGTCTGTGAACACTTATGACGGGCCGTGCTCCACTTTATTCCTATGGGTGACGTCGAGCGACTTCAACGCTTCAGCACAGCATTCCGGGAAGGCAGCGCTGCATTTGAACCGATTTGAACGCAGAAATGACGGGAAGCTTCACAACATCGCTTCAGTCGCGTCGCAAAATGGATCTCCACCGTTCACTGCTGTCACAGGACTTCACCAAATCATACCAAAGAAGTGTGTTTTTGACGGAGCGGTCCCAGCGATAAAGGTTCGGTCCTGCTTTGGAAGCAGCCTGTGAGTAAATCTGCTTCAAATGTCTCTGCTGTTGGCTACCGTCGCGTGACTAAACATTAGTAAACGACGCGATTGCGTGCTTCGTCATTCAAATGCGCTAACGGTTACTCCATTGTTGTTCTATGTATAACGTTACACTAGTCTGATGTGCAAAACCGTTTTGCTTGCTACTGCTAAGGTTTAGTCGCATACAATAGTCCATAAACCGAATCATGTCCTCATAAACTGCGAGTAAAGACACACAAATGTTTTTCAGGCCACTAAATACAGTACATAACACAGAAACGGACGTCCTGCTGTTGCTGTTTCTCCTGTTCAATTTATTTCAGCCTCCGAATGATTCTGGATCATATCTATTAGCTGAGCTCGATAGCCATGAGTTTCTCCACGCTTGAGGACGTCACCGCTTTGCGCATTCGTCATTCTTTAGCTCCGCCCAAACGATACGCCTCCAGGCGCTCGTTTTTTTTCCGGAAAGACTCGGTACAGCCCATATTTATTTTATAAATATAATAAAACTAAAGACTTTTCGGAGATATGAAGGATGCAATACTACTCTATAGGTACTCAAGATTAACATGAGATTGACTGAAACTGAGTGTTTCACCCCCCCTTTAAATAGTTCTGTGTGAAGTCACTAGTGCTCCCTTTGGTGAGTGTTGAGTAATACCGGGACAAACAAAATGTGCTCGAGTTGACAGACCATCCTTACCATTGACATTCTAGTTACCAAAACATTTTCTGAAATGTCATCTTGCAGTAAGAGTCGTCTACACATAGAAGAACGCATAATGAAGTAACTTAAAACCACAACAGCTGCTTGAATTTAAGTTTGACTGAGTTGGTTTTTATATGGCAAGTTTGGCAACCAAAATATTCACAATAGTGTAACTTAGAAGTCACCTTGACATTTTCTAGAGTTTACATGTGAATACTTCTTCTGTTTGCTGAGGGAAAATGCAGTAGGGGGAGACTTGAGACAGACAGGGACACTTGGCTGCAAACCCCGGCTCTCATACACACAGCTGTTTCTGTACTTTCCTTCTGCTTATCTTTCAAAGTACTAGGACAATGAAAGATCAGGACTGAACTTTGGTCCTAAAACAATGCAATAAGGCCTTATTTTAAAACCCTTATGTGCTCACATGCACTAAAATCTCAGTTTAACAGCTGTGCTTAGAGTGGTAGTTTACGTCACTGGCTATCATACTAGTTTTAAACCTATAAGTTTACAGGATAAAAGAGTAGTGCATCTAGTTACCTCATTTCCTGACTCAACATTACTTTCATTTCAATAAATGTAGATTTATATATATATAAATTATGTATTGCTTGAATAAAACAGGTCATTTAGATTCTTAGGTTGCATTGTAAATATAGTGATTTGCTGATCCTAGCTTAGTACATTATTTGAATTTTACGTAAATATGTTCATTTATTTACAGACAGCTGCGATTTGTGCTGCATCTACGCTTCAAAACAAGGCTTATGTAACAGTTCCTGTTCCCCTCAAATCCCCTGAACCCCCCACCCCATCCCATCCCTCTGCTGGTGTAAGGTAACACGCATACCGCCAGCGCTGCTATGCCTCCTCCTCCTCCAAAATACTGAGCGATTATGATGACGGCAGACTTAAGCTCAGCTAGAGCCACAACATTGGATCAAATGTGATGCATGGTTCCAAATGAATGAAGACTTTTACTAATAAATGTGAAGCTGAATTTAAGGTCATTCCATTGATTTGTGCCATAAACTTCCACAGCTGCATTGACCTTGCCAGACTTAAGTCCATTTTTTTTGTGACCTAATTTCTTAGTGTTTGTGTGTTAAACAATTATCAGTGTGTTATTATCCATTCGGCCTGTGCAAGAAAAGACCTTACACTGCCAATAAACATTGGCGATAACAGTGTGGGTGTATGTGTGTCTGTTTCAGTGGTTGAAAGTACAGTATGTGCAGTGTTGGGGAAAGTTACTTTTAAAAGTAATGCATTAAAATGCTGTGTTACTCCCTAAAAAGATGTTACTTAGTTTTTTGATGGAAAGTAATCCATTACTTGGTGGTTTGTTTGTTTTTATGACAAAAAATAAAAAAGTCTCAAGCCTCGTGCACACTGGGACGATTATCTCACACACTTATCGCCACAATTTTTTGACACGTCTTTGACTCAAGATTTTCACTGCTGATGCGCCGTCTAAATGTACTCCCTGACAGTAGATTTAGATTTGATTGCAGATCAAATAGGATTAAATGGAAACTCACCATAAAATACTATTTAATCTGCAATTCCTCTCCATAACAACTTGCTCTTATCAAGATTTTTGTAGTTGCTGTGGTGTTTGTCATAAAGACACCAAAGAGACCAGCAGCTCTACATTCATCTTGCCTCATTGCATCTTCTTTGAATTTAGGGCATTTTTTGCGTTTCTTCGCCTGTTCATGACGGATCGCTTCCTGTACTCCTCAGTTGTAAGTCGCTTTAGATAAAAGCGTCTGCTAAATGCATAAATGTAAATGTAAATCTTCTGATTTGTCTGCTTACTTCCTCTTCATCGTCTTCTTTGGTATCAAAGACTATTTTGCGCTTGAGTGCCACCAAGTCATGTTTTATTGTCACATCAGCAGCTCCAGGCATGTGAACAAAAGCCAAGCTCAGTGGTCAGCCAGTTTTTAACACAGCACATCAAACCAAAAAAATAAACCCGAGGCTTTCACACCTGCCACTTGTTCACGTGTTGGTGTGCACACTCACATTGGCTTCCTTTGTGTAGTCGCAAGGCTTTAAACAACAAAAATTCACCTTTGCATCACAGGAATCAATGACATTTTCTGCAAAGTTACAACGATCAAAGTTTAAAGCAAAGGGAGATATTTGCTTTAAAAAATAATAATTTCTACTACAGCAAACGGCCGGCAGGGACTACAAACTTTTCCTCCAGGGTTGGTGACATCACAAGCCTCAATATCACCATAAATTATTTTTATGTTAGGCCTTTTTTTTTATTGCTGTGGAATAGTTGGCTGGAGTGTTGTGCAATGCCGACGAAACGCTGTTATTTTCATCTGGATTGCAGGTCCACTTTGTTCAGCCTTCCTAGGGACGGGGGAGTTAGGGACAATGGTTAAAACATTTTTTTACTCGGTCCCTCATAATTATTACCCAAATCTCGCTCTCTGTGCTGAACATTTTACGGAGGAAAGCTTCCGTAATCTTTGCGAATATTTCACAATATAACTGGTTTTACTCTATTTTTTTATATAAAATGTTGATTAGACATTCAGTCCCATAGTGTTTAAACTCCTTCATAAGCTCAAACTACAAATAACTTCTAGTCTGCGTATTAAGCTGAGTTAGGAGGAACCATTTTAATATTTAGGTTCTGCTTTAACTGATATACACACGCACTGAAGGTAATAGCTATTTTTAGTCTCCCCATAAGCAGATCCTGAAACTGTGTTTTTCTTCACCTGTCTTTCACAGACTCATGAAAGCTTTAGTAAAATTCTGATTTATGTATGACCCTACTGCCTTGTTTTTTGGAGACGTCACGCTAGTGTTTAGCAAGGCCCTCGTAATTGTAGATGTACTGTGAAATTCTGTTCTCATGAGATCAGCAGCCAGTTGCTGCTACAATAATGCATGCAGTCCCACCTATTCTGGCACAGGATTGCTTAAAGTTGCTATTAAAATGTTGATCGTGCTCAGATGTGATTTATTTATTTATCCCAATATCAAATGGAGGGATTCAATCAGGACGGCACGTTATGTTCAAAAGATCAAAGGTACAGGGACTAAAGCCAGCCTCATGTGGTGTGCGCTTGTGCAGAATTTGAAGCAAGTGCTGGTTATGAACTCTGAAGGGGTCTTTGAAATAATGAGGGGTGGCTGTCGAAGCACTTTCTGAGACCTTTTTTTTCTTGTTTAGTCTCATGTCAAGAAAAAGGACTGCACTGAAGGAGGGACTAAATATCTAGTAAATATCACAGAGACTTGCGGGTAAATGTTTTTTTTTTTTATCTTGTAAGTAACCATCTAGCTATCATCCAGAACAATGTAGAAGCCCACAAGCAATGGTTTAGCAACCACCCCAAACATTTGGTTATTTCTGTCGCTTTAAGCATCTTAATTTCTCTTATTTCCTTGCGTCATTTTAAAATGTAGACTGTCTACCTTTGAAAGCAGTGAGAGAGAGAGAGAGAGAGAGAGAGAGAGAGAGAGAGAGAGAGAGAGAGAGAGAGAGAGAGAGAGAGACTATCTTCATATGGATAGTCATTAAAAAGTCATGTGTGGCTTTGTCTATGACTCATCTAATGCAGGCTACCAACCTCACTTAAGTTCGCACAAGCATTTAGGGGGGCCTACATCACATAAAATCACATCAGTTTAAGTGAAAGAATGGAAGAAAGAATACACACAGTTTTTGTTACCACAACAGAAATATTCTGGAAACGGTAACGGATATGTTGGTCAGATAGAAGAGGAGAGTGATCCTTCTTATGCCTGCTCTGTGTGCTGGTTGTGCATATGGATGTAATTGTCTCATTTGTGTTGGAAGCATTGTGATTCTCAGATTCACAGCAAGAGACTGGGTACAATGATGTGTTGTTGTGTGTGTACTAGAGCTAAGTATATCCAAACAATATTTGCAAGCAGTCAAGTAGGGTTTGAACACACTCAATCATTTTCTAACATGCTCTTCTTTGCAGGGACACTAACATACTGACGCTGGTTTAGTGTCACAAACACTATGCAAAATAGCGTATTTTGCATAGTGTAGTAATGAGAGCTCCGCTATTTCCAGATCATAGTGAGGTGTTGATACAATCAGTAAAATGATTCAAACTTGTGACAAGCAAATATTATGCAAACACCGGAGAGTAATGATTTCGACAAGCAGGTTTTGGGGGGCGGGCAAGCTGCAGCAGATTAAGTCTTCAAATTTGAAACAGACTTAAAGGGTGAGTTCCTACAGGATTAAGAACATCTTGTGTGTTTTCACAGAGCTGTTGGTTGTAGGACTTCGCCAGCACTTGTATTAAAAGAGAGTGAGAGAAAGTGAACCTTTAATAACTATGAACACCTCCTCAATCTGTCAACTGATTTTCACTCTGTAACTTTCTGTTATTAACTGGGTGCTTCAGGCCTTACCTTTCAGAGAACAAACAAAGGTCTTGTTGGAAACTCATGCAGAGGAACACACTAGCCTGCAGAAAGAAGAGTTGATATATTAAAGATGGCATGCTTTCTCAGTAGGAAAAATCGAGAAGTAACCAAGCTAATTGCCTTAATGTCAAGGTTCCCTTTCAGTCGGTCACGTTCGACGTACGTCAGAACTGAACCGACGAATGGGATCTTACTTTAGAGACCAATCCTACTTCGAGCATCTAACAACGAGCCAATGAAATTTGGCATGCGATCACGCATTCCACGCTCCGCCCCGCAGCGCGGGTATAAATAGGAAGTGGAATGGTAGATCAGCGCTTTCTACTTCGGAGCCGAGCAGTGCTTACTGTTTCCTACGAAGAGTGTCTGACTACGAGTCAAAGAGTGTTGAGTGAGAGAGTCTGCCAGTGCGGGTGATACGGCGCGTCAGTGAGAGACCGTCTGATCAGTGATCAAGCGATCTAAAGGAGCTTGTTGGTTCGCTGAGCGTTTCCCATACAAACTGTTGGTTCGCTGAGCGTTTCCCATACAAACTGTTGGTTCGCTGGGCGTTACACACACAAATAGACATCACTGAGAGCTCACACAGGCTTGCGGAACGAACTGTGTGGAGCCGCGGTCATCTCCCTGAGTGCTTCAGCACACTAAAAGAGCAGCTTTCCATTCACAAAAGAGCAACACGGTTTGACCCTGCGTCTTTTTCAAGATGTCATTCAAACCGTGTATTCCTGGTATGCAACTGTTTCCTGTCCTCTTTGACGGCCACGAGCGCATGTGAGATTGCGATCGTGGGTGATTCATGTTCTGCTAAAGAACATGGTCACGTCGGCGCGTTGTTCGTCTCCCCCTTCTCATAAAGGGCTCGAGTGTTCAGCGCGCCGTGTGCCGTCGAGCGACCGGCTGACAGCGGTGGTTGTCACAACAACCGGCGCGCGTCAGTCGGCGCTCTAGATGCGCGGTCGAGACTATGAAACCTCAGATGGGGTCGAGTCCCTTCGCCTATCCCCCGATCTAGTTCATTTCTAGTGTTACTGGAAAAGGGCTACTTTGGCTGATAAGCGCTGGTGGCCTGAGGATTACAGTGGGGATTCCCCGCCGGGTAAATCCCCTCGGGCCCCCACTCCTCTATCGCATCAAAAGCATGCTGAGACTCTGTTCGTGGGTGGTACGGATTCTCTCATGAGAACACGACCACGTCAGGGCATTGTTCGCCTTGCCTTCTTCATAGAGGCTTGAGCGCTCAGTGCGCTGTGTGCCGTTCTGACGGCCACGTTCACTGTCTCGCATGCCTGCTGGTAGTTGAAGGTGGAATCGCTGATCCTAAAGAAAAAGGGCTTAGCGTTTCATTTTTGGCTCTGGCAGAGGACAGATGTCAATTGCTGCATCGGAGAGAGGGAAATATGGAGGGTCAAAAGGGCCAAAAATGAGACAAAAAAAAAAAAAAAAGTGTCATTGTTTTCCCTCTCTCACTGCCCTCTGCCCTGCACGCACGAGGGTAGTCCCAGCCCAGGGGTTGTGCAGGAACTGCGTGCGGTGTTGGACCTCGCCCTATGGGCGACGAAAATCACTGCACGCTCCCTGGGTCAGGCGATGTCCACACTAGTGGTCCAGGAATAGGGGGCTAACCTGGCAGATATGCGCAAGAAAAGCCTGTCTGTCGGGCTGGCCTCCTCGGCGGCACCATCGAGAACTTTGCCCAGCAGTTCTTGGTGGCCCTAGAGCAGACGGAGGCGTTGCACCAGGGTGCCGACGACCAGCTGCTCGGTCGTCGGTCGCAGCGCCTCTGCCGGCTCGCCGCCGAGGGCATCCCCTCCTGCGTCCGCCTCCACCCTGCTAGAGCCGAGCAGCAGCCTCCACTGGAGGAGCAGGGTGCCGGACGCGAGGGACGCCCAACCCGTCCAGGGCCCGCTAACCGGCAGGCAAGCGCAAGGGGACGCGGCCCTGAGACGGGCCGGCTAGGGAGAACAGGAGCTGCTCGGGGGAGACGATGTTCGCATCCCTCCCCCACCCCCCCGGAGGAGGACCGGGGGGCCCTGACTGGTTTCGGTTCTGCCACTGGCTCTCCGGAGTCCAGCGGTACCCACATTTTAAGAGCAGTTTCCTCTCTCTCTGGGCCCCAAGAGGGTCAGGTTGGCAGTGTGCGACGCCCACGGGCCTTGTCACTCCTTTCCTACCCTCCCGTCGCCAGGGGGCAGTTGTGTGGGCCTCGAGGACGCCCCCGGGCCTTCTCACCCACACACTTCCTCTCTCGTGAGCACTCAGTCAACACTCCGGGCCGCCCACGGGCCTCCCGGGTCGGGGCTGAGTGCTTCACTTCCCTGCCTCCGGGCAGTGGGCAGCAGAGTGGGCTCCGAGGACGCCTCCGGGCCTTCTCACCCACTCTCTGTCCAAACCAGGAGTGCTCAGGCAACACTTCGGGCCGCCTCCGGGCCTCCCGAGTCGGGCCAGAGTACTCCGCTTCGCTGCCCCACCCCGGGCACGTCTGTGGTGCGGTTGGTCCCGCTTGCACGGTCTCTGGGGGCCTGGCTAGGTCTCCCCGGGCCGTCTCGCTGGCTCATCCGTACCATCAGACTCGGCTACGCGATTCAGTTCGCGCGCCGGCCGCCCAAGTACAGGGGCATCCTCTTCACCTTCGTGCGAAGCAGCGATGCTCAGGTCTTGAGGTCAGAGATCGAGGTCCTACTGGCGAAGGACGCGATCGAGCCGGGTCCTCCAGCCGATATGAAGACGGGGTTCACAGCCCCTACTTCATTGTGCCCAAGAAGGGGGTGGGTTATGACCAATCCTGGACCTGCGAGTTCTGAATCGGGCCCTGCACAAGCTCCCGTTCAGGATGTTGACGCAGAAACGCATTTCCAATGCATCCGTCCCCAGGATTGGTTTGCAGCGATCGACCTGAAGGATGCGTACTTCCGTGTGTCTTTCTCCCTCAACACAGACCGTTCCTACGTTTGGCGTTCGAGGGGAAAGCATATCAGTACAAGGTCCTGCCCTTCGGGCTGTCCCTGTTGCCCCGCGTCTTTACGAAGGTCGCGGAGGCAGCCATTGTTCCACTCAGAGAACGCGGCGTTCGGATTCTCAACTACCTCGACGATTGGCTGATCCTAGCCCAGTCGAAGGACCAGTTGTGCGAACACAGGGACCTGGTGCTCAGTCACCTCAGCCAGTTGGGCCTTCGGGTCAACCGAGAGAAGAGCAAACTCTGTCCCACACAGAGGATCTCTTATCTCGGTATGGAGCTGGACTCGGTCAACCGGACGGCGCGCCTCACCGAGGAGCGAGTCCAGTCGGTGTTGAACTGCTTGAATATGTTCAAGAGCAGGACAGCGGTCCCACTGAAATTCTTTCAGAGGCTCCTGGGGCATATGGCATCTGCAGCCGCGGTCACGCCGCTCGGATTGCTTCATATGAGACCGCTTCAACGCTGGCTCAATGGCCGAGTCCCGAGGTGGGCGTGGCAGAGCGGTCAGTACCGGGTCCCAGTGACTCCTTACTGCCGCCAAACCTTCAGCCCGTGGTCCAGCACTTCGTTTCTCCGGGCCGGGGTGCCCCTAGAACAAGTGTCCAGGCATGCTGTGCTATTCACGGATGCCTCCACCACAGGCTGGGGGGCCACGTACAACGGGCATGCAGTTGCTGGTCTGTGGACGGGGCCGCAATTGCATTGGCATATCAATTGCCTCGAGTTACTGGCAGTACATCTGGCACTCCGCCGCCTCAAGGGGCCGCTGCGTGGCAAGCATGTACTGGTCCGTACGGACAGCACCACGGCCGTTGCGTACATCAACCGTCAGGGTGGTCTACGCTCCCGTCGTCTGCTCCAACTCGCCCGCCACCTCCTCCTGTGGAGTCAGAAGCAGCTGAGGTCGCTTCGGGCCATTCATGTCCCTGGTGTGCTGAACCAGACAGCCGACGAGCTCTCTCGTCAGCCGACACCTCCGGGAGAGTGGCGACTCCACCCCCAGGCGGTCCAGCTGATATGGGACCAGTTCGGAGCCGCACAGGTCGACCTGTTTGCCTCTCCGGACTCGACCCATTGCCAGTGGTACTATTCCCTGACCGGGGGTACCCTCGGCACAGATGCACTGGCGCACAGCTGGCCCCGGGACCTACGCAAGTATGCGTTTCCCCCAGTGAGCCTTCTTGCACAGACTCTGTGCAAGGTCAGGGAGGACGAGGAGCAGGTCTTGTTAGTTGCGCCGTATTGGCCCAACCGGACCTGGTTCCCAGAACTCACACTCCTCGCGACAGCCCCTCCTTGGCCGATTCCCCTGAGGAAGGACCTTCTTTCTCAGGGACGGGGCACGCTATGGCACCCGCGTCCAGACCTCTGGAATCTTCATGTCTGGTCCCTGGACGGGACGCGGAGGTTCTAGATGGACTACCACAAGCTGTCGTAGATACCATCGCTTCAGCTAGAGCCCCCTCTACGAGGCGCCTCTATGCTCTGAAGTGGAACCTGTTCGTTGAGTGGTGCGCTTCCCGCCGGGAAGACCCCCGAAGGTGTTCGATCAGTGTCGTGCTTTCCTTCCTGCAAGATGGGTTGGAGAGAAGGCTGTCTCCCTCCACCCTCAAGGTATATGCTGCAGCAATAGCAGCGTACCATGATGTAGTAGAAGGTAAGTCCGTGGGGAAGCACGACCTAATCGTCAGGTTCCTCAGAGGTGCGAGGAGACTAAATCCTCCTCGTCCATCCTCGATACCCTCTTGGGACTTAGCTCTAGTGCTCCGAGCACTTCAGAGCCCTCCCTTCGAGCCCTTGGCGTCTTGTGAGTTGAAAATCTTGTCAATGAAGACAGTGCTCCTGACGGCATTGGCCTCGATCAAGAGGGTAGGGGACCTGCATGCACTTTCGGTCAACGAATCGTGCCTAGAGTTCGGGCCAGGTAACTCTCACGTCGTCCTGAGACCCCGGCCCGGATATGTGCCCAAGGTTCCTACCACTCCCTTCCGGGATCAGGTGGTGAACCTGCAAGCGCTGCCTTCGGAGGAGGCAGACCCAGCCCTGGCTTTGCTGTGTCCGGTCCGCGCTCTTCGCGCTTACGTTGACCGGACCCAAAGCCTTCGGACCTCAGAGCAACTCTTCGTCTGTTACGGAGGCCAGCAGAAGGGAAAGGCTGTCTCCAAGCAGAGGTTAGCCCACTGGATAGTGGATGCTATAGTCTTGGCCTACCAGTCCCAAGACGTGCCTTGCCCGTTCGGTGTAAGAGCTCACTCCACTCGGAGTGTTGCTTCTTCCTGGGCGCTGGCTCAAGGCGCCTCGCTGACAGACATATGTAGAGCTGCGGGCTGGGCGACACCTAACACGTTTGCTAGATTCTATAGCTTACGTGTAGAGCCGGTATCTTCCCGCATCCTCGCCCCCAGGGGCCAGGAGCGCTAAGTGCCCGTTCTAAGTGTCGGCTTGCGAAACGCCACTCCCGCCCTCTGGGCCGGATACGTGCGTCTATTGTCTCCAGTTGTGTTCCCCGGGAAACCGGCTAACCCTGTCGAGCTCCTCCGTCACCCCTCCGGTGTCAGACGTTGCGGACCGTCTGACGCCAGGCCTGCACCCGTATGCTTGTGAAACGTGGCTGTAGGCTGGGTCCCATATGTAGCGGTTCCCTCACGGCAACCCCATATGTGTATTCTTCCACGGTTCCAGCTACCCTTCGGGCTAGCCCCGTGTCTTTCCCTCGACAGAGCCCGCTCTGTCGTCTCTGGGCGTGTTCTTTCCCCCCTTCAATCAGGCTGGAACCACCCCAGAGACTGCCATATGTTGCACTACCCTGCCAGGTTAGTCCTTATGTGTATTCTGCCACCTCTCCTTCCCTGAAGGACGTGGCCCCGCAGCGTACCCTCTCTCTCAAGTCGAGGTAGGCACGCTTTCCCAGCGTTATCCAATAGTCATTCTGAGTGGGTCTTGCAGAAACAGCAGTGACTGTACTCCCTGCTTGGAGCCCTGACTTCCGTACCATACTAGACGGTGCAGTGCGCTCAAGCAGGACGCTGGAAGGGCCAGCATCCTGGCGTTTTCCATAAGGGATCCCATTCGTCGGTTCAGTTCTGACGTACGTCGAACGTGACCGACTGAAAGGGAACGTCTCGGTTACGTATGTAACCCTCGTTCCCTGAAGGAGGGAACGGAGACGTACGTCCCGTCGCCAGATGCTGTGCTTCCGCTGGGAGTCCGGTCACCTTTCGGCTCCTCAGCAGAAAAAGCGCTGATCTACCATTCCACTTCCTATTTATACCCGCGCTGCGGGGCGGAGCGTGGAATGCGTGATCGCATGCCAAATTTCATTGGCTCGTTGTTAGATGCTCGAAGTAGGATTGGTCTCTAAAGTAAGATCCCATTCGTCGGTTCAGTTCTGACGTACGTCTCCGTTCCCTCCTTCAGGGAACGAGGGTTACATACGTAACCGAGACGTTTTTCTAAAGAAAATCAATGGGCCTTAAAAAAATATGGCACTGTCCACCACTTTGGTCTCATAGCAGTTTCAAGGAGGGATTGTGCATCTGTGCTGCAAACCTTTAAAGGCTTCTATGATATTTGATAGAATGTTTCCTTATCTTAAATCTTTATGACTGTACATCCCAATAGATATAGGCCCCGTCCCTGACTTGTCCACAACCTTGTATGAAGTATGCAAGCAGTTTTAATCCTAAATGTTTAGGGGTACAACATTTAAAATGCTAAAGGACCTATAAGTGTGGTGTTTGGGAGTAGATGGGTCATGTGGAGTGTTTGTTTGGCAATTTGCAGATTTGGAAAGTGTATGTACCAAGCTTGTTTGTGTGCCCAGCATGCAATATACTGTGAGTAACTACTTATTTTCACTTCATTTACTGAGGGTTATGTTACAGAGAGGACAAAATAATGCTGAGAAGAGGATGAGGAATTGACTCACGTTGGACTATGCAACTGTTCTGGCACTGTCGATACGGATAACAATATGTTCTTTTATATTGACTAATGCTGGAACTTTTCGAAAGTGAAGTTGTTTTTCTCTGCTAGCAATTTTAAAAGGCTTCTTTTGTAGCATAATTCGTTTTATTGCATGCTTCTGTTGTAGGTCACAAATTGTTAATTTTTTTATTCCTTGGGACACATTGTATACTCTGCAATATTGATTGTTGGCTGATAGGAAGTTGACAGTGCATCTCATATGAGTATCAAGTGTTCATTTGCAGTTGTATTAGTAATGGCCCATTGACTTCAGTCTTTATCAGTGACCTTTGTCCACCTTGTTTGCACTTGTTAACAAACCACTTCTAGTTTTAAAAATGAAGCTTTTTACTTACTCAGACATTTCTGGAATTTAGTATATATATTACCTAAAATGCCTTTTGGTCACATTTTAGGTCTTTGTGTTACATAATGCATAATTACAAAACCAGACTTGAGTATTTGTAGGAGTGATGCATGACTTTTTTGGTTTATTTAAACTTTATATTAAGATGTGCTTTGAGTTTATATGGTGGATTGCAAAATTTACCAGATTGTGTAAGGTTACACTGACATGTTTTTTTCTTTCTCTTTGCAGGTAAAGCACTCTGTGACAGTGCAAATGGGGGAGACTATGGAATACCATCCCCTGGCCCTGCCTTCAAGGAGGTCTGGCAGGTTAAAGTTTGGCCTAAAGGTCTTGGCCAAGCCAAGAACCTGGTTGGCATCTACAGGCTCTGTCTGACTGAAAAGACAGTCAACTTTGTCAAGCTGAACTCTGATGCAGCTGCTGTCGTTCTCCAGCTGATGAATGTGAGGCGTTGTGGTCATTCTGAAAACTTCTTCTTTGTGGAGGTGGGTCGCTCAGCAGTAACTGGCCCTGGAGAGTTTTGGATGCAAGTGGAAGATTCTGTGGTAGCACAGAATATGCATGAGACTCTGCTGGAAGCCATGAAGGCTCTCAGTGAGGAATTTCGCCAACGTAGCAAGTCACAGTCAGCTGCTGCAGGAGTTGGAGGTGGCACTACTGCATCAAATCCTATTAGTGTTCCATCTCGACGGCATCACCCTAATCCTCCACCCAGCCAAGTTGGATTCACAAGACGTTCACGGACCGAACCACCAGGGACAACTGGAGGATGTAATAACACTTCTCCATCTTCTCGCCACAGCTTCCCCCGAACTCGAACATCCAGTGATGGTGGAAAAGTTGATGATGGAGGTGGTGGATCAATTGGAGGACTTGCTTCATGCTCAAGCCCAACGACCAATGGGTCATGTTCCAATACCCCGATACTGAGATCAACATCTGTTCGTGCTGCAACCCCAGTCAAGGCACAGCATGCACTAATGAGATCCACCTCATCCCCAGCTCCTTCAGCTGCACCAAGCCTGCCTTCTGGGTCAGGACATGGGTCTGAGTTTTGTGCAATTGGAACTGCGACAAACAGCAGTGTTGGGGGTGGTAATGGTAGCGTGTACAGTCGAATACCTCTCAGACAGCCCTCTGTCTCTGGTTCTCTTAGCGACTACGGATCCTCGGATGAATACGGCTCCAGCCCTGGTGAGCACTCTCTGCTAACCCCAACAATGCAGGCAGGGTCTGCAGGTAGCTCAGGTGGCCATTCTCTTGGGGACGAAGCATCCAACTACATCCTTATGAGTCAGAGAGGAGCTTCCAAATCTCAGTCAAGCCAAACTGCATTGCCACAGACCAGGAGGGTTCTGAGGCGCTCTTCTAGCAGAGAGTGTGAAGCGGAGCGCAGGCTAATGAGCAAGCGTGCCTCCCTCCCACCCATGGCCTTAGAGAGACTTGCACCGCTCCATCGAACTGGAGAAGAAGCTGCTGAAGAGGATGACTATGCAATTATGACTCACACCACCAGTCGAGAATCCTTTGAATCAAGGCAGGATTCTGGAGCAACAGCAAGTGAAACAGGATATTTGGAAGTTGCTGCAGAGGTTAAAGGAGATGCTGGTAGCAGTGAAACGAGTGTCCCTGCGTTCATTGGAAAAGCTAATGGAGCAGTAGATAATGGCTACATGTCCATGTTACCAGGAGTTAAAGCTCCCCCATTGTCTCTTACTCACTCCCTCTCAGTAACCGTTTCTGATCCAGACTCAAAATCGGCAGATGACTACATGGCCATGACCCCCAATAATAGCATTTCACCCCCACGGCAGATTCATCCACCACCTTCTGGTACAGATGGCTACATGATGATGTCTCCCAATAGTAGCTGTTCACCAGACCAACGAGGGGTCCCTACTGCCTGGGTTGTCAGTAGTAGTGCAGACAGCCGAACGGGCAGTGACTATATGAATATGTCACCTATAAGTGCCCGCTCTGCCAATAGTACTCCACCACCACCTGAGCCCAACACTCCTTCTGACCAGCATCCTCAGCAGCCTCCACCCAAAATGGTATATTCATATTATTCTCTACCCCGCTCATACAAACATAATGCTTCAACACACTTTGAGGAAGGGCCAGGAAGAGGGAAGCATTTAGTTAATGGTGGTAGAGGTCTGGGTGGAGGTAGGGGGCTCGGTAATGACAAGTCCAAGCATCAGGAACCCCCTGTTGGCCGACATCTGTCCCTTTCGTCGTCCTCATACTCCTCCAGTTCTGCTAGCAGCGAAAGCCTGGGTGAAGGTGAAGAAAAAGTCGTCAAATTGACAGGAAGAGCAGCAGGTTCTACTGCAAAGGACACTGAGCAAGGATCCTTGCAGCAAAGACAAGGGTCTGGAAGGATAAAGCAAGGGCACCCTGGTCAGAGGGGCCGACCTCTTAGCCTGTTTGTGGATGTGTCTAAAGCCAACACTTTACCCAGAGTCCGTGAAACACCCCTTCCTCCCGAGCCCAAGAGCCCTGGGGAGTATGTCAGCATTGAGTTTAAGGGTGAGAGGAACCAAAAGGCAGGAGGTAATGGAAACAGAGGATTTCGGCAAGATCATTCTCTTCCACCCAATGCTCACCGCCTCTTACCCAGGCCTACCTCTTGTGTTGCTGGATTTTTGCCCTTCTCACATAGCTCCTCCACCCCCATTTCTCCATTAATTGCTTCAGAGTATGTCAATATGGAGCTAGGAGTCTCACCTTCCCCCTCACCTATATCTCTCGCATCACTTGGGTTTCCCCCATTCCCTACCCCTCCTGTTACACCTGCAGCAGCCCCTGAAGCTCATGATGAGCACAGATCGTCAATCCTAAATGAGGATGATGCAGAGAATGAGATGGGACATAGAAAAAGCAGGCAGGTGTCAGTACCACAGCCAGGAGACCCACCCACAGCCTGTGGTGACTACACAAAGATGGCCTTTAGCTTGAACTCAAGCAGCACGTTAAGTTCTACATCACCAAAAGCATCTTTGCCAGACGAGCCTGAGTCAGTAGTTCCCGCCCTAGGTTTGGGACTGGGACTAGACTTTCCTCTTGCCAAAGTCCTAAACCCAGATCACGGGGCTAAAGTAATCCGAGCCGATCCACAAGGTCGTCGACGCCATTGCTCGGAAACGTTCCAAGCTCCTTCCTCACTTCTACCTTGCTCTGCAACATCCTCTTCCACTGCATTCCCTGATCATGCTCAAGTTATGGGCCGTCGGCTTGGTTTTGAGAGTATGATTTGGGGGAACAGTGGTTCAGCAGACATGTCATCTCAATACATCAACCCTGGACTACCCAGTCTATCTGTTTCACAGACATCATCCATGGAGCAAGGCCTCAATTACATAGACTTAGACCTGGCGAACAAGGAAAACTCCCATGCTGCCACAGATGGGCAAGCAGCTGTCCACACACCTGCTGCCCGTATCTTTTCCTCTGTGCTGGGTGGAGGAGCTGCAGGGAGCACCGTGGGAGCTGGAGGTTCAGGCGGGAGTGCCTCAAACCTCAACATGTATGCTAGCATTGACTTTTACAAGTCAGAGGAGCTACGAACACACCAAGGTAGCAGCAGCAGTAAAGATGGTACAGGTAAGATTAGCTCTAATATCTCAAATTGAGTTTAGTCTGAAAAGTATTAAATCTCACATACAGTGTAAGGTTTATTCATATCTTCAGCAAACTAAACAGATTCAGAATACAAGTGAGTGCCTAAGTTTGCATACTTTGTCTGCTCGGTTTATAAATCTCTTGCAGATTTTATACAAATATATGAGATAACGTCTTTTGTTGTTTAGTTCTGCTTTTCAGAAGCTAAATATTTCATAGGATATTTCCCACGAGACAAAATAACATTTTACACTGATCATCATGTTCAAAAGTTTACACTCTTCTTGTTTTTTAATGAAATGTTGTCTTTTCATAAAACATACAAAACGTCACTGATCATTGCAAAAGCTTAACTCATAAGATACCTTGGATGCAGTGTAAGTTTCTGTGGATAAAAGCCTCTTCCAAACGCATAAAATGTAAAATTCATCCTCTTATTTTTTAATGACAACTCAACTGTAACTTACAGCTGAACTGTAATATATTAGCACCCTATTAACACTCCTGATGACAGAATTGTGTCTGATATCTTTTCAATGTGTCACTGTATTTATCTCATCTTCAGTTCCGCTTTAGGCAATAACAGATTGTGATGATACACTGGAAACAGTACAGCCTGTTCCATAACACAACTTTATGAGGCCATGGTTCACTTTTGTTCTTTATTCATATCCACCTGGTGTCTCTATATACAGGAGCCACCTGTCTACCAGGCATTACAATGCCCACAATACTGATCAGAGACCAATGGAAAGTTGCCTTTTGCAAATCTCATAACCATTGGTTTTGTCTGCCGCCTCTGTCATTCCCTGGGATCCCAAATTTGATTTACCATTTGAATTGTATTTTAGAGTTTTCCTGTGTTTATCTTTGAGCTAAAACATTAAAGTGTCTGCAATAGTTATGTTTATAGAAGGGTTAAAATGACAGGGTAAATGGCTAAATACAGTCTTTTCATTCTGTTTGAGTTACCGTCTTTTTTGTGTTCTCTGCGTGTTTTTTAAATGCGCATACGGGTTTGTGGCTAGATTCGGGTTTGCCATTCAGTGATGGGATGTTTGCATAAATTGTCTTTTTGTACAAATATCAGCAGAGCGGGCAAACCACATATGTCTGAATCTCCGTGTTCAGTTTATGTTATGCAAGAAAACAGTGACTCTTGTGGAATAAGAGAAAGTGTTCAGTGGTTGTGTGTAGAAATCTCTGATCTGAGAATGGCTTTCTTAGTTTTTTTAGCTGAAATGCGGATTTGCTGCCTGATCTTAAATCAGATGATAAGATTTTCACAGAGTGTGGAGTTGGATTGAAAACTAGAGAACGAAGAGAGAACGAAAGCGAGTTGGTGAGTGAACAGCATGGCATTGGCACTGGGGGGAATGTGGCATACTGGCTGTGAATGTTGAGAAGGGGCCAACGTTGTGCTGGTCCAACGTGGTCGCAACCGCAAGCCCCCCTTTTCTGCATGTAATAAATGATCCTTTTGTTTGTGGCTTTTCTCCCTGGCTGCTCTTTATGTGTGTGTGTGTGTGTGTGTGTGTGTGTGTCTATGCCCTTGCGTGTGTGTTTCAGCTCCAGTAGGCTTGAACTCATCGCTCCCTTGCTCCGTTTTTCTTTCTTTTTTTTTCAATAAAATGTTTCAGTCCGAGTAGAGTAAGAGAGCATAGACAAAAATAGATTTTTGGGAGAGAATGTGGAATGGGAAGTCCCCCCCCCCTCCTTAATTTGAGGAAGGATTAAAGCGAATGAGAGGAGGAGGGAGAGATGGTACAAGGGTGAGAAAGAAATGGCACAATGGGAGTGAAAGAGAGAACGTGTGAGACAGACAGACAGAGAGTGTGCGTATGGCAGATGGAGAGAAGATGGGAAAGAAAGTGAGAGACAGACAAAAAAAGAGAGCTGGATTGGGTTTTCAAGTTGTGGGAGTTCAGGAAATCGTATGAACATTTCAGGGTTCATTTTTCAGTGCTTTTGAGGGAACAACGATGAAAGCAGTTTCTCTGGCTGAACTCCAGATTGGGTCTCACTGGCCACATCCAAACTCCCACCAGCAGTCGAGGGAAAGAAAATAGAGAATGAGAAGAATTAGAGGTTGCGATACTGGAAGAAAATGGAAAGAAAGCAGTGAAAGTTGAGGGCGGAAGAAATGGCATCAGAATGCCTGAGAAATGTATCTTACTTAGGATGCTATATAACAAGGCTTTATTCTTGTATGTGCATGAGAGGGAAAGTATCCTTCTATTGGCAAAACCTCTTAATATATGCTTCTCAAAGTCTCTCAGACACACACCTTCACACCCATGCACATGTTGAGGCAGTTTGAAGCTCTGGCAGGACTTCATTCTTGATGTGTGGTAGTGCCACGTGTATCTGGGTGTGCTATAGAGAGCAGTGGATATAGACTAGCGCAGCCACTGGCACTGAGGGAGGTGAATTCCTCTACTGTGCCAATGTGTTAAAAAGAGAGTGAGAGAGATCATTCATCCAAACCGTTACCACAAGATAACATTTATCTAAATGGAGAGTTATGGATAAAGTGAAGCTGAGATCATTTTCAAATCTCCTAATCCCACAAAAAAAAAACAAACCTCTAGACACACACCATTTTGTAATGGTCCCCTACACTGATATAGTTGCTTCACTGTGTAATAAAGAGGGTTTTTTTACTACTCATGGGGTTTTTGCTTAACTGGATCATAGTTTAGATTTCCACCACAGTCTGCACACATGCACACTTTGGGACATCATCCATTTATTCAGAGAATGTTGTTCCTTGTGCACTCGTGCACCCTTAAACCTATGCATACTTGTAAATGCTACTCTGGGACTTAATTTACTCTTTGCAGTGCATGTGCACCCTACCACGTCTGGCTGAGGACAAGATATTTAAAGGGATATTCTGGGTTTAGTACATTAGTAAGTTAAATCAACAGCAATTGTGGTATACACGTGTGTACATATATATATATATATATATATATATATATATATATATATATATATATATATATATATATATATAGGTTAACACATGGGATTCATTTTTTTCAGTTAATGCGTTAAAAATATTTAATGCAATTAACGCAGCATCCGTTTTTTGTTATTCTTTGGCTAGCGTTACATTATGATCACGCTCTTATTCATGCAAATGATTTTAAACCATTCAAGCGTGACAAGTCAAAAGAGAATCTGCTGTCTGTGAATGTCCCGACACACACACGATGCACAAATAAGACACGGCCAGTATCGAGTGCACAGACAGCGCGCCAGAATCAAGTTTTCTTTCACACTTGAACGAACAGTAACACAGAATAATGCCAAAATAGCCCTTTTGGTGAGTGTTATCATAAGAGCTCAGTATTTAAATGAGTTAAATAACATCTCGAATTAACTTAAAGGGTTTTGTGAGAGACGTGACAGTGCGTCAGATCCGCATCATGTTTGTTGGATCTTAAAGTCACAGCAGCCTAATAAACCAGTTGCTGTGATGTCTGTCATTAATGTGAATCTTAGAACAAAGGTTACATAGAAAACTGTAGCTTTAATAAGAATTAATATTTAATTTATAATTTATGCAGTGCAGACTGTTTGATAACTTTATTCCATTTCTGTATGTCTCCTACATCCAGGCTATTCAAATCTTGCCCTGGAGGGCCAGTGCGCTGCAGAGTTTAGCTCTAACCCTGATCAAATTCACCTAAACATGCTAATCAATGTCTTCAGGATCATTAGAAAATCACAGGTGGGTGTGTTTGATCAGGGTTGGAGATAAAGTCTGCAGCGCATTGGCCCTCCAGGGCAAGATTTGAATAGCCCTGTCTATGTTAGACAGGCCACAGGTAAATATGACATTTATTATATGCTTAAAAAAAATAGAGACACCAGTAACAGTATTAAAATTAGTGATACTGGCTTTCTTTCATAAATAAATGCCATTACAATTAAATTTCGAGAATGTATGAGCACAGATCATATTTGTACATGTATTTGTGTGTTGAAAATAGTTGTAGTGCTTAATAATTTTTTTGGAAACCAAGATTTTTTCCAGGTGTCTTTGATGAATAGAAAGTTCAAAATAACCATTTTTTTTGAAAGTACATTTTTTGTAACACTTTATGTCTTTACTGTCACTTTTGGTTAATTTATTCCATTTTTTAAAACATTTTACAAACATTTGAACAGTAGTGTGTATATTTTCATAACGACACTAATGCTATTCAATTGATGTTAACTTTCCTTTGAACCTGGAATATTGCTTTAAATAATCTGATCCAACTTTCACAAACACTGAGTCTTTATATTATACAACAGACACTGCTCCAAGAATCTGTCTCTGATTTTCCCACTCACGTCTGCATTGGAAACCCGTCGATGATAGTCCAGCTAAATGTATAAATCCATGAAATGGCCAAACATTTAGATTCCTAAGACAACACAGCAATGCTTCGCTTTGAATCTTAAAAATTCCCCACTGATTCACTTAGGTCTTACCAGTATGTTTATCAATGTCAATATTTTCCACGTTTATTTATAGCATCCCTTATAAATGAATTGTGTAACTACATACAACTGATAAAATCTTCTATAATTATTGGTTTACGATATCTGTCATAAAATGAGTCATCCTCTAGTAGCTCAGTAGTCCTGAAGGACCCAAATCTGGTTGTTGCTGGTTTGATATGGTCAGCCAGAAAGCGAAAGAGAGAGATGGAAAGTGTGGGTATACATGAGAGAAAAGGAGATGGAAAGAAAGATATATCGAGAGGCTGAGAGGGATTAAAGTTGACAGTAGGTAATCTGTGGTTATTTTTGCACGTCACCGGGGCGGAGTAATGTATGGTCCCGTAGGATTCGGTGTCCCAGCACACCCTGTGGAGCTGGAGAGCGGACAAACGAACGCGCCAGCAGATCTTGTGGAACACAGAGTTCCTACTGAATAATCCGAATAGGATTATAAGCTACTCATGCAGCTGCAAATGTGCCTGTACTGCTTTGACATAAAAGCTGCGTATCGGAAAGTTGAGTTTTATACGTGATTTGAAGTGCCTGAGATGCCCTAGGTTTAGTCTGATTAATTTGAACTATAAACGCACTAAATTCTGTAGCTATAGTTGTTAAGTAGCACTGGTCCAGGAGGGCAGAAAGTAGGACAGGCCTGGTAAGGTAATATTGGATGTCCTTATAGAACAGATGTAGCTGAGAGACGAACAAAGGTGTCTGTTTCTGTGGAGAAGCCCACACCTGGGCTCTATAGCTGCTCTTTTCCTCAGGGCTGTTCTTATATCAGCGTGGGTCGGCTACCCTGAGAAAATATGGGCTAGTTGTGCAATTTGAATACTTTGAATAGCAAGGTGAATGAGAATTTGAGTATTGATGTGGGCTGTTGAATTGCTCAGGTAGCATCTTATAGAACTAGGTTTTATTTTATTTATTTTTTAAGGTGTGGTCATTTTTTCCAATGTTAAAATATTTACTCCACTCCACCAGTTTTATATGCAGGGGGGATGGCCATAAATAAGTCACTTGTAGGTAGACTTCCCTAAAGAGTGTGTGGCACTAGCAAAACATTGGCTATATTCGAAATGGAACACTAACATATAAATAGTATGTGAAAACACCCATTTTAAATACTACATACATTGCTTTAATTGTTTATTTCAACAAGTGGAATCCAGGGTAACACTTTAGTATGGAGAACACTATTAACTATGACTTTTGCCTCAATAAACTCCTAATTTACTACTTATTAATAGTTAGTAAGGTAGTTTTTGAAGCATTTAACTTTAGGTATTGAAGGGTTAGTTCACCCAAAAATGAAATTGATGTCATTAATGACTCGCCCTAATGTCGTTCCTCACCCGTAAGACCTCCGTTCATCATCAGAACACAGTTTAAGATATTTTATATTTTAGTCCCAGAGCATATGCAGTCAATGCACACTATACTGTCCATGTCCAGAAAGCTAATAAAAACATCATCAGAGTAGTCCATATGTGACATCAGTTGGTTGATTAGTCTCTTGAAGCATCGAAAATACATTTTGGTCCAAAAATATCAAAAACTACGATTTTATTCAGCATTGTCTTCTCCATGTGCCTCCAAAAAGAATCAAACGGTTCATGAATCAGTGAATCGATCAATGATTCGGGTCACCAATGTCACGTGATTTCAGAAGTTCAGTTCGCGCCAAACTGCTGAAATCACGTGACATTGGCGACCCTGAACGAAGGTCTTACGGGTGTGGAACGACATTAGAGTGAGTCATTATTGACATCAATTTCATTTTTGGGTGAACTAACCCTTTAAGGGATGTAGAATAAGGCATTAATATGTGCTTTATAAGTACTAATAAACAGCCAGTATCCTACACTGTAAAAAAAAATTGTTGGTTTAACTTAAACAAGTAAGTAACCTGGTTGCCTTAAAATTTTGAGTTTATTGAAATTAAAAATTTGAGTTGATACAATGAAGGAAATTTGTTTAATAAATAGAAACTCAAAATATTTTTGTATCTGAACCACATAAAAAATTTGATAAATCACGAAAATAGCATCTTCACTGCGTGGGTTGTTATCATGGAAATAAAACACACACAATTACACAATATGCTTACAAAATCTTTTAATAATATTTAAATAAAGGTTGTCGAATCTCAAAACATTTTCATTGTATTAACTCAAAAAATGTATTTCAATGAACTCAAAATTTTAAGGCAACCAAGGTAACTTTTTTCTAAATACATTTTTACAGTGTAGTAATATGCATGCTAATAAGCAACTAGTTAATATTTAATAACTGAACCTTAAAATAAAGTGTTACCAAATCCAGTTATCATCTCAGAAATAAATGCGGTTAATTACATTTTTGGGGAATTTTTTTAATTTATTTATTCAAAAATGAAAATTCGGACATCATGCTCACGTTGTTCCGACTTTTCGTCTGTGTAACACAAAAGGAGCGAGTAGGCAGAATATTAGGGACTGACAGCCTCAGTCACCATTCACTCTCATTGTATCTTTTTTTCCATACAGTGAAACGATTGATGACTGATGCTGTCATTTTGCATTATATCTTTTTTGTGTCCCTCAGAAGAAAGTCATCATGCAAATGGTGACAGATTTTTTTTTATCACTATGTTTTTAAAACCCTTTTATGTAAGCTTATTTCCACCACTGAATAAAAAATAAAAAATGGTAACTGCAACTTTTTTTCCTTGCAATTCTGACTTTTGAACTTGCATGTGTGTGTTATAAAGCCTAAATTGTGAGATATACCCAAGTTAAAACAATAAATATACCAAAATGTATTTTAAATACATTTATTTTGTGCTAAGTATACTACAAATACATTTACATATGTATGTGTTTAATATAAATACCCTGCAATTGTACTGTTGGTATACTAAATTGAAGTCTGCTAAATTGGAACAACTCATTTTATACTGAATGCACGTTAGTTATCCAGAAATAGTGTTGAAATTCACATAAGTATATTTGATTGTGTTAAACTATTGTGCTGGTATGCTAAACTATTTGGTTGCATGAAATAGATCAAAACTGGCCAGTTAAGACAATTATAAAGTTAGATTTCCCATTGAAATCAATGCTTCCTTTTTATCATATAATCATTGATAATTATTAGAGATGTTTCTTTAGCACCAAATCAGTATCAATATTGATTTCTGAATAATCATGTGGCATTGAAGTCTGGAGTGATGGCTGCTGAATATTCAGCTTTCCCAACACATATTAAAGTATTTTATATTAAAAACACTATACTATACTATACTATACTATACTATACTATACTATACTATACTATACTATACTATACTATACTATACTATACTATACTACAGGGGCGTAGCCACCTTTTCAGGAGTGAGGGGGACAGAAATGTCGTAATACCAATTATTTATTTTTTTGGACCGATATATTTTATAATTTCGCATCTCTTGCTTTTAATTTGGTAAGATATCAAATACACTGCTGAACAATAACCTCTAATATCTATAATATTTTTCTCCTATATTTTTTGCCAATTTTATGATTGGTTTACTACTACAAACACTTGTGCATTAAGTCTCCATAGATTTTATGCAAAGTAAAAAAAAAAAAAAAAAAAAAAAAAAAAAAATATATATATATATATATATATATATATATATATATATATATATATATATATATATATATATATATTCTGATATAAACCAGCTGTTCTCTATGTGAATATATAGTAAAGTGTAAGATGGCTTTAAAAACACAAATAATATATTGTCGCAATCGCTGCAGCTCCAGCGTGACAGTATTACTTCTACGAATCCGCTTTTGGGCTTTCTATGAGAGCGCCCTCCTCATATTTAGATGAGAATAAAATGACAGGTCATGCATAGATTTTTTTGTCTCTGAATTTAAATCTTGATGTATTCACATTGGTTTCTATGTAAATACATTTGACCGTGACGCGTGAAGCGCGCTATCAACCGAGATTAGAGAAAGCTGTCATTAGCGTCCCTGTTAAGTTGCCCGCCGCTGCGCATGGTAACGTCGGTCACAATCCCGTTCGGAGCGGGTTGACTAGGATCGGTGAGACCCAGTAAAAGTGCGGGGGACGAAAATACATTTTAGTAAAAGTGAGGGGGAAACACATCCCCCCCGTAATCTACACCCATGCTATACTATACCATACCATACTATACTTTACTAAATGGTTATTTTAAATTGTAAAACATATGATTAATTTTGATTAAGTAAATGCAGCCTTGGTGAACATAAGCATTTTTTAAAAATTACCAACCACAAACTTTTGAATGGAAGTGTGTTTGCAATTTCGTTTGTTGCTGCTATTGGTGGAAAAAACTGCACACTTCACTTTTAAGATTCAAATACTGAATTAGATGTTTGTACTGCATGTGAGTGAAGTGAAAGGGCTCAGTGCTCCTAATTCAAAAGACTAAAGCTTCAAATCTCCTTACAGTCGTTGTTGTGTGTGTGCGTGTGTGTGTGCATGTGCATGTGCGAGTGAGAGAGCGAGAGTGTGTGTGTGTGGGTGTGCGAGAGTCTGTGCGAGTGAGGGAGATTGTGTGTGTGTGTGTGTGTGTTTGTGTGTGTGTGTTTCAGCTCTATGAATGGAGCTGTTATGTTTGGGTTTTAGTGATTAGAGACTGAACACTCTGACGAAGGTTTCAGATTTAAGATCTGTTGATGTGCCTTACAAAACCTACAACGCTATCCTTCAACAGTCTATATAACATCACACAGGTGTGTGTATAATATCCAGGATCATTTACTGCAAATAACATTTTAACATTAATCCACTTTTGCACTCATGTCAGTAATATCAAAGCCACATGAAGGCAAGCCTGCAAGCTTAGCAAAAAAAAGCACATTACCTGCTTACTATTACATACATATTGTATACATACTGCTGTATGTATGCGGGGAAGAAGACAAGAGGCTGTTTTTATTAATGGATGTCAATGGAGGAGAGGCTTAATTACACTGAATTAAGTACTTCAGTCAGGTCCACTTCAGTCAAAAACACCAGACACACTTTTATTTCAACTTTTTTGTATTGGCATATTGTGTAAAATGTACATTTGCTGATATGGTTCTAAATTCCCAATCCTTTTCAAGAGCTCCATGAAAAGCCAAGACAGGGAACAGCTGGAGCTTCTGGGGACAACATCAATTATTTTATTTTTTTTAACTGGGAGGGCAGGGTAAATCCCCCATTGAGAACAGAGCATGCATCAATGACAACAATAAACTGAAGCTACGCTTAAGTCAGTCACCCTGTTTGAGAGTTGCCAATCGAGTGCATAGGAATTGGATCAGCTGATATGGGCGAGGTTGGAATTTTTCCAATCAGCTGATAGCAGAGCTTGACTACCCTGGCCTGCCTGAACTAACGCAAATGCTTGATTTTTGTAGGAAAACACCTTATCATAGGTGCACTATGTAGTATTTTTGCAGTAAAATATCCAAAAACCACTAGGCCAGTGTTATATATTGTGTTCAGTTGAGTACTTACAATATCCCAAATGTTTCCAACTATTTGTAAATTGTGAGAAAATTGCTATTTTAACCAAGGACCGGGACGTTTCAGCATAGCGTTTGAGGGAGTTGCCTGTCAATCGTGTCATATCTGCGTTACCCTCGGTTTTATTGGGCAGAAGCGCTTTACTCTTAGCTCCACAACACTCGGTCCTGCTCTGCTTTACACTACAGTAACGTTAATAAGCGCATCCATGAACATGATTTCTGCCCCGAGTCCTGTTTTCCACCGGCTGTGAGGTTAAGACCACATCCCAAGATGCTGCGCTCACACTTGGCGTCATCAAACTACGCCTTTGTTTTGAAAAGGTGCCCTCTAGAAGACGGAAAGTTGCATAGTGCACCTTTAATGAATCCACAGCCGTCGGGTAATCTTCAACATTTGTTTTGGATTGATCTAATTTTAGAGTTTACACTGGGACAAAATTGCTGTTTTATAAGAGACATGGACAGTTGCGCGACTTCTCGTTCATTTATGGTATTTGCAAACAGTTGCCTGTCGCTCTACTCGTTACGAAATTCTATAACATCAAGGCTGTAGTGTGATTGGTTATCAAAGCAGACGTGATTCAAATTAGCACACGTTACACTTTCTCGAGGCACGTATTGCCCAACAATAAGACCATCTCTGGTTATACCGACCCCATTCCACCAGCAGCTGTACCTACAATCTTTAGACGCTTTGTGCCAACGCTCTTCCCCCACCCGCACTATGGGTGCCTCCACATACGGTGGGCCTGCTTAACTCAGCAGAAGTGATTGTAGAGTTGCACTTTTATAGCATCAGGGTGTGCGGCAGAATAAAACGAACAGGGTAGAATTCAGGCCCGCACACACAGATTGTGCAGAGTGTGTTTCTGGGTGCATGCCCAGCTGTAAATGTACTGTATTATACAAGTGCCCAGCTGTGAGTTTATTGCATGGTGAGAGTGTGTGAGAGAGTGGCATCAGTAAAGAGTCCAGGGCTACTGCCTTTCAACGCTTAATCTCCCATTGACTGCACGGAGAGAGAGGAAATGGGAGGATTTCAGAGCGTCAAGGATGAATAGACCACTCAATCCCTATTTTAGACAGAGCAAGGGAGAAAGAACGGGAAAAGGAGAGCAAGACTTAGGCCCAGAACATATGTATGCAAGCATGTGATTGCAAACGCTTCCAGCTTTGCAAGCTTTATTTCATGCGTTGTTGCAAAATATGTCTCCGTTTTTTTACACAAGGAACACGGTGTCTTCTTCTGTGTCTGTTTTGTCATTTAGGGCCAAGTACTGTTGTGGTGAAGCAACAGTTTGAATTCACAGGCTGCATCCGAAATCACATACTTCCCTACCCTCCAGTAGGCGTTGTATGTCTGAATTCACAGTACTCACAGTATAAAGGAGTACCTGGATGAGGACTTCCATTGAGATTCTGAAGTATGCATACAATGGGCATTTTACTATCCCATGAGGCCACAGGAGAGGATTAATGAATGGCAGTAAAGCGACATAGCAGCTGTTGGTAGGTCACATGATAATGACAAATTTGATTACATTCATACTACACAAATTCATACTATATGGAATATACTTTTTTTAGTGATAAGTAGGTACTTATTAAAACATTGTGAGCAAGTACATAACCAGCCAGTGTTCAAAAATATCTTCTTAGCCGACTCAAACAGTAAGCTTAAGTTCTAATTTGAGAACTAGTGGTACTGTTAGGTTCTGCGTGATATACGAGCTTCCACGTTCGTCTTTGCGTCATTACTAAACATTTATTAGGGATGTGACGGTGAGGATATTTTCCCACCGGTTAATCGACGTGTTAGCCTAGAAATCTAGACGCAACCTAGCGGCAGCAGATCTAATTTGCCGCGAGTGTATTATAGCAACTCTCCATAGATTTCCAAGCTGGAAAAAACAAACTCTAGTTAGGCCAATTACATCATGTATAGAGTCGGTGGGCAGGCTTAACATAATGATGACTTGTAAATAAAGAAGCTGGCGAACAGCTGTCTTTCGAATCGGCTTTGACCGCGACTCTGGAAGACTTGGAGTTAAGCTTTTCTCTGAGAAAAGAACAAAGAACGGCACTGAAGTCATTCTTAAAAGGGAATATGTTTTCAGAGTTTTTTCGACCGGATACGGCGAAAGTTTAATTATCAACTAGCTCCGCTTCATGTTGCTCTGGTTGGTTGTAGCGCTATCCTAACGCGTGCTGAGGGAGTTTGAAAGACGGCCGTTTATCCGCCCCTCGGATTGAGCTGTCAATGGTGAGTTTCCAGACCAAACATCATGATGTGGGTCTGGCTTGTCAGGCTATCGACGTGTGACAACACAGATAAAACCAGTATCTCTGGCAGGGGCTTTCCAAAATTGCTAATTTTGAACCGAAAGTAAAATGCTTAACCCACGTAAAGAAGATAACTCTGCAAATAACTGCAATTTCAGGGTTTAGAGATGGTGACAAAGAGGTAAATCTTGTAGACTGCAGCTATAACCAACACAACATAGGTGTCGTTTTAAAGCTTAGAAGCTTGGCTTTACACGTACACAACATAAGACAATGTGTAAATCACAGAGTGACATAACATGCTGCTTGACTAAAGCTATAGGACGTCCAGGATCCAAACGCATCACGTCTTTTGAAAGTTTAACCAATGGAAAATGGAGCTCGAGTGGATTGGTTTGATCACTCAGATTGACAGGTTTCGATTTACTGTGTGCCATAGAAAAGGAGCACACAGCTGAAATAGTCCTGAAAGATCATCACTCATCAACCAGGATCTCATTACTTATTGTTTATTCCACATACTTTTATTGGTGCTGTACTTTTTTAGATTTGCTGTATGTGGATCACCGTATGTGGATTCACATATTGTGAGAGGTGTGAACAAATGTTAGTAGTTCTTATGTTCAGTAAAATCACTTGTTTGGAGGGTTTTGGACCCTTGGCCAGTTGTTTCATAATAAACAGCTAGCCTACCTAATCCGTTGACAGACACAGACGAGGACACAAATGGATTAGTGCAAGTGCAAAGTTTATTATCAGAGGTAACGGACACAGGTGATACTTAGAATGTGGGTGACACTCAGACGAAGGACGATGAAGGTGGAGACGATGATGATGGTGAAGACGAAGATGATGATGACGATGGAGACGAAGATGGTACAGGTGAAGGCTTCAACGAAGGACAGATAGTCACGGGTGGATCGGTGCAAGACCAGACAGTGACTGTGAAGGTGAGGAGTGTTTAAGTAGTGTTGACTGGTGATGGTGCACAGGTGATCAGAATGCCGGTGATGGGGAACGAGTGGGTGTGGAAGTGTCTGATGGCTGTGAGGGCGTGACATCCGTTGCATAGCTTGAAGACATTAAAGGGGTGATGAATTGAGAAATCAACTTTCCCTTGAGCTTTTGATATATAAAAGGTCATGGTAATATAAGAATATCTTGTAAGTTTCAGAGCTGTAAACGTCCTTGTTAGTCAAAGAAAAGCTTGTATTGACACCAGGCACAGAAAACGATCGTGTTCGCATCTTTACATCATCGACTGACAAAACACGCCTCTACAGCACGTCTAATTCAGTACCCCGCCCACCGACTCATGCAGCTGCGAAGAAGATAGAAAGATATTGCGCTATTCCTGGTTGTGGAAGAACGCAGTTGCTGCATAAGCTTCCTTCAGATCCTAATATTAGGAACGTGTGGTTGATCTTTATTTTTAAATAAACAGCTCACGCGGGGAAGACGTTGTGCGTGTTCGCTTCATTTCACTGCGGAATCCTTTGTAAACAAGTCTCAGGTCGATGCTGGATTTGCAGACTTATTGAGATTAAAACACAATGTTGTGCCTTCTATATTGGATCCGACAGGAATGGTGCAACACACTTATGTGAGTAAAAAGTGTTTTTTATATGTAATAGTATTGCATTGTTATAGATCGTTTTGATTATGTGTACGTGTCTAACATACCTTTAGCACACTGTCACAGGCTGAAGAATCCCTTATTTGTTGGTTTATTGTGATTCGGGGTCAGACTCAGACATGTATGGGCCAGGACTCGCAAAGCCCAACGTCCCGGGGCTGTGTGTTTTCCAGACGGGGTACCAAAACATAAACTCTCATATTCTCATATTATTCCCTTTTTGTTCTGCGTTGTTATCTCTCTCTTGACTTGACATTTGAAGAGCGTGTGCGCGCGGGGTTTCGCACTTATGTCGACCGTTTGTGCAGGCCATGTAATACAAAAATAATAGTCCTATCAATTGCGTGGGTGGATGAAAAATAAATCATTGTGTTTGTTTGATAAAGACGTTTACGAGCCCTGTGATCGAGAAAATCATTTTGGTTGCCGCTTCAAATCAATTCCTCCCTCATGTGAAATGACAGGGGAGCTGAAGCTCATTAAATATTCAAATCTTATCCAATCCTAGCCGTGGGCGTTTACTTCCAAGTCTCCAGTGTGGCACGCCCATCAAAACCCAGCGTTTTAGAGAGAGCCTTAAAACCAGTGTAGAAAATAGCCTATTACTTATTAGTCATGATGTTTTTGAATGTAAAATACACACGAACGCCATTAGTTGACCGCAGACAATAGTATAAAAATATAAAAAAGCCAGTTCATGACATGTGTAATACATAAATACATTATATATACAGTATACTGCATTTTCATATCACTGCACTCACATTAAGTGTTTTTAGAATAGTTTCAAGTGATTGAAATTCTGCATCAGGTGCTGTATATGGATTACAAGACCTAAAAACATGCCAATTGTTCATAGATTTTTGATTTTCTTCTTTTGAGCGGGGATCTAAATGTTAGTGGCTGGAACCAGATGGAAAATTCACAGGCCTGTGCTGCAGTTCTTTGGACGTCTTGCCCTCCAGTCACATGACTAAAAACTATGAATAGAATCTTGCTGAGCAAACTGGTTTACGATAATTAAACTGTCAATAACACATCCGATTTAATAAAACGGGTAACTCTATCGCCCTCTTGAGCTCTGAGGTTTGCAACCACAGTAATGCAAGGAACACGTTTTTATTTTGTGCAACAGGCCCATGTTCTTGCTGAACAAAGTGTTCACATTAAAGTGAATGAGCAAGCTACCTGTGCACAGCTGGATGAATCTTATCATATAGTCGCCATTCCATGTGTTAGTTCTGGAACCGAATAAGTCCTTTACCCATGTGATACTCATTCAGCTTTATTTCAATATAGTTCTATTGCACAACGCAGACCAAGGCCAAACAATGACTCATGATACAGGCAGCAAGGAGCCAGTATTTCGATGGGGAGCCAGAGAAAAAGAACAAGACTGAGAGTGTTGTCAAGTTTGATCTGCCATCTTATTGCGTCAAAGAAACAGAGATTCGCATGGTTTCCATAGTGACGCATAATAAGACCATGCCTCGGTTTTTTCTTCCTCTGTGACCTTACAGAGAGTTCTTCCTACAAGTTTTCACTGGTGTTTTATTGCTTTTTTTCTGAGCATCATGTCTGTTTTTGTCAACCTTTTTCTCAGGCACTTTTCTTCACCTCATTTTCCTCTTTTTTGTCATCCATCCATCCATACAAGGTCTATTTTATTATCAATTTCAGGGATTGTTTCGGCTGACCTCATGAGGTCATTAGTTCAGATTTATTTTTGCCTATATGTTCACTGGCCTCACCACAAAAATTGTAAATACACTGTATTTTTGGAGTATCTTTTTTTATGAGTCAGAATCACACTAGAGATTGTGGAAATCGTGGATCGTAGAGACTTTCTATTCTTTTTTTGTTTTGGTTCTTTCTCGTACGCACCTATCCATTACCTACAGTTGTGCGAGGGCAGGGGCGGCGTTTACGTATGGCAGAGTAGGGGAAACATAGTTTGAACATTTCGCTTTCAGTAAGGCTGTCTGAAAAGGTCACGGAAAATTATATTCAGACTCACTTTGAATTCTTTTTACATGAAATAAAGCACATAATCTGCGTTTGTCATTTGTGTGTTGTTCTTCCAGCCACAACACCGCATTACCAGCAGGTGTGGAGCGTAATTGTTTATTGATATGAGTCAGAATTAAATACATTTATATTGGGCTGTAACTAACAATTATTTTGATAGATTAATCTGTCGATAATTTCCCAGTTAATCTATGGGTAAGCCCCGATTAGTCGGTTAATCTGTCGATTATTTTCTGGTTAATCTATGGGTTTTCCCCTGATTAGTCGGTTCATTTGTCGATTATTTTTCTGTTGATCTATTTAATGTTTTCTCTGATTAGTCGATTAATCTGTCGATTATTTTCGGTTAATCCATGGGGTATTCTCCCCAATTAGTCGGTTAACCTGTCGATAATTTCCCGGTTAATCTGTGGGGTGTTTTCCCCGATTAGTCGGTTAATCTGTCGATTATTTCCCGGTTATTCTGTGGGGTGTTTTCCCCAATTGGTTGGTTAATCTGTCGTTTATTTCCCGGTTAATCTGTGGGGTGTTTTCCTCGATTAGTTGGTTAATCTGTCGATTATTTCCCAGTTAATCTGTGGGGTGTTTTCCCCGATTAGTCGGTTAATCTGTCGATTATTTCCCGGTTATTCTGTGGGGTGTTTTCCCCAATTGGGTTGGTTAATCTGTCGTTTATTTCCCGGTTAATCTGTGGGGTGTTTTCCTCGATTAGTTGGTTAATCTGTCGATTATTTTCCAGTTAATCTGTGGGGTGTTTTCCCTGATTAGTTGGTTAATCTGTCGATTATTTTCCAGTTAATCTGTGGGGTGTTTTCCTCGATTAGTTGGTTAATCTGTCGATTATTTTCCAGTTAATCTGTGGGGTGTTTTCCCCAATTGGGTTGGTTAATCTGTCGTTTATTTCCCGGTTAATCTGTGGGGTGTTTTCCCTGATTAGTCGGTTAATCTGTCGATTATTTCCCGGTTATTCTGTGGGGTGTTTTCCCCGATTAGTCGGTTAATCCGTTGATTATTTCCCGGTTAATCTGTGGGGTGTTTTCCTCGATTAGTTGGTTAATCTGTCGATTATTTCCCAGTTAATCTGTGGGGTGTTTTCCCTGATTAGTCGGTTAATCTGTCGATTATTTCCCGGTTATTCTGTGGGGTGTTTTCCCCGATTAGTCGGTTAATCCGTTGATTATTTCCCGGTTAATCTGTGGGGTGTTTTCCCCAATTAGTCGGTTAACCTGTCGATAATTTCCCGGTTAATCTGTGGGGTGTTTTCCCCGATTAGTCGGTTAATCTGTCGATTATTTCCCGGTTATTCTGTGGGGTGTTTTCCCCAACTGGGTTGGTTAATCTGTCGTTTATTTCCCGGTTAATCTGTGGGGTGTTTTCCTCGATTAGTTGGTTAATCTGTCGATTATTTCCCAGTTAATCTGTGGGGTGTTTTCCCTGATTAGTCGGTTAATCTGTCGATTATTTCCCGGTTATTCTGTGGGGTGTTTTCCCCGATTAGTCGGTCAATCCGTTGATTATTTCCCGGTTAATCTGTGGGGTGTTTTCCTCGATTAGTTGGTTCATCTGTCGATTATTTCCCAGTTAATCTGTGGGGTGTTTTCCCTGATTAGTCGGTTAATCTGTCGATTATTTCCCGGTTATTCTGTGGGGTGTTTTCCTCGATTAGTCAGTTAATCCGTCGATTATTTCCTGGTTAATCTATGGAGTTTTCCCTGATTAGTTGGTTAATTTGTCGATTATTTTTCGGTTGATCTATTCAATGTTTTCTCCGATTAGTCGATTAATCTGTCGATTATTTCCCAGTTAATCCATGGAATGCTTTCACCAATTTGTCGGTTAATCTGTCAATGATTTTCCGGTTAATCTATGGCTTGTTTTCTCCGATTAGTCGGTTAACCTGTTGATTGTTTTTACATTTGGGCGATTGGTTCATTGATTAATTTGCGACTAGATGATTAGTCTATCGCTTATTTTTGTGATTATCCGATTAATCCATCAAAAAAAAATACCCAGTTAGCCAATTAACCCATGGCTTGTTTTTCAGATTAGGTGGTTTATCTGTCAATTCTTTTTCCCTTTTTGTTTTTTTATCCTTTATTTTGCAGTCGATAAATCTGTGATTTTTTTTGTGTGTTTGTTTGTTTTTCAGTTTGTTTATCGATTAATCTATTGATATTTTACTAAAGGTCAATTAATCTGTAGACTGTTTTTGCTGTTAATCTGATTATTTTCTGTCGATTAATCTTTTACTTAACCTACCAATAAATAATAACCATAATTTCTGCCATTTAATCTTTCATTGTTTTATTGAAACATTTTCTCATAAAATAAAAAAATAAAAAATTAAGTGCCAAGAATTTAAATACATCTAGTAACACACAAGACCAATCGAGGCACGAGTAAATCAACTTTGATCACTTAAGTCCAAGTAATTTATATTTAAATTAGAGTTGGAGTAACATCTATTAATTCAGGACTGCTACAAACATACTGCATATTGAAACTGTGGCATACAGTGATTTTTTTTTTGGAGATTTCAGTCCATATCTACTGAAACATTTCTTTTGAAATGAGCAGAATTCGCAACTGTGTTCACAATGGATTCACAATATACTAATAATGTTCATAAAACTAGTGCGACATAAAATCACATGTAACTGTACAAGATCGACAGATGTTATCGCAACATCTAGTGAAAGCATCTGTCTTGAGCGTTGTTTTTAAATCAGCTGACATTTTCAAATCAACCGATCATCATAATCTCAGAGATCCACAGTACATTTCCATTATATGTGTGTGTGTGTGTGTGTGTGTGTGTGTGTGTGTGTGTGTGTGTGTGTGTGTGTGTGTGTGTGTGTGTGTGTGTGTGAGAGAGAGAGAGAGAGAATAATCTCTTTATCTTAGACCTGACAGGGCTCATTCCGTTGAGAGTGAGGGTGTCAGCTGAGACCGCAAAGACAGAACGATGACCAGATAAGAAAAGGAAAGGAGGAATAAGGGTACATGGCTCTATGAGGGTGTTTTTTCTCTCCATTTCTTTTTTGGTTTGGTGTTATGGGTACAGGAGTGCATTGGAGGGTCAATGACTGCGTTTCTCTATGACCTATGGGTATGTAGTGTAGAAAAAGCAAGTATAAGTGTGCTTGTTTCTGCTGAAGCTGGTGTACACAAAGTCTTCTTGAATTCTAGTTTCACAGGTTTAAGGCAATGAAAAGACACACTCCCATTATCCTTTCCAGGGCATTTTAGAGTGTGTGATCAGTGCCGTTCTTCTTATATTCTTAGTTATGACTCTCTTTAGGTCATGGGGTTGTTCAGTAAGCTTGGCAAGTTTCACAGACCCTGAGTGAAGAAAATACAGGAGATTAGATCTCTTACATGCTGCATTTGTAGACATAAGTGTTTTTGCATTAGGAACACATATTTTCAAAATTGACTAGTTTGGGTGTGTTGCATGCAGGATAACAAGTGAAGTTGACTACTCACTCAGGGGTTCACCTGACTACAATCAGATGTGTTTCTTCTTTACAACTGTTTTAATTATCCTTGTTTTTAATGTTTAATTCTTAAACATGGTTTTCTTATTTCTCATGCATATGTTATAACTATTTTAATTAATTTCTGTAAAGCATTTTGAATTGCCATTGGGTATGAAATGTACTATACAAATAAACGTGCCTTGCCTCGCCTTTCAGAAACAAAGTGCAATAGAAATAGAAAAGAATTGAAAGGTTTAACTATTCATTTAACTATTAATACACCGCCTTGCATATTGCATTTATGAATGATATTGTAGCAATCTCAACAGCTATGAGAACATTTAAATCACTAAAAACTATTTAGCTAGTATAAAGTAGAGCTGACCATTATAACCTATTAGTTTGTTTGTACTTAATCATTTTTTAAGTCTCTTCTGCTCACCAAGGCTGCATTTATTTGATTAAAAATACAGTAAAAACTGTAATATTGTGAAATTATTTGAATATATTTTAAAAAGGAATTTATTTCTGTGATCAAAGCTGAATTTTCAGCATCATTACTCCAGTCTTCAGTGTCACAAAAGTTAATTTCTTTAAGAGGAAAAAAGAAGTTTGACCCCAAACTTTTGGAAGGTAGTGGGCCTTTTTTGCTTTAAAGATTATGTTCTTCAGTTGAAATAGTCTTCGCAGCAACAAACTGATTCAGCAGTCAATGGGATTTCAACAGCGATCTGGACAATCGGCTCACTTATACCCTCTCTGAGATGTGCTGTCTCTCTCTTCTCTGTATATTTTCTTAATCTTGTTAAATGGCTTAGAGCATCGTTTATTCCTCCAGACTTAGATAACCTGTGCTTGTGTGTCTAGGTGTGGGTTTATAGGTCTATAAAAGAAAACTAATTCGATTATACGCACCTTCACAATTAGATTACTTTAAAAATATGCTCAAAATAATAAATTGGTTTGAGTTGGTAAACTTAAATTAAACAAATTAGCTCAATCAACTTAACTTTTATGAGTATTTAAAACTTTCTTTTTTCTTTTGAGTTAACAAAACTGACATATTTTAAGTAATCTGAATTGTTTCTTTATTTTGAGTTTAAGGACTCGTTTCTTTTTATTGTGACAAACCTAAATTTAAAAGAAACTGAGCTGGGGTTTCTATTTCCCAGCATGCTTTGCCATGACACTTGAAAAGGGGAGAGTAAATGCTAAAATTAAGTGTTATATAATGTTTTAGTGCAAGATTAATGTTAAGTTGTTTTGCTAAAGTTAGAAGGGTTTCTGATATGTTAGGTTTTTTGGGGGGTTGGGTTAAAGGTTATGTTAATGTAAATGTAAATGTTAAAGGTACTATATTGACCTATTCAGCTAGTGTTATGCTATCAAATCATTGTATTACCAATCAATTTAGCATTTACTGAATTAGCTAGTTAAAGTTTACAATACTAAAGTTGAGATTACATGTGATTTTAAGTTAAAATGTATGAATCTTCAATTAAAGAGCAATTAAAAGGTATGAGTTTAAAATAAAAACCTGCCAGTTCTGCAAACTTAAACTTTGAATTTATTAACTTATGAAATTTGTTACGAATTTGTTAAGTTTTGTCAACTTATTTGTGTTTACAGTGATACTTCTTTAAACTCAAATGTATCCTGGGAGGTTGTTATACTACTTGCTTTTGACACCTTAACTCTAGCTTGAGATGCCAATGAAAAAAAACAGCAAATCTTTTAACATTTCTGCAGTTATATTTGTCAAGCATCAGTTGTTTTTCTCATCTGAGAAGGGCATGCTGGCTTTTCAGAAACTTGCCACCTAATGCATAAAATTAGTGCTGACAAGATTTTATGATTTTTACGTTGTCTCCAAAGAGTCATGATTTGACTGACAATAAGAAATGAATATGTGCGGTTATAACATGAATACAAAGAACTACAAGCCAGTCCCTGTCGGACCTCACTGTGAGAAAGTGTTTGCCTTTATGAAACAAAAAACAGCATACACAAGTCTAGGATGCTTAGCGAGTCTCCCATCTCCACTGGTCTGTTCATATAGGGGTTTTGAGCACTTGTCAACTATCTTGGGCAAGTTTTTGTAATGAAAATCAGTATCCCATGTGCATCATGACACATGAGCGGCTCTCTTCTGCTTTAGCAGTTTTTCTGTTCTTTTGCAATGCTTGATGTTGCTTAATGTTTCTAATTTAGTTCAGTTGCTCAATTGTTTCTTTGTCTATGACTGCCCTCCTCAAACGTGTGCTTACCCTCTAGAGATGGGATCTGGCCTTCTCAGCACAAACACACAAATGTAAACACCAAACACATGAGCACACATACTAAAACACACACGCACACACTATAGACTTTTTCTTGGTGTCCAATTCCACGGCTAACTAGGCTTGTGTGTAAAGAGCTTGAAGTTACTGCGCCCTATGGGAAACAAAACTGATTAAAGTTTGCTAATTAATCATTTTTCCCACAGCTTGGAGTTCAGTGTGTGTGTGTGTGTGTGTGTGTTTGTGTGTGTGTGTGTGTGTGTGTGTGTGTGTGTGTGTGTGTGTGTGTGTGTGTGTGTGTGTGTGTGGCCTGGTAATCCCTACGTTATGGGGACAAAATGTCCCCACAAAGATGGCAATATCCGAAATCCTTGTCCTTGTGGGGACATTTTTAGGTCCCCATGAGAAAAACATCTTATAAATCACACAGGAGGAGTTTTTTTGAGAAAGTAAAAATGCAGAATGTTTCCTGTGATGGGTAGGTTTAGGGGCAGGGGCAGTGTGTGTGTGTGTGTGTGTGTGTGTGTGTGTGTGTGAGAGTGTGAGAGTGTGTGTGTGTGTGTGTGTGTGTGTGTGTGTGTGTGTGTGTGTGTGTGTGTGTGTGTGTGTGTGTGTGTGTGTGTGTGTGTGTGTGTGTGAGAGAGAGAGTCCACTATGCTCAGAGAGGAGGACATGGCAGCCAAACTAGCTGCAAAATATTCCATACACCCCATAAGAAATGGTTACTCAATTGTATTTGTTTGCTGTAGTTTACATATTCTTTTTTGTATATAATTGTAATTGTTTAGAATTAATATTAGGATAGCGATATAATCTGATGTGTTTTTCTTTCTTTTTTTCTAGAATGACTTTGGTGGTGTAATTCTATTCTGTATTACAATATTTTTAAAATGCTTTGGCAATATTATATTCCAAATGTCATACCAATAAAGCAACTTGTAGTCGAGAGAGAGAGAGAGAGAGAGAGAGAGAGAGAGAGAGAGAGAGAGAGAGAGATGCAAAAAGTACTGACGTACTATAGTATTGACACAGATTTCACAATTTGATTTCGATTCAGTTCATTTTTATAGTGATTGATTGATTAATAAACGATGCAGGAAACCCCAGTTGATAATTGAAGCCAAATTACATATAATTTATATTTTATAATAATAATAATAATAATAATAATAACATTATAATAAAAACTTTTTAATGACAAAATTATGTTTCTGCTCATTTCTTAAAATATAAACATGTAAGTTTTTGACTGTACTAAAGCAAACAAAATACCATAATATGTTTTCAGATATTTAGGAATGTCTGTTTTTGTTTTGGTCTGTGTCAGTTTACCCAGTAGTGTTTCGCCACCACGGGTTGCCAGTTGCGGGGCAAACTATTTTTTTTAATTCGGACTGCAGTACCAATTTCAACCACTAGCTGTTATACCACATTCAGCACCTTTTAATAATGGCAGTCATAACTTGACAGATTTATTCAAACATACTTTAAATATTGAAGATTATTTAATGTAAGAAGAAAACAATTATAAATATGTAATATGATGCATATATTTAGCCAAACACTCCACTCTTAAAGTTATTTTTCTAGCTGGCTAACGAGTTTATCAGGATTTTCTGAGGTAAATATAAAATTATGTGACATATTGTTCACAAGCTGTGTTATTAACGTCTTTCCGTGGTTGAAACACAGATTGAGCGATTACATGAGACATGATAGGGATTTTCGGTAAGTTGTACTCTATCTTTCAACATACCTTCTGATGTTCATTCATGTTTATTTCGTGCTGTAGGCACGTGCTTGTAGTAAAGCGAAGAGATGATCAGCTCAAGTGAAATCCACACTGGCGTTCGACTTGAACTGAGGCGCAACAGCAATCTGCCAGGCCACATTAAAGAGCGCCAAACTGTAATACAATTTGTTTTATTTGATAAGTTAAAAGTGCACTATGCAACTTTCTGTCTGCTAGAGGGCCCCTATTTAAAACAAGGCGTAGTTTGATGATGGCAAGTTTGAGCGCAGCATCTTGGGACATGTGATCTTCACCTCACAGTCGGTGGAAAAGAATCGGGATAGGACTCGGGCAGAAATCATGCTCATGAATGTGATTATTATCGTTACTGTAGTGTGAAGCCGAGTGTTGAGGAGCTGAGCAAGGCCACTGGAGCAATTGTTACACAAACACACGCATCGCGAGCAGCGGGACTTTTACTATGACGGGCCCTCATATTATATTAGATTCATTTAAGAGTGTTTAAATGATGTTATGACGTTACTCTGTGTGTACACTCAGCGGCTGCTGTGACTCTAATTCACACTGCTCAGAGTAAAGCGTTTCTGCAGAATAAAACCGTAAACTGAGAGTAACGCAGATACGACGCAATTGACAGGGGACTCCCTGCCAGTGGCCTAGTGGTTTTTGGATATTTTACTGCAAAAATACTACATAGCGCACCTTGAAATTTTTTTAAAAAGAGCTTGCGATTTATTGTATGGGAGGCACTACAAAGTTCTGTTCATTCATCAACTGAAAACAGCACAGACACACACACACAAAAATGATTCTTGGGATTTAAAGAATCGTCACTCAAAAATGAAAATGTGATGTTTATCTGCTTTCCCCCAGTGCATCCAAAATGTAGGTGTATCTGTTTCTTCAGCAGAACACAAATGAATATTTTTAACTCAAACCGTTGCAGTCTGTCAGTCGTATAATCATGTGAATTGTAACAAAATCTATGAGAGTTAAAAAATAATAAATAAATAAAAACATGCACAGACAAATCCATATTAAACCCTGAAGGCTGTTGGACATGGTGGTGTATTTGAGGTAAAAATTATATAAATACTCTTCGGTTTCTCGCACCAATTAATCGTTTTGTGCCTTAAGACATCAATGTGTCGTCAGGAGCCACAGAGTTTAATACGGATTTCTTTGTGCATGTTTTTTGATTTAACTTTCATAGATTTTGCTACCATTGACATGCATTATACGACTGGCAGACTGCAACAGTTGGAGTAAAAACCTTCATTTGTTTGACTAAAGAAACAAAGTCACCTATACAGGGCTTGACATGAACTTTTTTTTGCTCAACAGCCACTGGGGCTAGTGGTTTTTCAAAGTTACTAGCCACTCAACATTTTCACTAGCCACAACTTTGCTGATGGGAAATTACATTTTATATGTCTAAAGTTAACTTTGGCGCGCTTAAATGAGATATACTTGATTTATAAAATTTAAAACCCTTTCAACCTTTCAAATGGAGAGTGACCCCCCAAATCAAGACTACATTGTATATCAGCTGGGATGTGCAGGTGGGCAAGGGGTGGGCAATATGAGAAATCTAAAATGATATGAGTTATTTTAGTTAGGCTATAAAAAAAAACTAATAAGCAAATTACAAAAACAAATAAAATTAAATTAAAATTTAGATACTAATACATATTTATTTAATATGTATACATGTATTTAACATCTGTAGTTGTTTGATTAACATTAATGACAGACAGGTGTTTAATTGGGCTGCTGAATGCATGGACGTGATATTCTGACACATATCCAGTTATTACCCTCCTGTTTACGTACACTGAGCCATAACCGACTGTGTTCAGGCGAGATACCCCATGTGATGGATATTTTGACATCAGTGTGCGCGTGTATTTGACTATTCAGAAGCAAGGAGAATTGATCGCGCGTGCGACAGAGCGCACGAGAGAGAGAGAGAGAGAGCACGCTTTTGTTTTTTCATTCAGCGCGATTCCGCCTATCTCGCCTTCACTAACTGCAAGTGAATCGATAAAGAATTGTAGTTGAATTGTAGCGTGTGCATGCTCATTAGATCAATATGCACATTGTTCATTGTGTATTTGTGAGAGAGTTTATGTTGTGTGAGTGTGTGCCCTCGAAGACTGGTTTAAGCTTGTTGGGAGCTGATAAAAGAACAGACTGGGCCTCGGGCTGAATTATGTAACACTCTCATACATTCAATTAACTAAATCAACCTGTCTCCCCCCCCCCCCCCCCCCCCCCCCAGAGTCTCTCACACAGAAGCTGCTGTTTTCTCACAACTCGGGCTGTTTGACCTGTCAAAGACTTAAACGGATAGTTGACCCAAAAATGAATTCTGTCATCATTTACTCACCCTCAAGCCAGAACAGATTTTTCTGTGGTGTACACATCTCTCGCCTCACGGTGACAGTCCACAGAGACCAGGGGTCTGTCGTGCTACAATAAAGGAAAAGAAAGATAGAAGTATTAGTGTTTTATCAAAGGATTCGGAAATTATAGGACAACTTTGTGTGAGGAACAGACTTATTTTGGCGAATTTGCATAACACTGACAACCATGGAGCTATAGTTGCTGAAACATCTCATCATATCTCTATATTTTTCTCATAAACTATCACTATTGGTCACCCTTTACATCTCTCTGGTTTTTGCAAATATTTAACCAATGAAAAGCTTTTGACATCTAGTTTTGGACATACAAGGCTTTAGCCAAACAGTGACCACACACACACACACACACACAATAACATACATAGCCATTTAGAGTAAAGAATGAAAAATTAAGTGCTGCAAATGGTGGAAAAAGTATGAACATGGGACAGACAAGAAAGTGTTTCTTATCCTCACACACACACACACACACACACACACACACACACACACACACACACACACACACACACACACACACACACGTCGTGTTTCCATGTTTAATGGGGACTTTCCATGGGCGTAATGGATTTCATACTGTACAAACTGTACATCCTATCCCCTTACACTGTCTCTGCTCCTAAACCTACCCATCACACACACACACACACTGCCCCTGCCCCTAAACCTACCCATCACACACACACACACTGCCCCTGCCCCTAAACCTACCCATCACACACACACTGCCCCTGCCCCTAAACCTACCCATCACACACACACACACACTGCCCCTGCCCCTAAACCTACCCATCACACACACACACACACACACACTGCCCCTGCCCCTAAACCTACCCATCACACACACACACACACACACTGCCCCTGCCCCTAAACCTACCCATCACACACACACACACACTGCCCCTGCCCCTAAACCTACCCATCACACACACACACACACTGCCCCTGCCCCTAAACCTACCCATCACACACACACACACACACACACACACACACACACACACACACACACACACACAATAACAGCAAACAGTGCTTGTTTAGAATGACATGAGGGTTGGAATATAACAGATTTTTTATTTTGAGCTGAACTGTCCCTCAGTTTCGGTTCTTCACATCTTTTTCTGTGTTCTACATTCTCTTTCAACCCTCACTTCATTTCTCTGCAGCTCTTTTAATCTTCCAGCTGTCTTCGTTCCCCCTCATTCAGCGTTTTATCTCCATTTCTGTCTGTTCCTCACTTTGCTCTCTTTCCCCTTTCTCTGGTTTGAATATGCAGTGGCGGAAAGGCTTGAGGAGTGACGTACAGATGTTCAAAAACATCAGCTAGCTGCTTACCTCAACATCTGCGTCAGCATCGCTCATCCCTTCTTTCTTTCTGCGGGCTCTCCATCTTTATAATTCCCTCTACAATCACTCTCCGTGGCTTGTTTGTGTTTTTCTGTGCAAGTTTTGTTTTTTTATTTAAAAGGGAACAGGAAGGCTGGATTTTTTTCAGACTCACAAATAAACACAGGCACACACACACTGAAGCGCACGCAGGTTTAAACCTGTGAGAGGGACGCATGGCCTTGCAACATCTCATTATTGCTTGCAAAATGAAAAAAAGTGGAGATTAAACCCAGTGACCCAGAAGGTGTGTGTGTGTGTGTGTGTGTGTGTGTGTGTGTGTGTGTGTGTGTGTGTGTGTGTGTGTGTGTGTGTGTGTGTGTGTGTGTAAGCAAACCCTCAGCTTATACATATTATATTATACATGCCATAACTTGGCTGATTCTGTCCAGCGTGTTTTTAATCTGATCGATGTGACAGCGTCTCTCTTTTTGTTTCTGTGAAAGATGTCTTTGTCATTCATCAAGTGTGCATGTCTGTCTGTGTGTGTTTGTGTTTGTGTGTGTGTGTGTGTGTGTGTGTGTGTGTGTGTGTGTGTGTGTGTGTGCGTGTGTGTTGGCAGGTTAAATACTGCAGGGCTCCTATGACATGCTTTATGAGCCACCCTGACAAGACAAAAAAGGTTCTTGTATTACTTCTCAGTCTCTCTCGCTCTTTTTAGCTCAGCTTTCCGCATACAGCTGCCCCAATAGTATTTCAACACTTAAAGTCCCCCTGCAGTCAATAATTGTATCCCTAAATACTCATCTTTGATAGTCAAAATGTCATATTTAAATGTTATTTTCATGAGAAAATGTTGTTTTAGTGCCTTAAAATTGTTTGAATGTGACTTTAAATCCTTGCTTCATTTAGTATATGCGGACTCATGAATATGCTAATGAGCCCCGCCTCCACTCAATCACAGCAGGTCACAATAACTGATCCACTTGCTCAACTTTACTGTAGTAAACTGCACAAGGTCAAGTGGAAATATTGGTCATTTCAGCCATATCGTTGATGTTATTAGAATGGTAATGCGTTTTATATCACTCTCTACAAGGTCGGACACATAACGGTAATTAATATATGTATTTATGTATATATATATTTATGTATATATATATATATATATATATATATATATATATATATATATATATATATATCATATCTGAAGGATTTCTGAAGGATCATGTGACACTGAAGACTGGAGTAATGATGCTGAAAATTCAGCTTTATTTTAAAATTATATTAAAATAGAATGTTTTAAGTTTTAAATTGTAATAATTATTCACAATTTTGTTAAAGCGACTGCAAATTTGCATGAATTTAGTATTTGTACATAGCACTTGTTTAGGTAATTCGTTAATTAATGAAATTAAGTGTGACTTCAATATAATACTTTCAATTAATTCTGCATTATTTCTTATAGCCCCTTTCTCAATGACTCTTGGTTTGATTCTACGGCCATCTCATGCCATACGCGAGACTGACCATGATTTTTACAGGGTAGGTTGCCAGGTCTTTCCCAACCCTCCCCATGGTACACACACACACACATACACACATTCACACATACAGACAATTTAGCACCTCCAAATCTGCGTATTTTTCGAAATTGGAAAAACTGGAGGAAACCCATGCAGACACAATGAGAACATAGAAACTCACACAGACAGGACTCCTTATTTGCGCTGTGAGGCGACAGGGACATCAAAGACATCCATCTATTCATCCATACATTTTCTAAACCGCTTGACCTGTGTAGAGTTTCGCTGGGTTTAACACCCTGGACGCAGGGCCAGTCCATACCAGTGAAATCATGGCAGAAATACAAGATCTTTGTCTAATTGTGCAACGGCTGTTAATGTGATAGATAGGTGAAAAGAAAAGCGCAAGTGGCGGAAGGAAGTGAGTTAGTCTCGGTTGTTCGTCCTACATTTAGAGATGAGCCAGGGAGGACACAGTCTTTTCTCTTTCCTTGTCCATTTTTGGTCCCGCATGAGGAAAATGGCTTATAAATCACACTAAGTGATAATTTTTGAAAATGTAAAAATGCTGAAGGTTTTCTGTGATTGGTAGGGTTAGTGTTATAGGATGGTATAAATAGTTTGTACAGTATAAAAACAATAATGTCTATGGAAAGTCCCCATAAAACATGAAAACCCAATGTGTGTGTGTGTGTGTGTGCAACTATACATGTGAAAGCCAAATGTCCTCTTATATAGCGACAACCAACTAATGAGGACATTGTGTGTGTGTGTGTGTGTGTGTGTGTGTGTGTGTGTGTGTGTGTAAGAGAGAGAGAGAGAGAGAGAGAGTTGTGTGTGTGTGTGTGTGTGTGTGTGTGTGTGTGAGAGAGAGAGAGAGAGAGAGAGAGAGAGAGAGAGAGAGAGTTGTGTGTGTGTGTGAGAGAGAGAGAGAGAGAGAGAGTTGTGTGTGTGTGTGTGTGTGTGTGTGTGAGAGAGAGAGAGAGAGAGAGAGAGAGAGAGAGAGAGAGAGAGTTGTGTGTGTGTGTGTGTGTGTGTGTGTGTGTGTGTGTGTGTGAGAGAGAGAGAGAGAGAGAGAGAGAGAGAGTTGTGTGTGTGTGTGTGTGTGTGTGTGTGTGTGTGTGAGAGAGAGAGAGAGAGAGAGAGAGAGAGAGAGTTGTGTGTGTGTGTGAGAGAGAGAGAGGGAGAGTGTGTGTGTGTGTGCGTGAGAGAGAGAGAGAGAGAGAGAGGTGTGTGTGTGTGTGTGTGTGTGTGTGTGTGTGTGTGTGTGTGTGTGTGGTGTGTGTGTGTGAGAGAGAGAGAGAGAGAGAGTTGTGTGTGTGTGTGTGTGAGAGAGAGAGAGAGAGAGTTGTGTGTGTGTGTGTGTGAGAGAGAGAGAGAGAGAGAGAGAGTTGTGTGTGTGTGTGTGTGTGTGTGAGAGAGAGAGAGAGAGAGAGAGAGAGAGAGAGAGAGAGAGAGAGAGAGAGAGGAGAGAGAGAGAGAGAGAGAGAGAGAGAGAGAGACCTGGTAAACCCTTATGGACAAAATGTCCCCACAAAGATGGCAATATCTAAAATCCTTATCTTTTTTGGTCCCTGCATGCAGACAACTGCTTATAAATCATATTTAGTGATATATATATATATGTAAAAGTGCAGAAGGTATCTATGTAGGGTTAGTGTTACGGGATAGAATATACAGTTTGTACAGTATAAAAATCATGACACCAATGGAAAGTCCCCATAAAACATGAAATCACAAGTGTGTGTAATTGAGAGACAGTGTGTGTGTGTGTGTGTGTGTGTGTGTGTGTGTGTGTGTGTGTGTGTGTGAGCCTTTTTATGTGGTTTATGAGGACACAAATTTGTATAACTACATGGGTATTACACTGGTATTACACTATAAATGTGGTTTATGAGGACATATCAAATGTCCTCATAATTCAAATGGCCTTAAAAACATACTAAATGATGTTTTTTTGAGAAAGTAAAAATGCAGAATGTTTCCTGTGATGGGTAGGTTTAGGGGCTGGGGCAGTGTAGGGGGATAGAAAATACGGTTTGTACAGTATAAAAACCATTACGCCTATGGAGAGTAATTCATACACATAGACCAACATGTGTGTGTGTGTGTGTGTGTGTGTGTGTGTGTGTTCGTTCACCAGGCAGGCACTACACCATAAGTTCTCACTGAAGCTGTGCAGAATAGAGTTACAGAGTGTAACCTTAAACTTCCAGGGGAAAGGGGGAATGACAGTGAAAGAGAGAGAGAGGAGGATGGAGGGAAGGAAAAAATAGAGAAGTAAACTCCTATTAATAATTAGTCATTTGATCAGGCAGCATTTTGGATCTGTATTTTGGCCTGGTTTCCAAGAGTAGCTATGTGCGTGTGTGTGTTTACTTAGCTTCTTTAGGGACAGATTGAGCTAAATTAAGCTAAATCTGACAAAACCTCCCTTTCAGGGTCAACGTTTGGAGAAATGATAAACAAACTTACTCTATTATCCTAAAAATGCAAAAAGATTTATGGGTTAGTTTTTAGTCATTCAAAAGTATATTTCTTTTATTATACATAAAACAACAGTCTATGGAACTCTGTCCTTTTTAGATGGATAAGTAAACGTGTGTGTGTGTGTGTTTGTGTGTGTGTGTGTGTGTGGGGGGGGGGGGGGGGGGGGGTACATGGGTAAATTCAGTCCAAAACTGAAGCTCTGAAAGGGCTCAGTCAGCATTACTCAATAGATGTACCGCTTACTCTTGAGTCCTCTTAATATCCAGAGCAACACTTTACCTAACTGTGAGCACCCCGCACACACACACACACACGCACACACACACACACACACACACACACACACACACACACACACACACACACACACACACACACACACACACACAGGGGCGTGGGACTGGGGGGATAAAGGGTACTGAGTAACTAGGGCCCAAGGCAGGGAAGTCCGTTTTCTATACATACACATACATGGTACGGGGGCCCAGCAAGATGGTTTGTACCCAGGGCCCAAAATTTGGTGCTACGCCCCTGCACACACACACACACACACACACACACACACACACACACACACACACACACACACACACACACACACACACACACACACACACACACACACACACACACACACACACACACACACACACACACACACTTGGCTGTCTAAATAAAAACTTACAGTACCATAGACTTCTATTGTTTTTTATTTTAAGCTACTTATGTTTACTAGTTTTTAAAAAGTTATCAAGTTCAATGTATCAATGTGTAGACTACCAGTCAAAAGTTTGGTGTGTGTGAAATTTGCAAGTCTCTTATGCTCTCAAAGGTTGCCTTTATTTAATTTAAAAGGTCAAATATTATTGTAATAATTACTGTAAACGTGCACTAATCTGCAGTGACTGTCTCTGTGGATCAGCCAGGGTTAAATGTCAAGCCCAGGGGAACTGAGATCTCAGATCACTCACTTCACAAGACGCCGAATGTGCTGTATGTGATAGATCATGTCATTTCATTTTAGAGGGCTGCGTGGAATAATGTAAGATATTTTAATTATATAGTGACATTATTGCTGCTGTATATTATACTTTATTATGCCTGGAAAGAGAGATATTCAGTCTATGGTCTATGTTGCATGTTTCTGCAAGGACGAAAAAGTGGTTAATCCTGAGGAGCGAGAGAGAGCGAGAGAGAGAGAGAGAGAGAGAGAGAGAGAGAGAGAGAGAGAGAGAGAGAGAGATAGAGAGAGAAGGGTAAAGATGAGTCAGCAATGTGTGTTTGTTAGTTTAGTGCTCATTGTTGGGTTTTCACCAGGCCCTGATGGAAAATGCAGACTTTTTTTCACGTTTTCTGTGTTGATTTTGGGGGGAAATCTGCAGCATTCTGTGGCGTAGACTTAAAGAGGCCATATTATGCCCTTTAACAAAGTCTTGATTTTGTTTTTGGTCTCTACTAGAATCGGTTTTCATGCTTGAATGTTAAAAAAAAGTCCTTATTTTTTACATATTCTACATTGTTGCAGCTCCTCTCTTCCCAGTCTGTCAGTAACACTGTGTTTAGTTCCTGTCTCCTTGAAGCCCCGCCTTCTGAAAAGCACACTGTGCTCTGATTGGTCGGCTGGATCAGTGTGTTGTGGTTGGTCACCTGCTTCGAGCATGTTTCTTAAATGCCACGCCCCTTACTATAACCACAAGTTTTAACCAAGTGTTCCGCGCATGTCCTGAAAAGTAAAGCTAAAGCGCCTCGCTCGCCCCCAGGTGGTTGGTCCCAGTATAACTCATAAACCTCTCCATGTATTCTAATGGGACGCGAGACAAACTAAACCATCAAATTACACTTCAAAAAACGTTTTTCCCAAAGATGGCTTCTGTCATTTTAGGTCGTTTTTATCACGCTGATGTAAGTTCAAGTGTTCCTTGAAAAGTTCGGTTTTCGTTACACTGTAAAAAAATGTTTTGGTTTAACTTAAAAATGTAAGTAACCTGGTGGTTGCCTTAAAATGTTGTGTTTATTGAAATGAAACGTTTGAGTTGATACAATGAAGGAAATTGGTTTAATAAATAGAAACTCAAAATACTATTGTATCTGAACCACATAAATTTGATAGCACAATTTGGCATGTTTCACTGCGTCATCACAAATAAAACACACAATTACCCAACATGCTTCTTTAAAAAAATAAAATCTTTTAATAATATTTGAATAAATGTTGTTGTTGATTCTCACAAATGTTCATTGTATTAAAGGTCCTGTTCTTCGCGATCCCATCTTTCAAGCTTTAGTTAGTGTGTAATGTTGCTGTTAGAGCATAAATAATACCTGTAAAATTATAAAGCTCAAAGTTCAATGCCAAGCGAGATATTTTATTTAACAGAAGTTCCCTGTCAAAGCCTACAGCGAACGGCCGATTTGGGCTACACCCCTGCACTTCCTGCTGTAATGACGTCACTAGAACCGTTTGTTGACTAACCCTCCGCCCACAAGAACACGCAAAATAGGGGGCGTGGTCTTGTTGCTCTCCCACGTGGAGAAGAGCGCGCGTTCAGCGCTTGCATCTCCCCGTTATGGTAAGAGGCGGTATACAGATCAGTAAATTGTGTGAAAATTGTGTTTTTTTTACACGCAAAACATGAACTCATGTTATATTGCACACTGTAAACATAATCAAAGCTTCGAAAACACGCAAAGAACGGGACCTTTAACAATTTTTATTTATTTCAATGAACTAAAAGTTTTAATGCAACCAGGTAAATTATTTTTTAAATATTTTTTTACAGTGTAGTTATTTGATGCTATACAAACAGGAGTGTGACGTCATGACTGACAGCTGTGATTGACGGCTTCTCTGAGCAAAGTTGTCACTGAGGCACCAACACACTTTTTTCGGGAGGAGATTGGAGGTTTAATTTGGATTTCTACGTTTACATAACTGTTTATTTCACACCGACAGCAAGTTGTTCTGCAGTAAACTGTACAGATACTGCAGGAGTGTGGACAGGCTTTTTGATATCGTGGCTCTATTTCCTGCTCTCTACTCACAGACTCAGCTCCAAAATCAGCGCAAGATATCAGCGCCATATTCTGGCATTAGCGGCTTCACTTTTTATACAATGGAATATAGTGAAGAGACGTCGTCCATCTTTTTATACAGTCTATAAAAATTATACACACTATGGAAGAGAACTCAAAACTACAGTGGAGGTGTTCAGGGAGTTCAGAAACTCTGGCACTGATATAGAGAAGAAATCCTGCTGGAGTGACTTTGTAGATTTTTTTCATGCTCAAACAGAAATATTACACAAAGAAAGTTGGACATGTAAAAAGAAAATGCATAATAGGTCCTCTTTAAACATGGTCAGATGAGTTCAGAAGAGCTACAAGCACGACACTATTATGAACATTTGAATTTTTATTCAAAGGTATTTCAGAAATAGTGAATAAATGAACACCCATGATATGTAAATCTTTGCTCTGATGGAGTGCTTCTGATTCTTTTCATTTACTTTACATTTCCATTACACACACACACACACACACACACACACACAAAACACTGACTCAAGACGTACTTGTTACCTATTACACACATGCACTTTGATTAATAAACCCACATCACTTTCCACTTTCCTTTTTGTCACTTCATCCTGCTCTTTCTTTCAGTGAATGATGCTACATACGTTCCCTGAGGACATTCTCTATAAAGTGTGTGTGTGTGTGTGTGTGTGTGTTGAGCTCCTTACAGCTGTTGTTTTATGTCAATGTTGTAAGATCCGACTGAATGGCACATACACACTCCTGAATAAACATATCATAATGTCACTCTAAAATTTGATGTGCAGCTGGTCAGTGATTGACAACCTCCAGGATTAAAAAGACAGAACGCCACTCATATACTATCAGCAGAGGACAGATCAGTGTCACACACTCTCTCGCGACACACATAGCTGTCCATACATGCTTTCATACACAGGAGGCATTACATACTATACGCCACTGAGCTATTTAAGGCCTCTCATCAGCCTTTATTTCTTAGTCTCTTAAAAAGCATAAACACATGCTAACACACACACTGTAAAATAATTGTAATGTTAACTAAAATGCCATCTAGCAGTGCCTGAAATATTCGCACAGACACACACAAGGCCCGCAGACACTCTCCCCATGCCAACCTACTCGCACGCACGCTTAACTAATGTATGCCGACCCAGTCAGACAGACAAAACATAAAACATGTCACAGTCCAGACGCAGAGAGAGGGGGAAGAGAGGAGAGAGATGGTCCCAGAGGCATTATTAAATTGATCAGTGTACGGATGGTAGGATAAGTGATGAAATGAGAGAGATGGATGGATCTGTGGTCTCATCTCATTATAGCTCTTAGTGCAGGAAATGGGCTTCTATACCTGCAGCTCTGCAGCTGTTGTGTCTGTCAGCATGAAGCAGTTGTTGAGATTAGAAGTATTTTTTAGTTTTTTTACGGCACAATTTTCTACTTGACTGTTGCCATGCCACTGAGAAATGTATAGCAGTTTAAGACGGTTTTGTCCAAACATTTTTGTCATGAGAGCTCTTGGAGAGTTTGGCATGTAATGAGTATGAAAATGTTTAAGGCTTTGCTTAATAGATCTAGACTTCATTTTCCTTGATGATCATTTTTCTGCCGTTTTGAATTGTCCAAAAAACCTACTTAGCGCCAAAATTGGCTCATATCATCATCGGGCTGACAAAAATAATGTTTTTTTTGACAAATCTAACCATTCTTGAATAATGCATGAACTAATTTGATGAAAATCACGTCAAATTGGATCTCCCTGCAATGCTTAGCATATTTAGACGAATCTTGGTACATCACAAGCATGACCTGAGGCTACATGCAGAATTTCAACACAGCGCCACCTACTGGTCAGAAGATATTTAAAAAATTTGCCATTTGCCCAAAAATGACAAAACCGCTCTCTTTTCATTCAGTCTGGCAAACCAAGTCGGATGATAGCCAATTTTTCATATCACCCATTTAAAATTTTGTCAAAAGATACAAACGTATTAGAGCATCATTACGAAACTCGGTTTGTGTCATAAGGACCATGACCTGAAGGTACTCAAAAAGGTTTTGGAACAGCGCCATTTTCTGGTCAAAATGTATAATTTAAAAAATGATAATAGCTTTTGATACATTTTGCCTATTTTAATACAACTTGATAGACTCCTCGAGTCATAAACCAATGGACCCTTTTCACAGACTGTGATGATGCGTTTTTAACGATCATCAGTATTGCAAATCCTTCAACGTTTTTTGTATTTTAACTTTTTTAATGTACCTTTATAACACTAATAGTATGTATTATATTAACCTTTGCATAAAATTACACAAAAAAAAGTTTCTAATACAGCATCTATGGGCGTGATGGTAAAATTCACACCCTTCTCTCTTTTCACTGCCGTTATCAATATCACTCTTTTTATCCTCTTTTTGAAAGTTGTGAAATGTGAAAGTTGGGGACACAAAAAATATATATTTAATGTATTTTCGACTTCCGCTCTAAGAAACCCAGAACTGTGAAAAGGGCCTATTAAGCCATATTTGATTTAACAAACCACTCTCGAATAACGCGTCAACTAATTTGATGGCTTGGTGCCAAGCTGATTCTGAGGCTGTAGCGGTTTTGGTAACTGCGCCACCTATTGGGGAAAAGTGATAAGAAATGTAATATTACAAATGATTGCATTTGTGATTTTTTTCAGCCATTTTGACTAAAATATTCTAAAATTGTCTTACACATTGTTGCAGTTGCTTTAAAGCTCTCAGCCATGCTTGCATAACTCATTGTGCCTTTTTTGTGCTTGGCCCACTAATTGCTGCTTGTAACGTTACGGTTATCAGAACACAAATTAATCAAATAATCTCTATCAGACATACAAAAAAGTAATAGTGGGAAATCTCAATGTGTTGCTTTCCGCTCTGAAAGGACTGGCATGACTGGTCACCAGCATATATGCTATGTTTTTTGGATGCTGAATTTCCAAATGTTTGTGCATTGATGCTCAACTGATCTCTTCATCCCTTCTTCTCTCTCTCTCTCTCTCTCTCTCTCTTTCTGATTGAGTCTGTGTTCTGGTTGGAACGACTTGTTCTGACTAAATATAGCTGTGCTCAGCGAGGAGCAGAGGTGGCGGGGGCAACCTTTTTACAATTAGAGCAAAGACTAGGAAATTGAGAGCAACAACGAAAAGGAACATTGGTCAATTTTCAGGACATTAAGAATAATTTTGTTATTTCCTTCTTGTCAAACCTCTTGGTTCATGCAGACCTTTTATAATCATTATTGTTTGGGCTGCAACAGTTAAGACTAGGATTTGAGTACTGTAAACATACTCAACCGCGTATCCTTTAGACTATATTCAATTCTAGATGGAAATAGTTTTATATAATAATAATAATACATTTTATAATCACCTTTACAAATCCCAAGGACGCTTCACAGAGATAGGTTTGAGGAACAGAATCAAATAAACACAAATAACAAAGCACAATACACATACCAAGAGCTGACGTGTATAACTTAAAAAAGTTAGGTTAGGGATACAAACAAACAGCAGGAGACAAACAGGACTGAGGAATGCAAACAAATGACATTCATAACAAGGTACAATTTACAGACCGAGAGCTGAAGCGTAAAAGAAAAAAAGCTGTTTTTAAGAGGTTTTTGAAAGAACGAAGGGAGGATGCTTGATGGATGTTTTGAGGAGTAGCATTGCACAACCTGGGAGCCACAACACTAAAAAACCTGGCACACATAGTTACCAAACTAAACTTAGGAGTGACTAACAATCCCACACTAAGATCATAAGGAAAGAACAGGAGCCTAATGTTGAAGTCAGTCTGATAAATATGAAGGACCAAGGTTATGAAGAGCTTTGTAAGTGAGAATGAGTTTATACACAAGAAAACCACACGCCAGAGAGGACTAGAGTAATTTGCTCATTCTTTCTTTTGAGAGCAATCAAGCGGGCTGCAGAGTTAACATATTGTAATTTTTGTATCTTTTTATCTGAAAGGCCATAAAGAAGTGAGTTACAGTAGTCAAGGTGCGATGTGACAAAGTTTCAGCATCCTGCTGCCTAAGAGAAGAGTGAATACGGGAGATATTATGTAGGTGGCAAAAAGCTGTCTTTACTAATGTGATCATTAAACGAAAGTGTGGAAAGAAGTCATTTTGGAAACAAGAGCTGTCGTAGAGGGCATTATCAAGTCACCATTGTTTAAACTCATCAGATTTAAAGCCAATCAGTATTACCGGTCCAATCATTTTCACCCGAGTTCATTTCAAAGTGCTTTGCCTCCAGCCAAAGCTTGAGTTCCTTTCATGCAAGTTGCTAATGTAGTCTGAGGTGCTGAAAATAAATCTGTATGTCATCGGCATAACAGTGGTAATTGAACCCATAGTGTCTAATTATTTGTCCAACTGCTAACATTTTTTGGGGGGAAAAAGGGGCCAAAGACAGAACCTTGAGGGACACCAGAAATGATTGGGTGTGGTAAACTTGGGATGTTAAATATTGTGTAACATCTCCACTAGCACTATATCAGCCAGGACGATTTATATATTTGGCAGTCATGAGATTGTGTCTCCATATGGCCCATAAACAGATTGTAAAATCTACTGGCATTATCAATACTTAGTACTGTAGGTTGAATGCCAAATTAGTGCAAAAGTGTCTAGTTGGTGCAGCTCTGTGCACTGTATTTGATTTAGGATGTAGTATATTAGTTTAGAAGAACATTCAAGTGTACATTTTTTTCCATTGGCAGGCACTTTATTAAAGTAAATAGGTCCCGGTAGTGCATTTAGGGTATACATTTGATCATTTTGTGTGTTCCCTTAGAAACAGAAACGCTCATTAAATCTGCACATTTTCAAATGTTTTGTGTTCCCTCTAAGCGAGTTGTTTCTGCTGTCACTGTGTGTGCTCATCCGGATTACTTTTCACAAATTGCAGAATAATGGGTGGAAATGAAAGGATGTTGGGTAGAGGAAGAGACTGAGACTGGCTCATCTGCTTTTATGAATAAAGACAATCAATTTGCTATTCTTCAGTGATTGTTCTGTTTATACCGGGGTCCATGTTTGCAGACCGGCCGGTGACGCACACCGGATTGATTAAATGACTCAAACATGCATTTTTTGTCATATGCATGCATTAACAGGTTAACAGGCCAATATGTGAGTTAAGTGTGATCTCCAATAAACACGTTTACATTTGCAGTCTTATTGTCCCTCATTATGACATTAAGGGCATTTAACCCAGCACGACTCAATGTACAATGCATGTACAAATAGTTATTCTGATAAGAACAGCTCCAGTAGAACATATCTATTGATTTCCTTGCAATGGCACAAGTCACTGCCAATGAACAGCATGTGAAGTAAGACCTTTAAGTTGCCTTCTTACACTGCAAACGTATTCATGTTAGACCTCAAAATCTAATCAATGTATTTTATATTTATACTAGAATACATTTGCTTGGCAAAGGTTGCACTTCATTCAGGATTTTTCTGAAAAGTTTTGTTGGTTTTTGTTGGTTTAACTTAAGAAAGTAAGTAACCTGGTTGCCTTAAATTTTTAATTTCAATTAACTCAAAATTTTGAGTTGATGCAATGAAGGAAATTTGTTTAATAAATAGAAACTCAAAATATTATTGTATCTGAACCACATAAAAAAAAATATAAATCATGTTTCACTGCATCACCAGAAATAAAACACACACAACTACCCAATGTGCTTACAAAATATTTTAATAATGTTTTTAAAAAGGTTGTCGAATGTCAAAAAAATGTTCATTGTATTAACTCAAAAATTTAAGTTCAATGAACTATTGCAACCAGGTAACTTTCTTTTGCAGTGTATTGAAAACGAAAATCATTTTTTTTTTCTTTTTTGTTTTTGTTTAAAGTGCCCCTGTCATGTTTTGTTCAAATATTACATTTCATTCAGTGTGTAATATCACCGTTTGTGTATGTAAAAGGTCTGCAAATTTTTAAAGATCAAAGTGCAACCGCCTCCTAAACCCACTAAAATTCCCTGTTCTCTACATTAGTCCAACCAATAAAGGAGTGAGTGAAAACAAGTGAGTGAATTCAGACACTGTGTGCTGCCACTTTTTGCGTAGTTTTAACAAAAACTAATGGTATATCAATAGGTAGGGTTGCCACCCGTCTCGTGAAATACGGAATCGTCCCGTATTTTCAGGAAAAATGACGCGTCCCGTATCAAAGTAATACGGGAAGCGATTTGCCCCGTGTTTTACATAGGTCCACCCGCATTGTGTGAAGATACGTCCTATTCTGCCCCTAATTGGGACGCTGCCGTCGTTGGCTTGTTTGATTGGTTTGTTTCAGGTTCACGAGCCGTGAATCACGGCCAATCAGAGTCAGAAGAGGAGGGGACCCCGCCTTGCCGGTTCTTTTCTATATGGGCAGACTCCACTTGAAACGATGGCGGAGGCAGGTCCACATTCCCTATATCAAAATAATTTTTTGATTGATAACGTTAGATTTCATATGCTGCCTATTAAGAAACAATGTTAATAATGTAGGCTACATTCATGATGTTATGGTATGATTTGTTTATTAAGGTACAGTCAGACACAAGCATTACTTTAATAAGAGATAAGATATATATATATTTAATCAAAACAGGACCTTTTAAGAATAAAATAAACAACTATTTGTTATGCTTAACAAATTTAAATAATTGCATCTTCCAATACTATAGAATTAACAATAGACTGGCCTATATAAAAACGGAATAATACATAAATATATTTACTTAACTTACCAAAAATAAAAAATGTTAAGTGTTTTATTGAAATAAGAAATGATTTTATATGTAGATATTATCATTTACAGTTATTTATGTGTGGTTTCACTGTTTGGATGGTGTTACTGCAAACAATGACAAATATTTTAGTCAAATCTTTGTTCACAACACTATAAAATTACTCGAGTTAATTAGCAATTTCTTATCCTACTCCCCTCTAGGTTACAGCAGCTGAGTTTGTTTTTTATCGTCATAGCTGTGTATTATACTGAGTGCATCTGTTCACACTGATTTCAATAGCAGATATCCTATTATAATGTCCATTGGTATCAATCTTAATATATATACAAATTATGAAAACATGTTTTAAGTTATGATGTACGACCACTGCACTGGCACACCATCGGGACTGTGGTCATCGTGGCCCCGAGGGGTGTGGCCACCGCTGCGGCAGGCGTCCCTTATTTTTCTGTATTGGCTGTACTGTAGTGGCGACCCTATCAATAGGGGTGTAACAGTATAATCGCAAAACAATAATGCAACAATATGTATTGTGGACAGGGACAATCAGTATTGTGTTTAGCTCAGCCAAACTGAAAATAAATGCGAGAAACAATTCAAGTTCACTAGTCAGTACAACATTAAATGAACTAATGTATAATAATGCAATGGGGGGATATCTGTGGGTCCGGATAATGCCAGATGTCTTATGTTACCAGTAGAAAAGAGACCTACATTATTTTTAATATCTTAGTCAGTGACAGGGTGCATATTCGTCTAAATCAGGGGTGGCCAAACTTTTTCCAATGAAGGGCCAAAAATCAAACTTGATTGAGAGCCGTGGGCTGAAAGTAAAATTTTTTTAAATCATAAATCAAACTGTATTACATTAAAGTGGCTATGGGTTTATTTATTTCATAATGTTTAAAATAAATATAAAACAACTTTAATCTAATTAACTAATGCAGTTTTATTTGTAAACTGTTGCATTTTAATGTACAATTAAATGGGCAACAATCCCCAAGTGTTCAATGCCAAATACACAATGATACAGATTCATAATGACGACGGGTATTGTACTTTTTAAAAAAATGAACAGACTGTTTGCAAACTAAACACACTGATTGGACTTCTGTGAATAAAAACTCATCTTGCCAAGCTTTTTAAACATTTCTCGTCTGTGTGCCACTGCCTTGATTTCTCCATTATTGCATTTAATTTGTTGACGTTGTGTCGCAAAGCACACTTTAATTTAAACACTAAAAAGTGCTTTAATTGAATTTAAAATCATTTGAAATTAATTTACATTTAATGTAAACATTTCATTTCAGTTTACTCTGTTGTAGTTTAACAATAAAACAAAGAAAATTATGTCAAATTAGAAATGACAATCTGTGTTGAATCTCTTTGTGCCATCTTTGTGAGGACATTTTGTCCCATAAGGGTTTACCAGGTCTCTCTCTCTCTCTCTCTCTCTCTCTCTCTCTCTCTCTCTCTCTCTCTCTCTCTCTCTCTCTCTCTCTCTTTTAATAAATGTTTTATTTGGGCAAGCAAAACTGGCCATATGGCTTTCACGGAAAAATCTTTTGAGAGGTGATGGATCAACTGCTGTAGTGGCCATTTTAAAGGGTTTACTAAAATCACGGCTCAAAATAGAATTTACTTACTATAGATTGGTTAATTACCTGGATATGTTCAAATACAAATGGGGAGTAAATCACTGTATTTGTGATGTTGATGATGATGGCATATTGCAAATTTATGTTTAAATGGTTTATGTCCCTCCCCCCACCCACCCACCCTAAGAAACATTATTGTTAATGTTTAAAAATATATTATGTTTTTTTAACCTATTTTGTAAATAAAAAGACCTTTTAAAGTCAAAAGTCTCTCTCTCTCTCTCTCTCTCTCTCTGACGGTACGGTGGGGCAAATCAAAGGTTAACACGGGCCAACTTTGGCCCACGGGCCCTAGTTTGGGCATCTCTGGTCTAAATGAATTCTGTATTTTCATCTTCAGAATCATGAATATTTTTATTCTGGTGTCTCCATTGCACCAAGTTCAAGCGTATTAGTTTTTACCCCCGGTGTAACACCAAATTTAGCATTTTAATGTTTTAGAATATGGAATGTTACATCTCGTTTTTGTCTTTTTCAGAATGTTGATGCCTCAGCGGTGTGGAATTCTGGGAAGCGGAATTCTGGGAAACGGAATGCCGGCGCTCTCACTTGAACGATGCACCTGCCAGAGCAGAGAGAGAGAGAGAGAGAGAGAGAGAGAGAGAGTAAGGTGTGTGCACAAACCAAGCCAACTTCGCAAGCACTTTCGAAAGACTATTCTGCAATGATTGGCCGCTGCAATCAGTGGGAACAAGTGCCAAAAGAGACAAGCAACATCTATCTGTGCTGTTCGGACTCTCAGCAGACAAGCACAGTAACCAATCAGAGAGGAGAATGGAGCCAATGACCGTTGACCTTCAACAGAAGCTTAAGCAGCCCACAAAAAAAGACTCACAATCGTCAAACATTATATAAAAATGTGCCTCGTTGTAGCTTTCTATAGACTCTCAATTCTTCAAGCATTGACTGATGTGCTTGAAGAGAAAGGTTGCTATTATATTACATAACCGATACGGAAGGTATAATCGCCAGGAAAAGATGAGCGTTACGGCAAGACGTCAACAATGCTGGTACTGCTTCTGGTGATAGTGATGAAGATGATAGCATCACAGATGTGTTGATTGACTAGCTCATCATCCTCGCTGTCCCTTGTTCGTTTCTCCACCCTCTTTGCCCCATGCATTAGTACTTAAGTGCCTGTCTCTTTCCTGCTACTCTTTTTTCTGCTCTCTTCACAGTAGTGTCCTGAAAGGAACCAGTAACAGACATTTGGCTCAGTGACACTAAGCATCTATTTTTACTCTAAGGGTGGGGTGCTTCTGTGATGGTGTCCTGCGGTAGCTTACCTCAACTGGCACGCAAGGATGCTAGCTGACCAATCCACACTGGACTATACCAATGATAGTCCGGAATGGGGGGGTTTAAAGGATTTAATTTGGGAATCGTTCCCACACACTGTATCACAGTGACACCCTTTGCTGGCCAACAGTGGTAAAATAAAAACAGGAGTGTTTAAAACACGATTCTCTCCTATGATTTCTATGCCCTTTTTATTTATTTGAAGAAAATAAAGTGCTTTTTATTATGCTGAATATGTGTTATAAATGTTTTATAGTGATAGTTGACCCAACAATTAAAATTCTGTCATTTTCTCACCTCATTAAAGAAGATATTTTTTGTCAATACACTGTCAGAAAAAAAAGGCACATTTCTGTCCTACATGGGCGGTACCCTAAGGTACAAAACCGAAAAGGTACTAATTTAAGGTTCTACTATGTACCCTTAAGGTACTAATTTGCACTATTAAAGTACTAATATGTAACATTTAGGGGTTACTAAGGTACAAAGATGTACCTTTTCACTTTTGTACCTTAGGGTGCCGCCCCAGTGACAGAACTGTACCTAAAAATATCTTCTTTTGTGATCCACAGAAGAAACTCAATTTTGGCACAACATGAGGGTGAGCACACGGTGACAGAATTTTCATTTTTGGGTGAACTGTCCCTTTAAATAAGGACACACATTCTGCCTTGTCATGGGCCTCTGAAAGACCTCAGGCGTTGAATATTTATGATTTTCGGAGTGTGACAGTTGTGTTTGCACTAGTGTACCTGTGTTGGGTAAGTTACTCTTAAAAAAAGTAATTTATTAATAACAACGTCTAATTACATCTTAATCCGTGTAATTAGATTACTGTAATACTCTCTAAAAAGTATACTAGTTACTTTCTAAATCCCGTATCAACCTCAACTAGTTACACGATTCAAGCATAGACATTAAACTGCTGTTAATTCTTTCTAATAAATAATATAAAATTGCATAAATTATTATTAAACTGCCCAAAGTGCTTAAAGGGAGAAGATTATATTAAAACATTTACATTCAATTTAAATGTTGAATCCACTATTGTTTTAGATAGAATTGTTGTATAGTTTATACAATAATTAATGCAATTACATCAGTAGTAACTAAGTAATTACAGAGTAATCGATAACTTTTAAATGGAAAAGTAATTGAATTACAGTAATTAGATTACTTAGTAATTAAGTACACCCAGCACTGTCGTGTACACATATGTTTCTTCCTAATTTCTTGGATACAAAAATTAACAATTATTGTTCATTGGATCCAGACTGAGCTGGTCTAATACACACTGAACAGAACAAGTTCCTCCGGTCCTTTAAAAACGTATATGATCAATAAGTTATGACAGCATATGTTTAACTTTTTACTCATCAAAATAAGCAATTTTCACCTTTTTTATAAGTTATATAAGAATAAACTATTTTTTTAAGTCAGTTTAATGTAATTTAAGTTTAAAGGACTTACATTTTTAATTACAATCAACTTGAATGTTTACATTATACATTAGTATAATTAGTATACATTAGTTCACAGGCAGCAGTGTATTTTTTATTTTTTGACAGTGTAAAATCATAAGGGGAATCTTGTTCATTTAAAAGAATGATACCCAAACTCGGCTTTAAACCAAAGAACAATACTGAAAAAAATACATTCAGAACATAGAGTCGAGGTTGGAGTTACAAGGAAAAATATGGGGTGGTTCATCCAAAAAGGATAATATTTGGAAGAACATTGGGATCCAAACACCGTTGAATCTCATTCCATGGACAAAACAACACAGAGATTTCTCAAAATATCTTCTTTTGTCTCACGTCTTTCGCAGGGTCTCACGAGTGACAGCATTGTAAAAGCTCAACTTAAAAAATAAAATAAAATAAAAAAGACGAATACAATCAGAGTTATATTAAAAAATGCCCTGGCTAACCCAAGGTTTATAATGGCAGTGAATGGCAGCCCAAAAAAGTGCATCCATCCATTATAAAAGTTCTCCAGGGGGTTAATAAAGGCCTTCTGAAGAAAAGCGCTGCGTTTGTGTAAAATATCCATATTTAAAGGACTACTCCGGTGAGAAATGAACCTAGGTGTAATGAACACATGGTCACCGAGTAGATCGTTCTCTGGGATGCGTTTTCATGAAAATCGAATGTAAAGAGTTTTATTTCTAAAAACAGATTAGCTTATAACACTAGTCTATGGGGCACAGAGTAAGTGAAATTAAATCGCTAGTTAATACCACTAACAAGGCTCAAAATAGCCTCACACTAACACGGTAGCATAATAAGGGTCCCTACATGCAAACCGAAGCATAGAGAACGTTGTAAGTGTACAAACAGTTTAATAAGAAGATACTTTATAAACACAGCGCCTTAGGCGTTCACGGACAGGCACCATCTTGGAAAACAGTCTCGACTCGTCGAGCGACGAGCGCTCTGCTAAGTGATGAACTGTGACTTGGAATCTCATATGGTTCGTTGTTTCCGAAGAAAGCACTGAACGCAGCAGAGAAAATAAATAAATAAAAATAAAAATGTCCATGTTATTACATTTCACAAACTTAATTCCTATCGACCAGCTCACTTAGAACAGCGCTAGTGGATCGATTCGTCGAGACTGTTTTCCTAGATGGCGCCTGTCCGTGAACGCGTAATGCGCTGTGTTTATAAAGTATCTTCTTATTAAACTGTTTGTACACTTACAAAGTTCTCAATGCTTCGGTTTGCATGTAGGGACCCTCATTATGCTACCGTGTTAGTGTGAGGCTATTTTGAGCCTTGTTAGTGGTATTAACTAGCGATTTAATTTCACTTACTCTGTGCCCCATAGACTATGGGGCACAGAGTAACTCTTTACATTTTCATGAAAACGCATCCCAGAGAACGATCTACTCGCTGACCATGTGTTCATTACCACTAGGTTCATTTCTCACCAGAGTTGTCCTTTAAACCTTTATAAAGTAAAAAAGAAAAACGTAAAAAAAAGACTGCCTTACGTATTTCACTTTCTTTTTAAGTTGAATGTAGAAAGCGGTCCGCCTGAAGACTTGACTTTATAAAGTTTTAAATAGATATTTTTCTTACACAAACCCATCGATTCGCTTCAGAAGGCCTTTATTAACCCCCGGAGCCGTGTGGAGAACTTTTATAATGGATAGATTCACTTTTTTGGGCTGCCATTCACTGCCATTATAAAGCTTGGGTTAGCCAGGACATGTTTAATATAACTCCGAATGTATTCATCTGAAAGAAGAAAGTCATACACACTTAGGATGGCTTGAGGTTGAGTAAATCATGGGGTAATTTTCAGCTATCCCTTTAAGATGATAGAGGATGTTTCTACAGGCTTTGCTGCTGTTATATAATTTGGAAGAAACATTGAGAACTTTACTCAAGCTATTCAAATGCACTCTGTGTTTGGTTTCTGTTGACAAACTATGTATAGGCTCCATACACACACACACACACACACACACACATACACACAGATGTAAGTATATAGGCTGTAATGTTGAGAATTTCAAGCTGCTTCACAAAAGGGCAGGCAAGCCGAAGTTTATATTATGCTACTCATGTATTTGTGTTCGTGTCTGTTAAAAAAAATAGATGTATCTGAAATGTGGGGCTTATTGAAAAGTAAGGATTTGCTCTATTTTTTTGCTCCGTTTCAGGCAGTCAAGACTAAACAAAACACAAAAATTTGCACAGCAATTATACACTAATGCAAGCACATATGGCTTCTATCATTCAGCCTGTATTTCTCATAATTATGACATTTTTTCTCAGAATTTTGTCTATTTCTTGTAATTGCGGCTTTACTGTACATCTCTGACAATCTATATCTCTGGCAATCATGTAACTTTATCTCAATTACCTAAAAACCGGCTTCCATAGTGTGTGCCCTGCCATGCATTGCCTGTCCTCTCTCTATAGAGCGGCGGTGTAACAGGAGCTCGGCCTATACGTCTATGAATAGCAAGCTGTCTAGCTTTACTCAGAGCTGATACCATACAGTATATACTGAGTCTTAATGTTCATTCCACGCATTTTTCATGCACGTTTCACCGGCACAAAAGAGATCTTTATGTGGAAGGTCTGGTTTCAACTTGTTATGCGCACACACTGACATCGGTAGAGGGCTGGGCGCCTAGGACTGGAAGTGAGGGCACATATTCATGGGTGGCCTGTTACCACAGGAGTACCTGTATTATTCAGAACACACGGTGGCCCCCGGGACAGCTCTTCTCAAGGTGAATTAAACCTCAAACTCTGCAGCACTTACAAACACTTGCAATGCAGCAGCATTTCTATTCTTGCACATGCAGGAAAAACCTGATGGCCACAAACACTCTCACCTCCAGGAGAAACACAGATGTGAAGTTGTGCTCCACCCGTGACCTGATTGCGATTCACACGTGTGTGTATTTCCTCCGGGGGTCTGAGGCTCAGCACACCAATGAAGCCTACCGGGGGGAAAATACATGACTCTTTTGAACTTTTGACATGAAAAGAAGTGACAAAAACTGTCATAAAGATGCTGGCGTGTATCTGGCAGCAGATACTTGTGAATTTTATTTGATTTCTTTAATGATGTGCACGGATAAATCATTTATAATATATACCACAATATTCCATAAAAAACAAGAATTGTCCATTTCGATTTCATTGTGACATTTTTTTAATGTGAAGTATCACATGCTCATACATGCTACTGGATAATGTTAAAAAATAACCAAATATCTATATAAGCTGTGTTTTATAAAATCACATTCAGGTCTGAATCCATTCTGCTTTGTTCTGATCCAATAATTTCCCAATGTATAATTTTTAAGTCATGCACAATATATTTTTCTAATAAAAAATATGTTTCACTTAGAAATGTTGTATTACAGAAATAAAATGGGTTGTGAATGTTTGAATGTTGTCTTCATACATGTGATATGAATATATAACTAATATTTATAAATAAGCCTACATAAAATGTGCATTGTAGAAAAATACAGAAAATATAAAAAAAATACAGAAAATATAAATAAAATAGTAGCCTAAATATGTACTCAAAAAAGGATAATGTTTTTAAAAGGGTGCATTTAGCTCATCAAAAGCAAAAGCACTAATAGTCAAAGCCCTAATATTATATATATATATATATATATATATATATATATATATATATATATATATATATATATATATATATATATATATATATATATATATATATATATTCCTGTGTTGGTAAAACTGAATTTTCATTATGATATTATGATTTGATGCTCAAGAAACATTTAGTATTAGCCTTTTAGCAATGTGTGCTTCATATTATTTTTTAGGATTCTTTAATAAAAAATAAAAAAGAACAGCATTTATTTGGAATAAAAATCTTTTATAACATCGTAAACTTCTTTAGTGTCGCTTTTGATTAATTTAATGCTTTTTTGCAGAATCAAAGTATATTAATTTCCTCTTTCTTAATTAAATTCAGAAAATAGGCTACTATTATGAACGTGAATATCCCTTTACCGTCATTGCTACCCGTTGTCTGCATCATACGACCGCATACGACGCATTAGATTAAAATAATAGGTAGCCTATCTCGTTTTTAAAAAACGCTAAAACTGAGATGAAAAAAAAAATCACTTTCCATATTCAGTTAGAAATTTACATTTGCTATGTTAAACTGCCTGCTTGTGCTATCGGAATTATCGTAAATACGAGAATGAAAGCGGATAATCTAGCATCGTCTATTTTTATGGTTGTCAGTGCGTACACTACATATAATTTGGTATATAAGATTATGGTACATAAGATTTTCCTAATAAATATGCAAAAATAAACCTTGTTTCCACGATCCGTGTTCATTTCGAATGCAACAAGCTCTTGATTACGACTTCTGCAGTTCTTGAAGTATTTAATTTCCGATAGCACGCATTCACTTCCGTTATCTCATGCAGTGAAAAAAAAAAAAACATCCACAAAGAAAAAGACAAGACAGTACAGGCTACTTTTGATTTTTAACAAACTCTCAGCTTTCAAACTGTAGGTAGGCTATTACGAAATTCACATGATGAATATTGTCTTGGCGCTCTTTAATGTGGCCAGATTGAACTTCCTCAGGACCATCACTTCCGCTTGAAAGAGGTTATGTTGAAACAAAATATTGATATAAGGCTACTGAATTAGGCTATATGTCTCGTGTAATCCTCAACCAAGGAAATAATTAAATAAAACAGCTTGTAAACAATGTCACATAACCCTAGGCTACATTTATTTACCTCAGAAAACCTATTCAAGTGTCCATAAACTAAAGTGGGGGGAAAAGGCATTTTTTGCAACAAAAAACACTATATTAAACATTTATTATATTTTTACTTTTATAGCCAAGTTAAGCAAAACAAAAAATAAATCCAAAAAAAGACTAAAGTCTAGAAAAATACATTTATTTGATCAATTGCATGCTGCAAAAAAGTGCAAAGTGCAGGTGACGTATTTGCAGCATGCAATTGATAATATTGATATATATATATTTTTTTCTTCTAGATTTTCCTTTTTGGATTCAGTGTGCGGTCAGCCATTTATTTATTTTTTTCGTTGGGTTTATTTGGTTGGGTTTTTTTTTTTTTTTTTTTTTTCCAAGTTGATTTTTTTGGTTCTATGCACCTGAAGGAAAATATATTTTTTTCAACTGAGAGGCCAACAATCTTTGACCTACTCTTTTATATTTAAAACGGTCTAATATGCAATCGTATACAAATCAGTTGTTAAAGGTTCAGTGTGTAATAGTTATGTAGTCTGACAAGCCAGACCCACATCAAGATGTTTGGTCTGGAAACTCACCATTGACAGCTCAATCCGAGGGGCGGATAAACGGTTGTCTTTCAAACTCCCTCTGCACGCGATAGGATAGCGCTACACCAACCAGAGCAACGAAGGGGAAGTAGAGCTTGTTGACAGATTAAACTTTCGCCGTATCCGGTCGGCACAACTCCGAACACATCTTCCCTTTTTAAGAATGACTTCAGTGCCGTTCTTTGTTCTTTTCTCAGAGAAAAGCTTAACTCCAAGTCTTCCAGAGTCGCGGTCAAAGCTGATTCGAAAGACCGCCGTTCGCCAGCTTCTGTTTACTAGAAGCACGCAAACGCAACTTGGCATTCTGTTAAGCCCCGCCACCAACTCTATACACGATGTGATTGGCCCGACCAGAGTTTGGCGTTTACAGCTCAGAAGGGTATTGAGAGTTGCTAGACGACACTCGGGGCAGATTAGATTTGCTGCCGCTAGAGTGCGTCTAGATTTCTAGGCTAATAGTTATGAGGATATAGTGAAAGAAATGCAATACAATATGCATAACTATGTTTTCAGTGGTGTATACACAATGAACTGTTATGTTTTTAATACCTTAGAATAAGCCATTTCTATCTCCATACAGGACAGGTCCCCTTACAGTGAAGTCGCCATTTTGTGCCGCCATGTTTCTACAGTAGCCCTAAAAGGACAAACTTCTCTACAGAGCGCTAGCTACTCTCTGCTGTCTCAGAGGACATCTTTGTCCTGTGTCAGCCACCGAAGCTTCACTTTGTGCTTCGAAAGCAAAGTGAGGGATGAGCGAGGGCGGTTGCAATTCACAACCTCACCACTAGATGCTGCTAAAATTGTGCACCTTTAATTTCAGTGCACCTTTAATTTTAACCTTTAATAAAAGGTTACCTAGTTTAAAACATTGGAGGGGAAAAATCCTTGAGAATAAATAACGTACTAAGCGTATATATTTATGTAAATCTCAATATGAATCATATTGAATCGCAAGCTTATGAATCACAGGTTGGCAGCCTTGATGTCTTCCAAAAAGGTGCAATTTTTATTTAGTTAGGCCTACTTTATATAGTGTTGATATGGCAGTTAGTGAATACCTCAAATTTTGTCACAATATCATGTGTGGAAACTTTTAACTGTGTGTCACAGCTAGCCTCGCTCACCCCGGCCCAGTCCAGCCTCAAAGATGTTAACTTTAACCTTATGCTAATTTTATACGGCTGCTAATAGCTCTAGCCTTGCAACATATACCTACTCTCTCACAGCTGAGCTGCAGCAGGAAGTCTTCCTGCTTTATTACTTCCCTTTTGGCTCAGCGAGGCAGGAAGGCCAGCGAGTATGTGCACATGAGAAGGAGAGTGACAGAGACGCAGTACTAGTCTTGGTTATCACAACAAGCTAATTTAGCATTTATGTTCTTTCTTACAGCCCCCTGTTTCCTCTCCTGTCCTCACAGATTTAAATCTGACACAGTTGTAATGCGTTTAATCCATGAGCCCCATTGATTGCTCCGTCGTTTGAGTGGAAGGTCCAACCAAAGTTCAGCAGACGCAGGTCGATGGGGAACAGTAGTTTTGCTGTGTGTATTCATCGCCCACAGCATGAAGGGTAATTATGTTTTAACGCGTTTTAATACCCTGTCATTATTGCTAAACAAAAACAGCTTTCTTTTTTGACCCTTTTCTCCTGCCAGTATCTCTCCTATCTGCTAACAAGGTGGCCATATTTAGCATATCAACATGTTTATGTGCTACTCTGAGAGAAGCTAGTTTAGACAGTCAAACTGAGGACGCTCAGATGAGATTTAGAGGATGTTTCTGAATGGCTGAGACCGAAGCGTTCAGAAGTTGGCTTCACTTCTGAACAAAAAGGCTCCCTGTACCCTAAGCTGTACAGAGTGTGAATAGCCGAGCGGTGCGAGAGCGAGGAGGGGTCACGTCACCGCGGGGCCTCTATATTTTATTTTCCCCAAGAGCTGCCTGAGATCCCACAGGCACATGCTACAGAATTCCCCCTCAGAAAGAGGGAGGGACGGATGGAGGGAGGGAGACCAGAAGACTTGGGTGAGAAAACGACAGAATGCAACGTGTTCACACAGTCATTTTTGCCTTTTAGCCTGCCCTATATGTTTACTTGTTTTCAAACTGGAAAATCATTAAAAAAATATCAAACCTTGTCATACGGAAAAGCTTCAGATTCTCACTGCAAACTTCTTAAGAAAATGGAATGTTCCATTGTTGTAGCATTTTAGGGGGGAAGTGTGGTAATCCATTGTACAATGTATGTGGTCATGATTGACAGAAAACCCTTTATTTTTTTTTTTGTCCCGGGCCTCATGCTGGGCAGTTCGCATGGGGTGTAGACAAGGGGATTTTGTTTTTGCTTTGGCCCCTCTAATGGGAAAAGGTTAGGGGTCATTTTTCAAAATGTGGCTGTAAAACTTGCCATTAATGATTATGTTTGTTGATCAATCCGAAATTATAATGTTGATTGATTCCAGTAAGTAATTATAATAAAAAAATTGCATGCTAAAAAATGTTCTTCGCACATTGCAGGCTTGCTCAAATATATATGCATTTTCAGGTGCTTTAATTTTTCTTGTGTTACACAAGTCCTGATTAAAGAAGAACACACACAACCCCTCAATGAACTCCAGGAACCCTGTGAGATCATTCTGACGGCACACACATCCCATCTGGTGGCCATCTGAGGCACACGCACTGAAAAAATATTGCTGGATCAACCTAAACTTCCTGACATATTGTGGACCAAATCTAAAATATTCAGTTTAAGAAGATAAATATTCAGTTTTGATTAGCTTTGATTATCTTTGTCAACCAATCAGATTTGAGGGACACGTTTGTCAAGTTTAGGCTAAAAGGGTTACATAAACTTATGTAATTAATGACTCACCCTAATGTCGTTCCACACCCGTGAGACCTCCGTTCATCTTCAGAACACAGTTTAAGATATTTTATATTTAGTTCGAGAGCGTATGCAAGTGTATGCACACTATACTGTCCATGTCCAGAAAGGGAATAAAAACATCATCAGAGTAGTCCATACGGGACATCAGTTAGTTGATGAGAATCTCTTGAAGCAGCAAAAATACATTTTGGTCCAAAAACCACAAAAACTACGACTTTATTCAGCATTGTCTTCTCTTCTGCGTTTGTTTTCAAACCTCAAATAAAGATTCAAATGGTCATGAATCAGCGTATATTGATTCATGATTCGGATCGCGTGTCAAACTGCTGAAATCACGTGACATTGGCGATCCGAATCATGAATTAATACGCTGATTCATAACCGTTTGAATCTTTATTTGAGGATTGAAAACAAACGCGGAAGAGAAGACAATGCTGAATAAAGTCGTAGTTTTTGTGGTTTTTGGACCAAAATGTATTTTCGATGCTTCAAGAGATTCTCATCAACTAACTGATGTCCCATATGACTACTCTGATGATGTTTTTATTCCCTTTCTGGACATGGACAGTATAGTGTGCATACACTTGCATACACTCTCGGACTACATATAAAATATCTTAAACTGTGTTCTGAAGATGAACGGAGGTCTTACGGGTGTGGAGCGTGAGTCATTAATTACATAAATTTCATTTTTGGGTGAACTAACCCTTTAAAACCAGGGTTAAGTCCCTCTACATCAGTGTGATTCACCCGTCATTTCCCTCTGATTTTAGGTTTAGGTCTTAGGGTTAGGACTACATTTTTGGACAGGAATTTTGTTCCAGGATCAACATGTCTGACTTGGCCAAATCGCAATATAAAAATTAAGTGAACGTGGGAGTGAATTTTAAATATTTTCACTTAGTTTATATGTTGCATTTTTGCCAAGTATTCATTAATTCCATTTTCTCTATTCTAAATATTTCAAACAAAACATGATCACTTAAGAACACTGTTACCCAAGTCCTAATTTCAGAATTAAAGTAATAATCATACTAATACTGCAGGACTATTGTTAATTAATACTATAGTAATACTATACTATAGTAATGTATTAGTATTATAATTAATACTAATACATTACAACTTCACAAAATAGTAAGTGACCGTAAGAAAATAAAGCATTGAAAACCACCATCAGGGCAATAATTAAAATTTGAATCAACTAAAGATTTTATGAATCTGCCAGGAAGAGAATGTATATCATCCTAATGCACAGCGAGGAGGATGTTTGAGTTGACAAAGACTCTCCAGGGATCACAAATGAGTATCGCAGAGGGCTCAGAAAGCTTACAGAAAAATTATCAAACAGCCTCTACAGCACCACATGTTTTTATCAAGAAAAATCCTCCTCAATCACCCAGAAAAAAACTCCAACATATTCAGTACATATTCAGCATACAAACATCTGAAACTTCAGACACGACTGGTTCTGTGGTCAGATTAAAAATAAATAAAAAAATAAAATAAAATAAAAAGAGCTTTTTGTATGAAAAGCATTTCATAATGCGATTTACCCCCCAACTTTCAATTATTTTACTTCAATGACAGGTTAGATTTTTGTGAATGGGGGTTAACCAATGCGGAAATAAACAATTATTTGCAATGCGTGATTAAGTTTAGCTCTGCATTTGCCTAAACAACTAAAAATCATAGTTTTTCAGTACCACTCCAAGGCAACTTGGAAATTTCAAGGACATTTCCAGGAAACGGACCCCAGAGCTGGGGATTTTGGTAACTGAACTATTAATAGTAAACAGCGTGTTCGCATGAACAGTTTAAGCTATTCTCCGCATAAGTAAACTAATATGTTTAGTGACAAAAAATATATAATTTTGAAGGCCTATGTAAAGTTACTGTAGACTCATTATATTGCTATGCTTGAAAGGATCATGTGAATGAAATAACCAAATTATATTTGATAATTTTTGACAAATTATTTGACACATGTTTATCAAATGCAAGTAACGAGAAAACCGAATGAGACTCAGAACTCAAATTTAATGTAAATTAATTGATGACAGTTCTGGCGCCATCTGCCTACAGAAGAGAGAAGCAGTCTGTCGACGTCAATGACGGCTGGCGTTGGATACAGTTGAAATATGAAGGAGGCAGATGTCATTCTGAGGTAATTGTGACCAACATAGTGGTATTGGGTATCGATGTTACCTCAGAAAATGGATCAATACCCTCTGCTGTAGGTGTAGGATCCAGCTGTGGCTCAGAGGAATTGACAGTTGGTTGAGGTACAGTATATTCTTCTGTGAAGGACAGCTGAGATTCTGTGGTGAGGTCTATAGCAGCTGTTGTCATAAACTCAGGTCCACTTAAATCCACCGTACTTTCATCGGTTTTGTTTTGTAAGGCTGAGGTTATAGAGGAATTGTCTTTTGTTGAGGAGTTGTCTTTTGTCGAGTCAAAAAGCAACTCTTTAAAGCTTTCTTCCATCAGTGGGGTTGAAGTGGAGGTGTTTTGAAGACTTCCGAGATCCACTTCTTCCTTTGCCTTGCTGTTAGCAGAATGTAATTTGGTGAAGGTGGCGCTACCTGCTATATCTGAAAACCGAACTGGTTTATAATTGTTAAGACCTGTCCTTGATGAAGACATGTTGGGGTTTAGTTTGGCTTCATTAAGCGTATTAACCAACCTTCCGACAACAAAGCTGCTTGTGGGACTTGATGCCTGGGACACACCAACAGCACTGAGGTCGATATCCATTTTTGAGATTTCAGTTGTTCCATTCGTCCAGGCTGAGGGAAGGATGTTAGCTGTAATGTTTTTTACATGGTTATGTTTTTTAGTAGGTCTGTATATAATTGACGAGCTATTGGTTTTAGTACTATTAATGTCAGCAGCTCTTTGTATTGCAGACTGAGAGGTTGGGATTGAATAGATATCCTTGCTTGAATTTTCGCCTTTTTGAGTCACTTCAGCCGGCCTACCACCAGTCACAACGCTGCTTGTTGGTCTTGATTGTGTGCCACCTCGTTTTTTGTCCTTCTTACGTTTTTTTACCAGACCATTTTCCTTGAGTTTATACCTCTGAAGTGGCTGGATAACAGCAGCATTGCCAGTCATTTTGTTCATAATAGAAGACTTAAGAACCGGAAGAACAAGCTCTGATGTGGGATTCTCAGGACTGTTGCTAGATTTAGTGGACGTGGAGTACATGTCGGGTCCAACAAACCTGCCGTTTGAGGATATCACTGTTGGGATTTCACCTTGGTTCGATTCAGTCTGAGCTTGAGTGTTTTGGGCTGAAGTAAATGGTGTTTTTGACTGAACTTCATTCAATTTTAATCTGTTGTACCCCATTTTAGGATATTTCTGAATAGAATCTGCTCCATTATTTGTATCAAGACCTGCTGAAGTATTTGTGCCGGCTACTTTCATTGCTAAAGCATTTGGCATGCCAGACATGTTACTTACAACTTCAGTAGAAGAGACGGTTTCACGCTGAGGTCCATTATCAAAAGAATCTGTCTGATCCCGATCAGGTTGTTTTTCTTGGCTTGTTGCAATGTCCTTGATCTGGAAAAGTGTTTTTTCATAACTATTAAGTGTCAAGGGCTTTTGTGCACGTACACTTAGGGCGTTACGAGGATAAGGATGGGCATATTGCACATTAGATGAAGAGTTTAGGAAAGTCTTTTGGGCAAAGTGCATTTCTGTTTTTTGTAGAGATGTCTGCATTGTAGGGGCAAATATGAAACCTCTAAAAGCAAATGGCTTTTTAGAAGTCAGATAATATGGTTGGATTCGGCTACTAGACATACCTGAATTTTTAGATGTGGCTTGATTAGCAGACACAGATGGACTAATGCTGTGGACGTTCTTCATTTTGTTATCTGGCACGAGACTTGGCACTGGATAATTTTTAGTGACTAATACTTGTGCTGTACTTTGGCCGGAGGATTTCAGATCTGTCCTATTTCCTGCATTATGCTGACTCGTCTTCCTAAATGAATATGTTGTGTCTGGCAGATCAAAATGTGCATCTTGTTCCGCAAACAAGGTGTTCATTGGAAACTGCATTCGTGGGGTCAAATGTGTGCCCCGTTTTGTCTGGTTGAATAGTGCAGCCGTTGGACTTCGGATGCCAATGTTTTGATCTGATAAGAACCCTTTGTAAGAGCGGGCAGCGTTGGTCTCTAAAGGCCGGATGGCAGACATGCCTGTTGCCAAATTATCATACTTCTTTTGACTGGGGAACCTTTGAATGGGAGCAGAATTCTGACTACTTTGGTAGCCATTTTGTGTCGATTGGATGTCCTTGAATGTGTAGCTGCCCATGCCATACTTAAAGCTACTTCCCGGATTTGCTTTCACACTGGCAGCCCTTTCAGAGTTAGACTGCTTGACCTGATCATCTTGAGAAAAAAACATCTGAGATTTTATTAAGGGAAAGATGCTTTGACCTCCCTTTGAATTTGACTTCTTAATAACAGGAGTTATTCGGGGTTGAACTGCTGGAGGTTTGGACACTTTGGAAAGAGCTACGTCCCTCATATTCTCATAGGAAGTTACTTCGGTCCCATCAGAAAAGGCATGTGGCAATGATTTGCTCGCTTGCTGATTTGCTCTTACAATTGAGAGAGACGTACTTGATGGAACAACTTTTCTCAGCCCTTTCTGATGCTGGCCATTGTTTTGAAGGAAGTTATCAAACAGGACGTTTCCCCCACTCGTATCGTACTTCACGGTTGAGCTACCAGACATGAAATTAGTTGGAATTCTTTCAGCGTGTGCTGGTCTGAAGACCGGCTGGGCAAAAATGGTTTCCCTCAAATAGGGTTCATTGAGTCCTAATGGTCTTGAACTGTCTGAATACATCTCTGATTTAGATTTTGAAATATGCTGATATCCAAATGATCCAGATCTAAACTCATTTGCTGTATGCATTCCATTCGTCAGACCTTTCTTCATCAGCCATGGGGCCAGATTAATATCACTAGAGCTTTTTTGGTTCGCTGTGAAGTATAAAGGATTTGGTTCCCGTTGGACCGTTTGAAAAGCATTGCTTCTTTTGGCATCAACTCCATTATTATATTTGACAGTTAACTCAACAGGATCATTTCTACTATTGACATGGGATGAGATCATATTTGGGACTGAACGGTAATAGATATCTGCTGAAGCTCTTGCCTCAGTGGGACTGAAGCTTGATTTTTTGGCATTGGCATCATTTCTCTGGCTGAATAGAGAGGAGTTCATCCTCAGCAGCTGAGATCGGTTGTTAAATTGTTCTATGTTCCTTTGAAGATCGCTTCTTATTGAATTTTGAATGGCTGGTTTAACACTTCTGAAATTTTCCAACGCTTGTTTTTTTATCTTTGGATCATTTTCTGTGATGTCTCCTAAAGATGTGAACCAAAAATATACACAAGTTTTTTCTAAATAGATATGGCCATACATTTAAGACAGTTTATTGCAGTATGTTTTCTAAAAAACACACCCATAGTTATGTGAAATATTATGTGAAATTATTTGTTGAACTAAATCTTACCTGATGACAGTTCAGGAAAACATCCCACAACAGAGAGAATCAAACAAACCAATGGCAGTCTATAAAAAAACATTTCATTCTCAAGAATTGCAACAAATCATTACAATAATTGAAAAATAAGAAAAAAGTCTATGTTGCACTGAATGCTTACCTCAGATAGTATTGAAGACACATGTTTGAAGGACAAATGAACTTGTGCTTATGTGCCACTATAAAGTTTTTTTTAAACACACCTGCTAAAAATTACCCTACTTCTTCTTCTATTGCTTTTATTTGGCAAACATCTTTCAGGTGCATTACCGCCACCCAGTGATCTGGAGTGTGAACTAACGCTCTATATAAACAATGAGAAAAAATATAATACAAAAATAAACATACATAAATACAAATAATAATAATTAAATAAGTTATAATTCTCAAATGCTATTCATTAATCGTGTTGATCCTAAGTACTCTAGGTTTCCAAACCTTGTCACCTGCAGATGTTTTAAGAATATTACAGGTATTTTCCTCTAATTTTCTCTTAAAAACTTCACTTTGAATCAAACTTCTGGCAAAATTACACTACTGAATTTTGATCAGAATCATACTGATCACTGACGAGGCTCACCTGAATGCATTTGCATATTGCAAATGCATATTCTCACATGGGTTCAAAAAAATATGATGATATTGTAGGACTTTGTCCTTTTTTTACAAGACAAACAGTATGCTAAACTTGTCATAAAACTTATAAAAAGTTTATTTGGTACACATGTAGAAATATAACAGTAATTCCATATAGTCTCTTAATAAAATGTAAAATACTGAAAAATAAATACATAAAATTAATTTGTGGTCATGAAACATGTACAATACAAACATCATTTAGGCTCGATCATTTGATACAAATGTAACACTGAAACACTCCTTAATTACAATAATTAAAAAGGATACAACAAATACATTCATTTTAACATCCAAGTCATTTAACAATTCTTCGATAGGCTACAAATAAATTACCATTACCATTCTTTCCAAGCCATATGGCCTAACATGAATGATCTTTTGGCAATGTGGTTCATTTCAGCAACAAAAACAAAAAAAGCTTGTTGTTCTTATGTTTAGGCTATTGGTTGCTCTGGGACGGGCAACCCTAAATGTCTGTTATGGCAACAAGGCACACCCAACCACAAACAGTCCTCATGTGTCCCGCAGGCGCTGACGTTCCTCCTCTTCAAACACAAACACACAATCATGACAGCCATATAGGTTCCCACTGAGAGGTGTCAGTCATCCACAAGCTCGAGGCGGGGAACTCACAGACATTGAAGGAGCCATGTCCACACACATCTATTCAGATTAGCAGTAGGTAAACCAGTATGTTTTTCAATAGCTGATTCTTAAATGATTACATCTGGTCCCTTAAATCTTGCATGTGTGGTTTCATCTTTTGGTTTAATAAGGAGTGTCTGAGAACTCAGAACTCTTCACATCATGAGGCAGGACATCATTGCCAGGTCCCTCAAGTCCACATCAGTCAAGCAATCTGAAAACACAAATGACAATTAGTTCTTTATGCACGTTATGTAGGCTAGTATTAAAATGACAGGTTACAAAAAGCACGTTTTCCAGGTGAAATACTCACTTGTTCTCGCCACATGATCCCCGGTGACTTTTTTGCACAGGCGCCTCATCCATTTCCTCAGGTGTCCTTTTCGGGATCTTGGCGGCGGTGAAAGGTCCTCTTTTGGTGGGCTGACGGCGTCCTGCTCGGGCTTCTCGGTGTCGTCGTCATCATCCGTACATTCCCCCGAGCTTCCCGCGGTTACTAGCAGCTCAAATATGTCCTCGTCCACCGGCAGGTTATCTTGGACTCTCGCCGCCGACAGCGACGTGGGGTGACGGCACAGCGGACACGGTAACCGGGGCTCGGCGGGACTCTCCGCGGACTGCGCGAGCGTCAACAGGCAGCTCTCGCAAAACGTGTGTTTGCAGCTCAGCTGTCGAGGACACCGCCGACTGAGGTTGTAATTTCGGTAACAAATTCCGCACTCCGTTTCTGGAACCATTGTGTCCTGTTTGCTTGTTTCTTGTTGCGAGCTCTTCTTGGAGTAGGCTAATTGATAGTAAAGTGTGGTGACTCACGTTGGGGATTCTTATATAGCCTAGGCTAGTCTGTTGTGTTGGAGGCGGATGGCAGCACGTAGTAGGGAGGAGGGTTTCGGCTCCGGCTTACTGTCATGGAAACGGCCTTGTTTAGCAACCGGAAGCATGTATAAACAAAGTGATGTCATAACTCCAAGTGCATGACCTCACCTAACATTATCAAAAGTTAAGTAGCCTACGTGTCTTGCCGTGTCGTGATGTGATCATTTACTAGTATCCCTAAATAGAAATGGGGTGAATTCAGGTTGATTGTGACACATTTTCAAAGTCATCTCATGGCAAAAAGAGTCCCATTCATCCTAATTAAGTTGGCTTGAGAGAGGCAACTTACTGAAAATCAATCAATCAATCAATCTATCTATCTATCTATCTATCTATCTATCTATCTATCTATCTATCTATCTATCTATCTATCTATCTATCTATCTGTCTGTCTGTCTGTCTGTCTGTCTGTCTGTCTGTCTGTCTGTCTGTCTGTCTGTCTAGACCTTATTGCCTTCAAAATGTCAAACTTTAAGCTTTAAAAAAGTTGAAGAAGTTTTAAAACCTTGAAGTTTGAAGAAAACCTTTAAACTTCAAGGTTTTAAAACTTCTTCAAACTTTCTAGTTCGGCTTAAAGTTTGTCTTGAAGAACTTTTTTGAAATCTAGTTAAGGCTTGTATTAAGTCGGAATTCCCCATTTAAGGATTTTGCCAGGCATTTTTGATTTATGAAAACACATGTATTCCCTTCAAAGGGAAAACTGAAACCTTTCTAAAGTGTGTGTGGGTGGCATAGATCCAACTGATATAGGGTAATTCTGGTAACTCTAGTAAATCATTGTCCAAAAAACAGGGGGTGGGATAAGGTGACATTCAATCTCACACTCAGAATGATGTCATGTTGTTAAACTATATTTAAAAATATTATAAATGCCTTTATGAAATACTGTGTCCTTTTTTATTTTTTTCCCTATAGTTTACTGGAATCAATGTCTTTATGAAAAAAAGGGGTGGGATAAGGTGACATTCAATCTCACACTCAGAATTATGTCAGGTTATTAAAACTAGGCTATATGTAAAAATATCATATAGGTCTTTGTCAATTACTGTCCTTTTTTATTTTTTCCCCTATAGTTTACCGGAATCAACGTCTTTATGAAACGCTGAGTGCCACTATAGGCTACTGTCAGATTGGAGGAAACAACTGTTTCAAAAAAATAAACAAATGATTATAATAGGGGAAATACACCAGAGCTGGGAGCCTTGTCCAAACAAAGCCACTCTACCCCACTGTGTGATTTCCCAGAATGCACTACGCTCCCATTTCTTCCTCCCTCCCTCTCGGCATTCCCTTACTTGGGCTTGGGTGTGCCGCTTGGATTGTAAACTGGCTTCAGCCGGCTGTCGTTTCCTCAGGGTTTTTTTTTCTTCAGAACCCACATATGTAATCTAATGCTTTTGTGTTTAGATCGAAGTTCAGAGTTAGTTTGTCAACATTTTTTTTACAATTCCTATGAAATGTTTTGTTCTTTTCAATGTGGCCTTAATTATGCCTGAACTTTTTTTTGAACGGCATTGAAGATATGGACTTTTTCCAGACTCATAAACCCAATTTAAACACACACACACACACACACACACACACACACACACACACACACACACACACACACACACACACACACACACACACACTGGTTCACTATCTTTCTGGGGACGCGTCATAGACATAATGGTTATTATTTGTACAAACCATTCTATCCCCTTGCACTACCCCTACCCCTAAACCTAACCATCACATGAAACTTTCTGCATTTTTACATTTTCAAAAGAACTCATCTTGTATGATTTATAATCTTTAGTACTCATGGGGACATCAATTTAGGTCCCCACAATGACACGAGTCCCCATGAGTCTCGTTTCACTATCTTTGTGGGGACTCTCCATAGATGTAATGGTTTTTATACTGTGTACATCTATCCCCCTACACTGCCCCGTCACAGGAAACATTCTGAATTTTTACATTGTCAAAAAAACATAATTTAGTATGTTAATAAATCCATTTACATTGTGGGGACTGCTGGCTGTTCCCTACAATATAGGTGATCTCAGGTTATGCTCCTTATGGGGACATTTAGTCCCCACATTGTAATATAACACACACACACACACACACACACACACACACACACACACACTGTATGTACAGTAAATGAATGTATTATGCAATAATAAATTATTGTAGCAATACCCAAAAGTATACAATCTCTGTTTTCCAGTAAATCCTGAGAGAGGAGTCTTGACGTGTTATACGTGACCAAGACGGAAAAAAAAATAAAAAAATCAAAGGAAGTTGAGAAAGTCAACCATAAAAAAAGGCAGCGGAGGATATGTCACTGCCAAGTTCAACGTGCTGTTAAACACTCACTACAAAACAAGACCTGTGACTGTCTGCACAGTCTCGTGAGTTAGAAGATTCAAGGGGGAAAAGATTAATCCAATCTTAATCATTTACTTATGCAACAACACCGAAATGCCAATCAGTAATTTCCCATGGGCTTTCCATGTTACAGTGCCAGATATGATCCGTCTGTGAAAAACTTAGTGTATACTATGAAATGTTCTGTCCTTTATCAATGTATGTGGGCATAATAATGCCCCAATTTTATTTGAACAGCACTGATGAGTGAAAGTATTGACATTTAATGTCTTTGCCGATACATTAACCTTTCTCTTTTGGCTTTTGCATGACGTTATTCTATATGCTTTAAAGAAATGAGACAATAATGAAAATATTTCCTGCAGAAAAAAAGAAAAGATATTTTGAATAATGTTTCTGTCCATGTATAAGAGTTAATATAGTCAACATTGGACCCCATTGACTTAAATTGTATTGACATTTTTTTAACACGAGTTCAAGCAGTTCACTGAGGTTTAAATAAGGTGTATAGTCACTTTGAATTGTAATAAATAGGGGTCTAATAACGTTTCCCATCAAGAAATTGGCTCTTCTGTTCATCTAAGCTTCACAAATCAAGCATTACAAAATGTAAATTTGCGTTTGACATAGCTTAATTTTATGAAGTGTGCATGGTTTTTCACAGCAATCAAAAGTACATTTGAAAAGTAGAATGATGTAAAAGTAATATTTTGCATAGTGGCAAATCTATGAAAGCATCCCAGAGCAACAATAGCCCTTGTGCTTTTCTCTCTCCTAGTAACCAAGTCATCTCTTGATAATAAATGTCAGTGAAACCAGCTCCCACCCCAGCGATACGGAGCATGGCATCAGGGGACGGAGGAGAGAGGCAGCCTTCAAAAACACACACGTGCAGCGGAAAAGCAGCTCGTGTTAAACGGTGACAGAGTTTGTTTTCTGACCTGTGACTTTACACTGACTGAGAATGGACCCTGCGCTCACGTTTGAAAAGGCACAGACCGCTTCATCCTGAAAGAAAACAGAGCCGTACTGGTGAGTGAATCTTTCATCCTTCGTTCATCCACTCAGCTAATAGAACAACCAGCCCTATTTCGCAGAGTGACAGCAATCTAGTTGAGCTGTCCTATGCAAAAAAAAAACAAAAAACCTCACGGTCAAAAGAGATGAATATACTTTTTTCTTAACCAGTTTTCTTGAATAATTATCCCAAGTGTCAAATGTTCAGTGTAACTACATTTCACTCTGGCTGAAAACACTATCAGTGTGTTGTTGTGTAGTATATTTCAGCTGCAATTGTACATTGCCACTAGACTAAACAAAATACAAATAAATGCTTTTTTCATATTTAGATGTGCAGCACATTTTAATGCATGTTAAAGCCCAAGTCTGCTCATCTAAGATATTGTTGCTATAATTCTATAGAGACTTGCATTGCTAGGCAGCCCGTCCTGTGAGTGATGGTTGCTCGGACTATATTTCCCCATCGAGAGTTGGATTGAAACTGCAACACTAATAAGAAAACAGACAGGAGAGTTTATTAGAAGCTGTCTCAATAAACCCTGCTGTGTTTGTTGCTTTTCTGTATGTGCAGTTATCATACATGTGTACATATTTCATGCATAAAAATGCATCGCTTAATATTTTCCATTCTATGTGCACGATAAAGCTAAATCTGGTGAAATCATCATGGTGACACCAAAACCAAAGACGACACGACTTTTCTATTTATGTTAATGTATACATGTACGCATTTAATAATCATGAGATCTATGTGACACTTTGGTTGTGTTCTGTAATGGTGCAGACAGTCTCAGTATTTCAGCATGAATGTGATCTCATGAGCAGGAATATAGTAAGAGAAGTAACTTGTGAAACAGTATCAGTTCCACTTATTTATAAACTAGATGAGTGCTGATTGAGCAGGTTTAATCTGGTGAATAAAAAGTAAAATGGTTAAGGACATACCAACTATAGGACTTCAAAGTTAATTTTTTTAAATACATTAATAACGTTGCACTGTAAAAAAAAAAAAAAAAAAAAAATTATATATATATATATATATATATATATATATATATATATATATATATATATATATATATATATATATATATATATATACATATATATATAATTATTTTATTATTATTATTTTTTTGCAATTTTTGCAGTAAAATACTATAGAAACGCTTTAAAACGAGTTCAAAACCTGTTGGTTTACCAGTAAGTTTACTTACTAAATGTGACCCTGAACCACGAAACCAGTCGTAAGCGATTTTTTTTTTTTTTTTTTTTTTGAAAGCTGAATAAATAAGTTTTCCATTGATGTATGGTTGGTTAGGAGACAACTTATTTGAAAATCTGGAATCTGAGGATGCAAAAAAATGTAAATATTGAGAAAATCGCCTTTAAAGTTGTCCAAATGAAGTCCAACGCATATTACTACTAAACTTCTGATATATTCGCGGTAAGAAATTTACAAAATATCTTCATGGAACATGATCTTTACTTAAAGGGATAGTTCACTTTGAAATTAAATGTTGATATGTTTTAGCTTACCTCATGGGCATCCGAGATGTAGGAGTATTTGTTTCCCCAGTAGTTTCAATTTTGATCATTTTAGGTCAAACCGTTCTTGTCTGTGCCTCACATAATGCAGGTCTATGGTCACCACCTCAAAGAGCATACATAGAGAAGTCCAAATTAAACAATCCCCCATCGTAAGTACACACTGATGCCCTAAGACACGAAACCAGCGGTTTGTGTGAGAAAACCAACAGTATTTATATCGTTTTTACCTCTTGTACTACTGGGGAAACAAATACTCCTACATCTCGGATGCCCATGAGGTAAGCTAAAACATATCAACATTTAATATCAAAGTGAACTATCCCTTTATATCCTAATGATTTTTGCCATAAAAGAAAAATCGATAATTTTGACCCATACAATGCATTGTTGGCTATTGCCACAAATATACCTGAGAGACTTATGACTTTTGAGGTCCAGAGTCCCATATATGCTGAAAACTGTAAAACCGTAAAGTACAGTTAAAAGTAAAGTTTTTGAAAGTGAAAAAGAAAAAGTCATTTACATTCCCAGAATTTCCTGTATGTGTGACATTTCATATTTGATAGATTTTCATTTTTCAAATGGAAAGAGTTTCGTTTTCATCAGTTGTGTACGTGTTAAATTGATGTTTATTGCATTTGTTAGTGTTACCATGATGGTGTTTTGTGTTTGTGTGTATGTGCACCTTCTACATAATAGGATTTATATCATTTTGTGGGAAACTTAAAGTCGATTAGATTTTCTTCAAAATAATGCAAATGCCTTTCCCTTTTTGCCCATCTGCAAAAATGTTCACTGTTTCTTATGCTGTCTTCACGTGATATCAGAATGATCACCATAATTATGAATTTCCTAGTTACAAATTGGACATGAATGACCACTTAAGTCATATTTACCTCTGGGAATCGCTGAGATCATTTTGATACCCAAATTCCAGAGTTAGACGAGCCATAAAGTTTAAACATGGGAGAACAAATGCTGCTGTGACTGCTATGCTTTATTAGTTTTTTCCACAACAGCTACATGGCCTTGTCTTGTGATTAAAGTAATGCATATTTACATAGATGAAGTTTTATACACAGCAAAAATAGCCTGTATTTGACATAAATTGCAGAATTGCCTGCAAGATGATAGCACAGTGAATGTTTATATGGTTGTGAATGAGACGCTAAATATGATTTTGGCTTTAAAAAGATTTGCCCAATAAATAGGCAAGAATAAACCTGGTGTCCTCCATGATTCCTGTTCTTTCCGACAACAACAAAGCACCTGAATGCGATGAGCTTGTAATCACGACATCTGAAGTGGGAAGTATCTGATAAATATGTGAAGGCCTGCCAAATAAAAGGTGTTTTAAATTTGTATGTTTATATGAAAGTGTTTAAAGGGATACTCCACCGCTTTTCCATGTTAAACTATGTTATTCCCTTAACTAAAACGAGTTGATACATACCTCTCTCTTCTCAGTGCGTGACTCCTCAGACTTATCGATTCGTGTAAAAAGTCCCGGCTGAAAAATCTCCAGTGAACAGTGGCGTTATTTTGTTTTAAAAAGTGGGTGGGACATAAAGTGCGTATCATATGCCCGCGAAAAACTTGCGTACTATATGCACGCCAAAGCTCATTTTGACGTATTGTCGTGCATTTGGTAGGCAGTTTTTCGCGTGGATATGATATGCACTATATGGCGTATTAAGGGGGGTAGCATTGCTGATACAATGTTATATCAGATGTAAAATATGTACAATAACAATTGCAGAAAAATTAGTATTAAGATGTCCGGAAATCAATTAAATAGTTCATTTATTGATGTAGATCTCGTTTAATTATTGCATCTAAACACAATATAGCGTTGTGCCAAGATTTTTCACGTGAATAAAGGCATATAGATTTGCACACTTTGCTTATAATCCCTGGTCTAGTCTGTTAAACTTGTTAGAAATTCTCCTTTCTAATCTGGCCTTGTAGCCTATTTTTTCTCTCATCAAAACCGAATATCATCAGTACATCAAGAGCAGGGACAGTTTTTGTGCAATTTGTTTAGTGATCTGACCGGAACAAATAGAAAGTCTCTGCAACGGCGTTAAGCGTTAGATTAAAGCGCTCGTCTGTGTGAAGACTGCATGAGCCGCGAGAGAAATCTGCTCCACTGATAACAGCGGCAACGAGCGCCTGATCACCTCTTATTTAACAAACGAACTAAATGATAGTGCCTACTCTTCTAGTTAACCAGAGATGTTTTGTTTGTATTAGTTAAGTTCATCCATGAAGCAAGATGTTTTAAAAAAAAAGTGGTGGGGACATGTCCCACCCGTCCCACCCGTAAATTACGCCTATGGATGTGAGGGAGGATTTTTCAGGCATGACTTTTTACTGCGCTGAGTCGAAGTACTCTCAGAAGTGCTATTCCGCCATACATTATAGTTCTCCATTTTAATCCGCTTAGAAAAGCGCCACGTTTTATTTTATGTCACCATACTTGATCGTTCAACTATTCGTGTAACTGTATTTAAATAGGGGAAAACGTGGAGGTGTTTGGTCGCTTCTAACTTGATCTCTGTTTGGTTGGTGAATGAACTGGGCTTAGTGGGCTAAGCTAAATGCTATCAGATCGTCAGCGCGCGTCAGAGCGATTAAGTGCACGCACTAAGGCGAGAGAGGTATGTATCAACTTGGCTTAGTTAAGGGAATAACATAGTTTAATATGAAAAATCGGTGGAGTATCCCTTTAAGGACACACAAAGTATAGCACCAAAAACTAACATTCTTTCTCACTGAACAGCTGTTGAACAGCTTCTAAAATAACTTTTTTTTTCCTGGTTAAATTAGAAGACGACGACTCTGGAAGTCCCAACTGAAGTTTACAAGCTTCCTCCATCATGTCAGAGACTGCTCAAGCTGAGGTGCCTTCAGAGTCTCCAGAGGTGGAGTGTCCAGTTTGCTATCAGGAGTATGACCAGGGCTCCAAAATCCCACGCATGCTGGAATGCCTTCATGTCTTCTGCACGGAGTGTCTCCGCAAAATCCAGCTCACTCCTTTGCACCCGCCTGACCCTAACAGCGCCCCCTCAATCTCCTGCCCCCTGTGCCGCCACTCCACCCCGCTGCAGGGTGGAGACACACACTCTCTACCCTGCAACTCACGAATTCTTGCCCAGCTCCCTCCCGTAGCCTTCCGCCTGCCTGCGTCGGTGTCTGCCCGGCTGGCCACGGTGACCCAACGGTTGGTTCTGTCCCTGGGGGAGAGGGACACCCGCTTCATAATCCTGCCCACTGTTAGTCTGAGGGTGGAGCAGATGGGAGACAGCACAGAACGGGTAAATGCACCTGGGGCGCTGCATCAAGAGATGGAGGTTCTGAGGAGACACAAGAAGAGCCTGATGTGTGTGCAGGTTCTGGCTATCATCTTCTGGATTATGTTTGTGCTGACTTGTGTTTTTGGGGTTGTGTTTGGGCCAAGCTTTTTTCACAATTGAGAAATTAAGGACATGGGTGTATATATTCTATATGTACAAACCCGATTCCAAAAAAGTTGGGACACTGTACAAATTGTGAATAAAGAGAAGGAAGTTTCAAATGTCAATATTTTATTCAGAATATAATGACATCTCAAATGTTTAAACTGGGAAAATCGATACTTTTAAGAGGAAAATAAGTTGATTTAAATTTCATGGCATCAACACATCTAAAAAAAAAAGTTGGGACAAGGCCATGTTTCCCCCTGTGTGGCATCCCCTCTTCTTTTTATAACAGTCTGCAAACGTCTGGGGACTGAGGAGACAAGTTGCTCAAGTTTAGGTATAGGAATGCTGTGCCATTCTTGTCTAATACAGGCTTCTAGTTGCTCAACAGTCTTAGGTCTTCTTTGGCGCATCTTCCTCTTTATCATGAGCCAAATGTTTTCTATGGGTGAAAGATCTGGACTGCAGTCTGGATATTTCAGTAGCCAGATCCTTCTTCTACTCAGCCATGATGCTGTAATTGATGCAGGATGTGGTCTGGCATTGTCATATTGGAAAGTGCAAGGTCTTCCCTGAAAGAGACGACGTCTGGATGGGAGCATTTGTTGTTCTAGAACTTGGATATACCTTTCAGCATTGATGGGGCATCTCCAGATGTGTAAGCTGCCCATACACTCATGCAACCCTATACCATCAGAGATGCAGTCTTCTGAACTGAGCGCTGGTAACAACTTGGGATGTCCTTGTCCTATTTAGTCTGGATGACATGGCGTCCCAGTTTTTTGATTCGTCTGACCACAGAACAGTTTTCCACTTTGCCACAGTCCATTTAAAATGAGCCTTGGCCCAGAGAAAACGCCTGCGCTTCTGGATCATGTTTAGATTTGGCTTCTTTTTTGACCTATAGAGTTTTAGCCGGCAACGGCGAATGGCACAGTGAATTGTGTTTACGGCAATGTTTTCTATAAGTATTCCTGAGCCTATGTTGAGATTTCCATTACAGTAGCATTCCTGAATATGATGCAGTGCCGTCTAAGGGCCTGAAGATCGCAGGCATCCAGTCTGGTTTTCCGGCCTTGGCCCTTACGCACAGACATTGTTCCAGATTCTCTGAATCTTTGGATGATATTATGCACTGTATATGATAACTTCAAACTTGTTGCAATTTTTCTCTGAGAAACTCCTTTCTGAAATTGCTCCACTATTTTTCGCTTGGGGAATTGGTGATCCTCTGCCCATCTTGACTTCTGAGAGACACTGCCTCTAAGGCTCTTTTTGTACCCAATCATGTTGCCAATTGACCCAATAAGTTGCAAATTGGTCTAATAAGTTCCAGCTGCTCTTTATATGTACATTTAACTTTTATGGACTCTTATTGCTACTTGTCCCAACTTTTTCCAAAATGAGCCAATATTTGGCAAGACATCTCAAAATGTCTCACTTTCAACATTTGATATGTTATCTATATTCTATTGTGAATAAAATATACGTTTATGAAATTTGTAAATTATTGAATTCCTTTTTTTTATTCACAATTTGTACAGTGTCCCAACTTTTTTGGAATGGGGTTGTACATCCACTGAAAATGTACCTTTTGGTTAATTGGTTAAAGTTACATTATGTAACTTTTTGGCCTCTAGCAGTTAGAAAAAAAACAAAACCGCATGCCTTCTGCAGAAGAACATTGTTTTGTTTCTGCTTTGTATGTATAAAATTTCCCACAAAAACCCGCCTGACAGGTCTAAAATATAAACACTTATAATACGCTTACCATAGTGAATCAGACAAAAATACACTTTGGAAGAAGGATTGATGATGTATTGACTGAAGATTTAAATATAGTTCATTTTGAAGAAAAAAAAAGAAGAAGCTACATTTCAAAGAAATGCCAAAATTGTGAGGTTGGTTCTGAGAATAGCTCTACTCTTGCATCATTGAGATTTTATTTGATTTAATATTTTTGTGTTCGGTAATACTTTACAATAAGTTCTCATCTGATAGCATTAGTTCATGTATTAACATGCAATACATTTGTTAATCTTTGGTAATTTAAGTTAATAAAAATACTGTCATTCATTGTTTTTTAATGTTAGTTCACAATGCATTCACAAATAAGCCTACAACTTTTGATTTGATAAGGTATATGTAAATGTTGAAATTAATCAATCAGTGATGGAACCTTATTGTATGGGCCCATGAATTAATCTTATAATTAATCTTATAATTATACCTGTCCTTGACTGTTAAGTGAATATTTATCTACATATTTTGTAAATAATTTATTATATTCTCTCCTTTCTCTTTGTGTCGTTTTTAAGCAAACATGTAGACTAGAAAATAAAACATCATTGGTTTTGAAGAAAACAGCAACAAATAGAATTTGAATGAAAGATTTTTGAACTGGAAGTGGCTGAATGCAATGCAGCATCATTGGAGACGGTCCAGAATGGGCTGTTTCAGAAATGATATGAGTCCCTCTTGTGGATGATACACAGGGATACATCTGTGAACGGTTTTGATTGCAGGTCAGGGTGTGCTTGTACTTTATCAATTCAGATGATTTAAAATATTTGCATATAAAATCAGAGATGAATACTGTTATCCTTTTTTGTCAATTTCTGTATACAAAACTTAACATTTTGTTTAAAAATAGTGAACATTACCACCAAAATTGGCCAGAAAAAGAACATAACCCTGATATCAGGGTTTGTTGTCACACTACACGTAGCAAGTTGTAATTTTAAAAGTGTGAAACTGAAGTTTATTGACAACGATTTAAGAATAATTTGTTAGAAGATGAAATAGGCCTATCTACAGTAAACACATGTGTATTTACAATGTACTCTGTAAAAAAAAAATCAGGTCTCCAATGGACTGATCCCATCAAAAAATCTAATAATTTCTTTGAATTAAATTGCATCAATTCATAGATATTCAATTTTTTTTTTTTTTTTTTTTACAGTGTATTATAGTCTAGTAAATAGCTTTTCATTATTATTTAAATTCTAAATATAAAGGAAAAGACATCATTAAACATATAAAATAATATTTTGATGTTTTTAAAAGGATTGTTATAATTTATATTCATGCTCTGATCCATTTTTCATATTGGATTCTTATAAATTGCCTTTTTTAATTGTGACTTGCTAACCAAATAATTGTACTCTTAAATGCTCTGAACTGAAATGATTTGACAAAACTGTGCTTGGATGTATGGGGTCACCGTGATTTGGCAAGTCAACATGTTAACATATTTTGTTGATCCTGGAACCACATTCCTGTCTAAAAAACTGGTCCTAACCCTAACCCTAACCCTTACCCTTACCCTTACCCTTACCCTTACCCTTACGTTATCACTAAAACCAGAGGGAAATGAGAAGTGAATCACACTGATCTAGAAACACCTAACTCTGGTTTTAAGCCTAAACTTGACATAAACTATAAACTACCTCAACTAAATAAATATTCTGTCATCATTTTCTCACCCTCCTGTCAATCCATACCCATAATACATAATACTTTTTTTCATCTTCGGAACACAAATGAAGATCTTTCTGAATAAATCTGAGAGCTCCCCGCATTGACACACAACTATCACTTTGACACTTCAAAAAGTGTTATAAAGTCATCTCAAAAGTTATTCATATGAACTGAGCGGTTTAGTTCAAAATTTTCGGAAGAGACTCGATCACTTTGTGTGATGAACAGATTTAATTTAGGCTTTCACTTTAAAAAATGCTGTGTTAAAAACAACCCAAGTTGGGTTGAAAATGGACAAATCCAGAAATTGGGTTGTTTGAACCCAGTGAATGGACCCATTCAAACCACTCAATTTATGGGTTTGTCCATTTTCAACCCAACTTGGGTTGTTTTTAACACAGCATTTGTTTATTGAGTGTTTATTGAAATGTAAACATTCAACATAAGAATGGACCTCATTGGTTCTTGTGAAACTCAAACGTGATGCGTAACGTAAGAATAAACCGAATTGGTTCTTGCTGAAGCTCAAATGTGATGCGTAACATGAGAATGAACCTCATTGGTTCTTGTGAAGCTCAAACGTGATGCGTAACACGAGAATGAACCTCATTGGTTTGTGCAGAAACATGAAAATAACCTTCATTGGTTCTCCCACGTCAAGCGAACATGTTTGATCTTCTGTTTATTACAACTGATGTGTGAGTTGATGATTGTTTATATGAATAAAAGCCTAAATTCATTCAATCTGTTCATCATTTAAAAGACGACAGAGTCTCTTCAGAAAATGGACTAAACCGATCAATTCATAGTTTTACGATCTCTTTATGAACTTTTTATGTCAAAGTGGTAGTTGCGTAGCTGTCAATGGAGAGACAGAAATCTCTTAATTTGTGCTCCGAAGATTAACAGAAGTTTGGGATGCGAGGGGGAGAATTTACATTTTTGGGTGAACTATCTACAACAAAAACTCCAGTGTTAAATTAACTCTCCTCAGAGTTTATTTGACTCCAGACTCAAGAGTGTTAACTCTGAAGAAGTGTTAAATATAAGGAGATAATTAAGATATTAAGTGATGATTGACCATTAGTGAAGACACCTGGTGATAACCAGCAGAATCACTGAAGGAAATAGTCACCATTTTTAAATCACCATTATGGTGATCAGTGTTTGCTTTAGTTGGGCTCTTGAACCCTTGACTTCATAACATTAGTTTTTGTCTGGCTGCTTTATAGCAGTCAGACAAGTCCAGAGAATACGTGATCAGGAGTAGTTGGTTATGTTTTGACATAATCATCATGAGCTGAATCACTGATGTCAATTAGTAGGGATGGACGTATCGATATGAAGTATCGATATATTGATACTGATTTGAGCATTGAAAATTATCGATACGCAACTAAAAATAACGATACCAAGGTGTTTTTTTTTACCAGTAATTTTGGTTTATTTAAAAAGATTATATAATGCATACAATATGAATAACCTATACTGAATAGTTGTGTTCAGTAGAACAATTTTCCTGCTCATCTGAACCAGGATCTGAACACGAGACAGAACCAATCGATCACAGACAGAGCGTTCGCTCACTGATGACACTGTATTCCAACCATATACCATAAAAAAATATGGACGACGCGACATCATCCGTTTCCGCATGCCAGAGTTGAAGCTTTCAGGCGGCCTGCACGGCGCTGACATCTTGGGACTGAGTCTGCGCAGTAGCGATTTCGGGACCGGAGTTGAGCGGTATCTGCAGTAGTTGCGCAGTATCTGCAGTAGTTGAGCAGGAAGTAGCGCAGGAAGTACAGTCGCGATATCAAAAGCCAGCCCACACTCTCACAGATGCAGAACAATTAATTATGTTGGTGTGAAATAAACAGTTATGGAAATGTATAAATTAAAGCTAAAGCTTCAATCTGCTCCCAAAAATCCCGAAAAAAGTCTGTTAGTGCCTCAGTGACAACTTCACTCAGAGAAGCCGTTGATCTCAGCTGTCAATCATGACGTCACACACCCCGTTTTTATAGCATCAAATAAAGAACTAAAATTAAACTTATTTTAAAAACGAACACTTGAAATGAAATCCTCATGATGATAACTGCCTTCAGTGACATAAACTAACTTTGGGGGGGATATTTGAAGTGTAATTTTATTGTTTTGTTTGCCTCGCGTCCATTAGAAAACACAGAGGGGCGGCTATACTGGGACCGGTCACCGGGGGGCGATCGAGGCGCGAAAGCTTCAGTTTCTGAGAGGGGCACTGCAGGCTTGATTCAAACAGAGCTGCGTTTCCAAAACTTTTATCATAAAAAAGAAACCATTGATGCTTTTGGAAACGTAGCCATGAACAATGCTCATCAGAATACAGAAAAACATATATTAGAATTAATTCACAATAAACAATTAGAAATTGTAGCCTACATAGTGCAATTACACTATTTAAATGTTATGTTAAACCTTGATATTGAACTGATCATGTTCTATTCTGTAATGTTAGAATAAAAAGGATGTATTGTATGGATGGATCGTCCCATCACTGGCAGTCCGATATGAAATTGAATCATGGTTTATTTTTTATACAGTGACCGTAGTATTTGTAGATTTTCATACCACTACACGTAAACATTTTAACCATGGTGTGTAAACAAAAATATGATCTAATAAACTGCAATTAGGGCATATTGAATGTTAAAATACCTTTCAAATGTGTTAACTGGGTATCTGTACCCATTTTACTCTTAGTAAATTTAATAAATTTAATCCTTAAAATTTTCAGTTTAGAAGTATCGGTATCGTAACGGGAATAAAAAAGTGGTATCGCCCATCCCTATCAATTAAAGTTAGGCTTTATTGATTGCCGCTGCTCTGATTCTACAGCAAAATATATTGTGTTCTCAATTTAATCAGAAAGGTTTTTAAAAGTTATTCTGTTCTTAATAAAAGAAAGAAAAAGGTTTGAATCTCTCGGTCATTGACTCATTGAGGACACACAGAGACATCAAGAGTCAGCATATGAATCTTAACAATGGTGGCCATTAAAAAGCTTTTTGCAGTGTCCATTTAACCTGCAAAAAGGGGTCAGTGAATTAATATTTTTAGTGAACTGAGTCAACGGTGAATCAAAATTCCCACCACTAGAAGCTAGTCCCAAAAACACTCATGGACGAGCCCCAGTAGGCTACAAGCGGATTAGTGGGACGTACTGGGCGCCTCTCTTGCGTCACACGCCGCCGCCGCGCTGCTGACCCGAGCCGGAGAAAACTATTTCAAATCTTCCATGTGTTTTTGTAGGGGGGAATGTTGTGGATGTGTTGTTGGCTGTAGGTGTGTTTTTAACAAAGCAAATCATGAAACTTTTGAGTGCTCGGGAGACCTAAATTTAGGCACAAATAGCGCTGTTTTTCTTTGTTTGTGTTGGATGCGCGGCCAGGGCAGTGTTATTGGATAGTAGTATTGTGGTCTAGAGTAGACGACTTTCCTCAACCCCCTTTTCTCCGGAGCGCTGGCTAACATTAGCAGGATAGCCGCCGCCTTCCATACTTTCGTAGAACAACGGGAAAAGTTTGATTTGAGTGAGGAGACATGGCGGAGACCAAAATAATTTATCACATTGACGAAGAGGAGACGCCGTACTTGGTGAAGATTCCCATTGCGGCTGAGAAAATCACTCTGCTGGATTTTAAACAGGTCTTGAACAAGCCGAACTACAAATTCTTCTTCAAGTCCATGGACCAGGACTTCGGGTAGGTGAAGCGCACAAAAGATGTGCACGATAAGCCAGAACAAAAACAGTTTTCTTTCGGTTGTAGGGAATGAATGCGTATGTTGTGTCAGATGTTGTTGTAATAGCTCGTTAGGGGTTTTCCTCGTGAAGGACATTGGGTTTGGGTGGTCTAATCGTATCAAGACATCACTGTAAAGCAACTGTGTAACTTTCCAAAAGTCCCTAGTGAGTTTAGCAGTTTCTGCTGTCTGACTTAGTAAAGGCTAAATAAAACACTTTGTCCGCATTAGTTGTGTTGCATACAGCTATAACATTGCATCTAGGCTATTATCTGGATTATTTATTATTACCTTAATTTCTATTAGGCTATTTTAATTAAATATAGTCCGGTTGATGAGAATTTCTCTAAATCCTTCAGTTTTTAATGAACACCGCCGTGCTTCTTCTTTTAATATATAAAAAAAGAGTATGAATACTTTTATTCATCAAAGGCACATTAAATTGGTCAAAAGTGACATTTAAAATATTACAAAAGATTAATTTTTTTAATAAGTGCTGTATACTTGAACTTTATATTCATCTGAAAATACTGAAAACGATGTATCATGGTTTCCACAAAAATATTAAGCTGTTTTTAACTTATAATAATTGTTTCTTGAGCAACACATCATCATATTGAGTTTTGAAGGATCATGTGACACTGAAAATTCATCTTTGCGTCACAGGAATAAATTATATTTTATAATATATTCAAATAGAGAACAGTTATTTTAAATTGTAATAATATTTCACAATAATGTTGTTGTTGTTGTCCCTGTGTTTTTAATCAAATAAATGCAGCCTTGGTCAGCATAAAAAACTTTTAAAAACATTTTAAAAATCTTACCAATCCAAACTTTTGAATTGGTAGTGTATAATTTGTCTTCTACCTGAACATTAGGTAGGTCATATTCATCATGTAGTGAAATCCTCATCCTTTCCCTCATGTCTTTGCATACATGCCAAGTTTTTAGTGTCCCACTGCTGTCTTGTCAGTCTTTTTTTATATAAAGAGTGGAGTTCTTTGTCTCAGACCGCATATTTGGCCTGAATCGTCCTGCCATGGACAGAATACCAGCCAATAAATCTCAGCCACGTACTTGTCGGTTATGCATTCTCCAGATGCTACAGGAATGTCTGCGGTAATCTTAGCAAATTAGGATGTTATCATCTGACTGTAGTCCGTCAGTTGGACAGCTTACACTTATGTGTTCACATGAATATGAATCAAAGACAGTCACCTGAAGCACTGTAAATGTAAAGTCACTGACGCAAATGCACATTAATCAGTTGAAAAACTGGAGCTTAATAAAAACATTTAGAATAGACCTTAAACCCTAAATTTGAACATTTTAATTTGTTTTTTTAATTTATTAATACAAATCACATAAACTAAATGGTCCATTGCCTGCCATTAAGATTTATACAGTGTTTTATTAAGCTCTAGTTTTTTTACTTTTACTTTTTTATATGAATTAAGCAAGGCTGTGACCGGTGTTGAGGTAAGTAACTTGAGTTACGTAATCAGATTACCTTTTCAAATAACCAGTAAATTAATGCATTGCTTTTAAAATTTACAACAAACTATCTGAAGCAACGCAATTAACTTTGTTTTCCCATTTATTGACTGACAGCTCTCTTGTTCCCATGTTGAGATAAATCGTAAGTGTGGAGTCATTGGCCCTCATTTATCAAAAGTGCGTACACCAAATTTTCAGCGTACACCTTGCGTACACCCAAACCCACGGTGACTTTGAGATTTATCAATATGGACGTTGGCGTACGGCACGCTCAAATCCTACGCCAGCTCAGGAGGTGGTGTACGCACGTTTGAGTTAGTGGGAAAATGCGCAGAAAAGCAATTCCTAACACCACAAAACACACTGACAAGATATGCTATATGACCCACTGTTAAAAACCACAACAACAACATTCAGTGTTTATTTTTGTGCAACATGAACGTCAATGTTTACTTTTTGTGACTTTACCAAAGCGTTTGATTTGTAGGCAAATGTATTCCTCCAGTCGCGAGCCCGTGCGCTTTATCTGACGGTTCAGGGTTAGGCCCGGCAGCTGCGCACGGACTGGGACTAAAATAATTCAGACTGACAAAATAATAAAAATGACCTTCTTCCTTTAAATAATAATAAAATCAATAAAAACGACATTCTTCTTCTAAATAACAAGCGTCATTAAGAATAATAATCATAATAATAAAAAGAAAAATCTTACAAATTGTCATGTAGTTATTAATGTGAATGAATCTTACTCCACATCACATCATCATCATCACTATTGTACACTCCAATACATGTGCCGTGATACGAAATTAAATGCTATTTTTTTCAAAACGTGCTGTAGCCTAAAATAATGCAGTGATGGTAATTTATCATCCAAACAGCTATTTAAACTGCTGGAGTGCGCTTCTCAATCTCCACACTATTAACAGTACTCGTTATTTGTGTCCATATTTTGTTTTTGTAGGTGCCTTTAATTCCACTCTTTAAACTCCCAAATAAAACAATTTCGGGTTTTTTTTCCACTTCCCTGGTGATCTCGATGGGCGCGCGTCTCAATCATCTCAATAGGATCGTCAGTGATCAGGGAGTCAGCCCATTGACTTATGCCCTAATCAGTGCCCTGACTAGTGGAGTAGTGAGATGATTGAGTGCGCCCGATCTCCACGTCGGAGAAGTTTCGCTTCTTTGCCGTCTTCTGTTTGTCCATGGCGTAAAATGAGGGCGTGGGGGAGGCGGAGACTTGAATATATAGGGGCGTGTTATTCTAATGACGATCGTTTTCAGCCGCCGCATTTATCAAGGGCAGGTATTGCGTACACCTGGATTGCAGAGGTACGCACAGCTTCATAAATCAGGCGGTGAGAGGAGTGTAAGCATAATCTTACGCCAACATATACACCAGTTTCTACGCAAGATTGATAAATGAGGGCCATTGTGTGTAAACGTGGGTTATTCTAGGCTAAATGTGAGCGTGCATTTAATGATCTCATTTGCGCACACAAAACAAATTCTGTATTCCCCAAAATTAATAAAATCTGTGAAATGCAAAATCAGAATACTGTGCAAACCTCCAATAATTAAATATGTTAAATAAATCAAATATTTTTATGCTTTTCAACGTAACGTTCCTCAACACTGGCTGTAAGCATGTCTTTTGTGGGGGACCAAAGTATTTTTTGGTTTTTATTGCGTGGCGAGGGGGAATTGGTCTTATTGGTTTATTTAAAGGAATTCAATTATTAAAATATTAAAAGAATCTTTTAATAATTGAAGGATTTAAGAAAATAAAGAAAAGGAAATAAGAATGGTAAAAGTTCCAGTTCTATTGTAGTTCGGAAGTAACCTATTTGCATTTTATTATTGTTATATATAATAAAATGCAAAAAGTTTACTTCCGAACTACAACACAACTGGAACTTTTATTTATATATATATGTATGTACCACCATATATATACCACCATGTTAGGCAAACCAAAATAAGACTGAATTTGTGCATATATATATATATATATATATATATATATATATATATATATGCACAAATTCAGTCTTATTTTCGTTTGCCTAACATGGTGGTGGATGAGGAGATTCCCCCTTTCCATGTAAAGTGCCTAGAAAAGCGCTATAAATGTAACAAATTGATGTCATGATTTACATAGGCCTAAATAATCATAAGTCATATAATTTTATAAAAAATGTAAAATCATTTGCATCACTCGATTTTACTGAACATTTTTATCGTCAAACATTTGACAAATGTTAAAAGTTTAGCTACTTACATCTCCCACTATTCGCACTAATAGGAAGCCCCGCCTTCTTTGATTTGATTGACCATCTCGCTCATTCTGACAGTTATGAGGGCTTTTAGACCGCTGAGGCATTTTACTTTTGTCATCCTATAGCAGCAAACAGAACGGAGGTCAGCAGAGCAGCATCAAGAATATCAAATATTGGGGGTGACAATTTGGCAATTTCTAATTATTAGGAGAGACTTGTCCACCTCAATGGTGGTTATGGCCCATGATTTAAAACAAATTAAAGATAATTTCATTCAATTTGATGGAATTTTAGTATTATTAGAAATGTGTAAATTTTGATAAAGGCTTATTTTTTGAGTGTAGACTATACAGTATATAACAAGAAAACAGCAGAGAGTCTTTTTCATTGACAATAACACGTCAGAAGTGTAACTAACATGGTTTTACAGGGATTTGGAAATTATTATTTTTAATCCAGCTGCCAAAATGTCATATGTCTGCTGTATCCTCTTCTACACAGTTGGCCAAACTCAAAACAATTAAAGGTGCACTATGTAGTATTTTTGCAGTAAAATATCCAAAAACCACTAGTCCAGTGTTATATATTTTGTTCAGTTGAGTACTTACAATATCCCAAATGTTTCCAACTATTTGTAAATTGTGAGAAAATTGCTATTTTAACCAAGGACCGGGACGTGTCAGCATAGCGTTTGAGGGAGTCGCCTGTCAATCGCGTCATATCTGCGTTACCCTCGGTTTTATTCTGCAGAAGCGCTTTTCTCTTAGCAGTGTGAACATGTCACAGCAGCGCCGAGCGAACACACAGAGTAACGTCATAACATAATTTTAAACACACTTAAATGTATCTAATATGATAAACAGAGCTGCTTTACCTTATAATCATGACCGGAAAAGCGGAAGTGCGGGCGCCCGGCGACTGTCCCGTCCCGTCATAATAAAAGTCCCGGTGTTCGCGAGCCGTGTGTTTGTGTAACCATTTCTCCAGCAGCCATGCTCCGCTCCACAACACTCGGTCCTGCTCTGCTTTACACTACAGTAACGTTAATAACCGCATCCATGAACATGATTTCTGCCCGAGTCCTGTTTTACACCGGCTGTGAGGTGAAGACCACATGTCCCAAGATGTTGCGCTCATACTTGGCGTCATCAAACTACACATTTGTTTAGAATAGGCGCCCTCCAGTGGACGGAAAGTTGCATAGTGCACCTTTAAGGCAATTAGTTACATCAATTTTTTTTAAATAAAGAAATTTGAAGTGTAAGCAGAACTTGCAGATTTTTATTTTGTACTCATACATTTTAAGTGCTCTTAACTTCAAAATATTTGAGTAAGCTAATTCATACATTTTAAATTAAAATGATCAAATTAAATATTTTTAGAAGCTTGTCTAGCTTTAACTAGCCAATTCAATAAGCGCTACCTTGCTAAAAGGTAACACAGTGCTTTGGTGGCATTAGCATAGCAATGGCTGAATGAGGACAGCAATACAATACATTGCTCCACTCGTCATGATGGTAACCCAACATAACCGAAACTCTTCTAAATTAGCATTGCAAAACATTAAATGCTACTAAATCTCCCACTTCACATTAATCTTGCACTAAAAGAAATTATATAACACTTAATTTTAGCATTTTCTCTCCCTTTTGAGTGTCATGGCAAAGCCCATGGATTAAATCCCAGCCCAGTGTCTGTGAAATTTAAGTTTGTCTAAATTAATGAGACAGTTCAGATTACTTAAAGGGCTACTTCAGCGATTAGCATATGGCTTTGTATCAGTAGAAACCCTGGAGTATATTCGAATGATCGTGCTCCCCCTCCTCATATCCCCCTGAGACATGAGATTAATGCATTTTATTTTTGGAAAAAAATCCTCTGATGGCGCAAATATCGTCTATTTGCTTCATCAGAGGATTTTTTGGCCAGAGGAGCTATTGCCGCATGTTTCCGCAATTTCAAATTAATTCCTATGAAAGTTAAGCTTCCAAAGCCATAAACTGAAAACGCGGCAGACTGAACACATGACGGGAACGTCTGCCGCGCCCGCCAGGGGCGTTTCAAAGATTTTCATTTAAGGGGGGCTTAGCCCCCATTGAGGGTAGCCTATGGAACAACATTTTTCACACTTTAGTTTGGGGTCCAAATTGTGCTATTTACTAGTAGTTTGCTAACATGCATACCCATAGGATATTGGCTGTTAATTATTACGTATAAAGCTAATATTAATACCTTTTTGCATGGCCATATTGTAGCATACATGCATTAATCATACCCAATAATGTTGGCAGGTTTATAATCACCAAGATCCCAAATGTGGGGGTTCGGGGGCATGGTCCCTCAAGAAAATTGTGATTTCTATGATCTACATATGTGCATTTTAAGATGTTCTAAAGGCCAAAAAATAAGATAACAATAGCTTGAAACCATGTCACTGTGCAGTAGATTATTTGTCTCTTATCTCCACATCTCTCCTTTTCTCTGTTTTTATCTTGCCCGTCTCTTCCCCTCATAACGCGGAGCTTTGACTGATATAGGCCAGTTTTTCCATTTTCATCAGTGAAGAAAGTAAACGTATGGTTTACATATTAGCATACTGAAATTTATGTTTCATGAATAATTTTCTTTGACACTTTAATTTACTGTTTATTAAAGTTTAAGTTTATTAATTTAATTCACTATATAAACACATTTATTACTAATCTTATGCCCAATACAGGCTGAAAAAAGCAGAGTTTTTTTAAAGTTTATTTACCGAAGGTTATGGAATTATATTAATTTACAATATATACACATTCATTATCAATATGCCTAATCTGATGAAAATGGCTTTGTTAATATTTATAGTTCGTTAATTAGGCCTACATTATGAATCACATAGGCATATTTTCAACTCAAAATGACAAAATTAGACAAAAGTTTATTCATTTTCATGATTATTTTTGTCTTTTGTTCAACATTTCTAACTTAAAGCAGCAGCTGTCAAACAAGAATGTTTAATTTAGTCGCTTACATTTCTCTCACTTGATGTTGTCGATTTGCGCTGCTAAAATTCGCGCTCAGCCTCGGCCGTTAATAAAGCCCGCTGCTCTGCATGCACTCTGCTCTGCGCCGCCGTGGATTGAAGAACTAAACATAAATGCGTATAAATAGTACGAGAGTGCAATGTCGTGGAATGTTTACGCCAAAACTCATTTGGCGTGCATATGATACGCTGTTTTTCGCGTGCATATGATACGCACTTTATGCCGTATATATGACACGGTCTCTTGGGTAGGTTTAGGGTAGTGGGGTGGGGAGTTCGTATGTATAATACGCTATAAAATGCGTATCATATGCACGCGAAAATGAGTTTTGCCGTATACATTCCACGACATTGCACACTCGTACTATTTATACGCATTTTTCGTGAGATCCGGCTGAAAAGGCGGGAAGAAGCCGAAGCCTCCTGCCAGTTTCATGTGTATCAAAGGTTAATCACATATTTTTTAGGTGGGCTGAGGCATAAGTTTAGGGGGGGCCTAAAAAGGGTCTAGCGACGCCCATGGCGCCCACGCTTACCTCAGCTCTCGTGATGAATGTAATCTGACTCCTGTAGCGTTTGTGCTGTGACACTCGCCTGGCGAATCACTCATTATATTGAACACACACGTTCAGTTTTTAATTGTAGTGTCTGTTCTCTAACTGAACTGATTTTATGAAAATGAAAGCGGTGGGAAAGTGATCCGGTAGCGATGGCTTTGGGAGTGGCCTCGTAGGGCAGGAAGCAAGTGCATTCTGGGAATTGTTGTCTTTCATCCCCATGAGACAAAAATACATTTTCTGTCTTTTCTCGAAGGCCCCAAATTCAAAAATAAATTCACATTTCTACTACATTGATGACCCAGTTTAAATACAAAGCGTAATGCTAAATCACTGAAGTAACGCTTTAAAGGTCCCGTTTTTCGTGTGTTTTTGAAGCTTGGATTGTGTTTACAGTTTGCAATATAACATGAGTTCATGTTTCGCGTGTAATAAAACACAGTGTTTTTCACACAATTGACTTATCTGTACAGCGCTGTTTCCTCTGTCCTAAAAACGGCCTGATGATTTCCTTGTTCTATGAAGTCCCTCCTTCAGAAACACGTAACGAGTTCTGATTGGGCCAGCGCTTCCCGTGTTGTGATTGGACAGCAGCTTAGCGCACTTTCCCCAGAAAGGTCCCGCCTCTTACCATAACGGGGAGATGCAAGCTCTGAATACGCGCTCTTCTCCACGTGGGAGAGCAACAAAACCACGCCCCCTATTTTGCGTGTTCTTGTGGGCGGAGGGTTAGTCAACAAACGGTTCTAGTGATGTCATTACAGCAGGAAGTGCAGGGGTGTAGTCCAAACCGGCCGTTCGCTGTAGGCTTTGAAAAGGAACTTCTGTTAAATAAAATATCTCGCTTGGCATTGAACTTTGAGCTTTATAATCTTACAGGTATTATTTATGCTCTAACAGCAACATTACACACTAACTAAAGCTTGAAAGATGGGATCGCGAAGAACAGGACATGTCAGTTCTGTGAACTCGAAAGAAAAAGAAAGTTCTAAAAACTTATAAAAGTTAATTTGTCTAAACTAATTTGTTTATTTTAAGTTTATCCTACTCAAAACAATTATTTTCAGCGTTAGGTTCACAGTGAAATAGTGCTAGATTGGTGGAACTGGATTACTGAAATCTGTTTTTCTTTTTGTGTGGATTTTACTGGGAAAGCGAAATCTGAAGATTTGATCTTTTCTTCTTTCCTACCTTGGAAGAAGGGCCGTCGATGTCTCGGCAGTTTTTGTTATTGTGGAAAAGGGTGGACGTGTGTGTATTATTGTTGAACGCCGTTGGATGTGGATGTAAGCTGATACGGCAGTGGAGCGCTGTGATGCTCATGCTGCCGTGCTGATTTGCAGTGTGAAGAGCCAGCTGTCAGTCTGACTGTGTGTGGCAGTGGATTGCTGGGCCGTGTTTGGGGAGGGATATGGTTGGAGGTTGGAGACGGGCCATTTGCTTAGTGTCTGGGATAGAATCAACAGAGAGAGAGAGAGAGAGAGAGAGAGAGAGAGAGAGAGAGAGAGAGAGAGAGAGAGAGAGAGAGGAGTGGGGGACCCCTCGGTCTCTCTAGGGCCCCTCTACATTCTCTCTGCTGTTTTTACATCCCCTTAAAAGTACAGACCAAATTCCAGACTGATTTTATTCATCTTACCTTGTTTCTCAGACATTGTAAGGGCAAATCATCCAAATTAAAATAAATATCCAAGTGGTTTCTTGGCCAAATTGTAACACGGTCTGCAGACGTAACATGTCCAGAACTCATTCTCTTGTAAGAGCTTTTGTTGAAAGCAGAGAGGTTGTTGTGTGTGTGTGTGTGTGTGTGTGTGTGTGTGTGTGTGTGTGTGTGTGTGTGTGTGTGTGTGTGTGTGTTTGTGTGTGTGTGTGTTTGTGTGTTTGTGTGTTTGTGTGTGTGTGTGTGTGTTTGTGTGTGTGTGTGTGTGTGTGTGTGTGTTAGAGGTCACGGGTTGTTTTTCAAGTACAGATGTTTGGCTTAATTAGCGTCATTAGAGGGTCTGGGGGTGGGATTGTTTCACAAGCGTTAAAAGCAGGAGAGCTTTGCTTTTAGGAAGTGCTTTGTGGAATTGTTGTGGAGTTGCATCATCTAGTCAAATGTTTGTTTGGTGCGGAAGAATTGGCAATCGTTTGTGCACATAAGACAATGAAAAAGACTTGCCCTCGGTTTCCCAGACTAAAGTGCATGTTTGAGCTTTTTTAACTGAAAGCAACCTGCATGGACAGATCTTAAAATATGTCAGTGCCATTGTTTTGTCTCTTTTCTAATGCATGTTTATGAAAGCCTCTTAAATGTCCTAATTGAACTAAGGCCTAATTCTGGCTTAATCTAAGCCCTGTCTGAGAAACCAGGCCTTAGAAAAATGTCGTCATTTAATTATTATGTAATAGTGTTTTTTCCTAAGGCAAGCATCGCAATTACTACTGATGCATAGTCAGATCTTAACTCTAATTATTAAAGGTGCACTATGTAGTATTTTTGCAGTAAAATATCCAAAAACCACTAGGCCAGTGTTATATTTTTTTTTTGTTCAGTTGAGTACTTACAATATCCCAGATGTTTCCAACTATTTGTAAATTGTGAGAAAATTGCTATTTTAACCAAGGACCGGGACGTGTCAGCATAGCGTCTGAGGGAGTCACCTCAATCGTGTCATATCTGCGTTACCCTCGGTTTTATTGGGCAGAAGCGCTTTTGTCTTAGCACTGTGAACATGTCACAGCAGCGCCGAGCGAACGCACAGAGTAACGTCATAACATCATTTTAAACACACTTAAATGTATCTAATATAATAAACAGAGCTGCTTTACCTTATAATCATGACCGGAAAAGCGGAAAAGTGTTTTACACTACAGTAACGTTAATAACCGCATCCATGAACATGATTTCTGCCCGAGTCCTGTTTTCCACCGGCTGTGAGGTGAAGACCATGTGCCAAGATACTGCGCTCACACTTGGCGTCATCAAACTACACCTTTGTTTAGAATAGGCGCCCTCTAGAGGACGGAAAGTTGCATAGTGCACCTTTAAGTTGGCTTGAGCCAATTTACTAATCTACTATTTTTAAGATTATTATTATTCTTCTGAGGCAAAATGTAAACAGTATCTCCCTCTAGAGCTTTAAAGCTACAACCACCAAACTCTGCTCAAACCTTCAGACTGTTCTGACCCGGACTCTGTTCTGACAAAACAACGAAAAGTCCCATAGACTTTCATTGAGGGCAACAACTTTTAGACGATAACTAAAAGAGTATTTAAGCTTCATCCACTATGTATCTATCATTAACAATCATAACAATTAGCTTTGGACTTTGTTTACAATGTGCTAAAACATGCTAGTAACATATTAAATCATGTTAGCAACATGCTGATATATGGCCGCTAACCGTCTCGTCGTACCGTCCTATCGCACATACAATTGTCCCAACAGTTATACTGTTTTCAAGGTCTATCCACGTCATTACTGCAAGGTGGATGATTCTGATTGGCTCAAAGAAAATGAACAGTCATGGTAAATTTCCACACACGTCTCCATTGAATTTGTATTGCGTGAAGTGGTCGCCTTGTCATTTCTGTTAAAATATTTAAACATAGCAACATGTTTTCATTCATACTAGCAGTGTTAAAACATGCTAACAAAATGTTAAAACATGCTGGCAGCAGAGATGGGCATAAATACATGGAAATGTATTTAAAATACAAATACAAAATACTGTGTGGAAAAATGTATTTAAATACAAATACAGTATTTTGTATTTTGAAAATACACCAAATACATGTGAAATTGGCAATTCAGTGAAGGTATCCATATTAGGCTGTAATCTATCTGGGCCTATTCTGAATGCCAAAAAGCATTTAGATGTGTGCAACTGCTTAGAAACTTTCGTTTTCAATTTGAATTTGAATTTCCTTTAGCGGCAGTAATAATAACACAAATTACGTCAATAACTCATTCGCCCTCACTTCTTTTTCCACTCCAACATTCCAATTATTCCTGCCCACTAAAAGCTGCACAGATATATGTGCTTACCCCGATAGGCCTATCTATGTAAATGATTTAGAAAAAGTTCCATCGATTCACATTTTATATTATTGCTACGAATCTACGATATGTATTGTCATATGATATCACTCATCCCTAACATGCAGTAACGTTAATACTTCAAACACATTTGAGAAGCTACTTTAATCAACAAGTAGAATTGACCATGACATCCTCACCTTATTCCAACAATTTTGTAAAGTTGCCGATCCAAGGCTGGGTTGTACTAGCCTAGAAATCTAGACGCACCCTAGCGGCAGCAAATCTAATCTGCCACGAGTGCCGTCTAGCAACTCTCAATACCCTTCTGAGCTGTAAAAACCAAAATCTGGTCGGGCCAATCACATCGTGTATAGAGTCGGTGGGCGGGGCTTAACATAATGACGGCCGAGTTGCGTTTGTGTGCTTCTAGTCAACACAGACGCTGGCGAACGGCGGTCTTTCGAATCAGCTTTGGCCGTGACTCTGGAAGACTTGAGTTAAGCTTTTCTCTGAGAAAAGAACAAAGAACGGCACTGAAGTCATTCTTAAAAAGCGAAGATGTGATCTGAGTTTTGCCGACCGGATACGGCGAATGTTTAATCTATCAATGAGCTCCGCTTCACGTTGCTCTGGATGGTTGTAGCGCTATCCTATCGCGTGCAGAGGGAGTTTGAAAGACAACCGTTTATCCGCCCCTCGGATTGAGCTGTCAATGGTGAGTTTCCAGACCAAACATCTTGATGTGGGTCTGGCTTGTCAGGCTAGGGTTGTACAGCTGCGGCTCACCTGAATGAATGTTGGGGGGAGGGGCGTGTCTGGTCTGAACTAGTAGATGCATGAAAACAGCTCCTGATAAAGAGGTTGCCTGGCTCAAAGTATTTTGAGTATTTTGAAAATACAAAAATACTCATCTTAAATGTATTTAAATACAAATTACATTCGATTTTTTCCAAAGGCTTTAAAATACAAAATACAAAATAGTATTTTGTATTTCAAATACGTATTTTAAATACATGTATTTGAAATACTGCCCATCCCTGGCTGGCAGTATCCTGATTCATGTTAGCAACATGTTAATTTGTGTTAGAAAAGAAGCAGCAACATGCTAATCATGCCAACGACCTGCTAAACCATGCTAGGAACCCTCAAACTTTAAGCTGTTCAAAGTTATTTTAAACTTTCAAACTTGACATCAAAGTTTGTCGTTAAACTTTGGCACCCTTTGAGGGCTCAGTGGGATTCTGGCTGGTTTAGGGAGCTGTCCCTTGCCCATTCAAGCCAGTTAAAAATGTGACATTCATTGATCTTGTACATCCATTTTTATGCCTTGCAAACTTAAACATTAGTTTTTTTCTGCGCTGTATTATACATTATGGCAGTGTGTCAGATAATCTTGTAGCTGGTTAACATAGCTGAGATTTTGTCGGATTAGCAAAAGTGGCTTGTGATAAAACTTGGTAGCATCAGAATATTCATGTAACATATTTGTTATATTTATGCTAATTAGGGCTGCACGTTTTCAAGTTTTTCATTAACCGTTAAACGAGGCCCTTAGCGGTTAATACTCGGTTATCCATAGTGTGCGTCAGGGTTATTTTTAGCTTATTAATTTGACGACCACCATCTCCTTAGTGAACGCGCCTATAGAGAGAAATACACATCATGGATTACACAATCAGAGAGTAGCCTATTTCTTTTCGTTTTAAATTGTTAAAAGACATTTCAAGTTTCTTAAGATCTATTTCATGTCTGCGAGGCGTACGCTGAGTTTCGTTAAATTAGGATGAGATGCGCTCCAGTTCACGAGCAATGCGAGTGGCCGCGAGGGCGCCTGCACGATTAGAGCATGTAACGTTAGTAAAATATGCAGCCGAGAATGATTCACACAGACTCAGCGTTTGACTCGCGCGGCTGAGCCTCTCCCGGCAGAGAGTTCAAGCATCTGTGGTCTCGTCCCTTCAGCTCTGGCCATCTTGCTTTCAGTCCGCGATCAGCTTTTTTGTTTTCTTCATTACAGTTAAAGTAACGTCTGCTTTTCTCTAGTCATTCACAAGTTTCTCACTTCAAACTTTCTTTCTTCTGATCCGTTATGCACAGCGCGCGCGGCTCCCGCTCTGCTTCTGCCCTAATGCGACTTTTAGTCCAGTGCGACGTATGTTATTTTCCTCTTCATGACGCATATTTTGACTGATGCGACTCATACTCCGGAGCAACTTATAGCCTGAAAAATGCGGTAAGCACTGCATTGCAATACTTGCATTTCGCCCCGTCACTCTCATTTTTAAAGTGCTCCCACGCTTTCTTTGCCCGCTTAGAAGCTGGTCATGACTTCTTCTTGTGGATACTACCCTAACCCTATGGATACTACAAATGTCTGGGAGCGCTCTGGCGGTCTATAGGGGTGCAAACATATATTACAACTAAATTCAAGGCACGTCATTGACGCCACTTAACCGAGCAAAATGTTTCACTCGGTTACGCAATTTTTAACGGTTAATCGGTCAATCGGTTAACCATGGACACCCCTAATGCTAATATTTAATAGGAAAGGTTTGAAGGCTCTTCTGCTCATCAAGGCTGTATTTATTTGATGAACACAGTAAAAATGTTAGGGGTTAGCAGTTTAGATCCAAGATCAGTAGTAAAAAAATGAAGACCAAAAGTCAGGAGTGCAATTAATTAAAAGAAAATTTACTGAAGAATAGTTTACGCTTTCATCAGCAGAAGCCAGCTTCAAGTCTCACAAGGAGTTCGTAGGCTGCTAACCGTCTCGTCGTACCTTCCTATCACTACTAGTGTTGTCACAATACCAAAATTATGACTATGATATGATACCAGACTAAAATACCTCGATACCGATTCTAAATCAATACCGCAGTGGAAAAAAAAGAAAAGAAAAAAGATAATATAAATAAGACAACAGAACTTATTATTATTCATTATTTTATTTATTTACTAAAAATTCACGTGGCCAGCATGTTCCTTAGGGTTGGGCATCATTTTGATTTGAACAATTATTGATCAATTGATCAATTACTATTAAAATTATCTTACAAATATTTGCTAACTCAATGTATTTTTTACAACGGGGTAACTGTGTTGCAATAGCTTACACACAGCACAAGGAAGCTTGATTTCGAATGGTAAATTGAATTTAAAAACACGGGTAAACATAGGGCTGGACAATAATTCAATATCAATATATATCGCGATATAATTTTTTTCAATAACGGTGATATGATTTTTAAACACATTTCCGATATTTCGATAAATATATTACAGCATTCCTCACTGACTGACGTTCAGGGCGCAGCCGTCAGAAAGAGCAGAACATGATTGGCTACTTGCGCAATGACGTACACCACAGAAACGCAGTCAGTGCTCAGCAGTAGTAGGCTGATAGATCCAACGCAGCAAGTTTTACTTTTAGCTACAAAAAGAGTTTCCCTGACCGCAACACAAATGTGACTGAACGAACTTCCACAAGTAAGGAGAAAGAAATAGTTGATAAGAGAAGAAAGACTAACGTTAATTCAGTGGGGTGGAAGTGGTTCGGCGTGTCCCCCGCACTTTTAATAAAGTGTATTTTCATCCCCCGCACTTTTACGGGGTCTCACCGGTCCTAGTCGACCCGCTCCGAGCGGGATTCCAAACGGCGTTACCTGGAGCGAGGGCGGGCAATTTAACAGGGACGCTAAAGACCGCTTTCTCTAACCTCGGTTGATTGCGCGCTTCTTGAGGGCAATTGTATAGGCTACATAGAAACCAACGTGAATACATCAAGATTTAATTTCAGAGACAAAAAATTATCTATGCATGACGTGTCATTTTATTCGTATCTAAATATGAGGAGGACGCTCTCTCACAGAAAGTCCAAAAGCGGATTCGTAGAACTAACGTTACTGTCACGCTGGAGCTGCAGCTGAAGGACAACGTTACATATACATACAAATCGTTATGAGCTGAAAGGGGACGATCGACAGTCAGACGATTGCGACAATATATGAAAGCAATGAAGGAGCATCATGAGCAACAAAACTGTTTTCAACACTGATAATAATCATAAATGTTTGTTGAGCATCAAATCCTAATATGAGAATGATGAGTGACACTGAAGACTGGAGTAATGATTCAGCTTTGATCACAGAAATAAATGACACTTTACTATATATTCACGTAGTGAACAGATGATGTAGATCAGAATAATATTTCACTGTATTACGTTGTTTACTGCATTTTTAATTAAATTAATGCAGTATTAAATATATGCTATAATTTTGCATAAATGGAAAATAGAGCGCTATATGAATTGTTCTTCACTGAAATTTAAAACTTATTCCTTATTGAGAAAATGCTCAATAAACTGCGTCTGCGGCATAGGAGCACTGTACGCTGTGAAGCAGATCCACCATCTGAAGCAGATCCATCCGCTATATTCTGAGTCAGGCTGAATCCTGGCTGAAGCACTTTTGTTTAATCTATATTAAGAATAATATAATCAGCCTATGTTATAGTTTAAACTTAAAGATATTAATATTAATAAAGTGAGAGTCTTATGTTTATTTGATGTTGATTTCACATTTCTTTTTCATATAAAGGCTAAATACAAATAAAAGGTGAACATTAATTTATTTGTACTGGTTTTATTTCTAAAATATTATATAGTTTTATAGGAGGACTATTCATAGACTTGGCCAATACATTTTTCAGAAGTTTGTAGGTACAGACATTCTATGTGGCAGTTCTTAGTAGTTTTTTCTAAAGCTTTTATATAGTTCATATCGATATCGGAATTATATCGTATCGACCGAAATTAAGAAAAATATCGTGATATGAATTTTGGCCATATCGTCCAGCCCTAGGTAAACAGTATTAAAATAAGAACAAATAAACAGATTACAAACAATAGCACAAATAAATAAAATAGAATAAAAGATACAAATGAAATAGACTTTATTTTTTCAGGTAGGTCTAAATTCAGATAAGAAACTGAATTTAAATAAATGCAAAGTAATTACATTTAAAACAACATTGGATAATGTTCTTTGTAAAAAATTAAATAGCCTTCAGATGAAACCATTAAAGGGATAGTTCACTTTGAAATTAAATGTTGATATGTTTTAGCTTACCTCATGGGCATCCGAGATGTAGGAGTATTTGTTTCCCCAGTAGTTTCAATTTTGATCATTTTAGGTCAAACCGTTCTTGTCTGTGCCTCACATAATGCAGGTCTATGGTCACCACCTCAAAGAGCATACACAGAGAAGTCCAAATTAAACAATCCCCCATCGTAAGTACACACTGAAGGCCTAAGACACGAAACCAGCGGTTTGTGTGAGAAAACCAACAGTATTTATATCGTTTTTACCTCTTGTACACCACTACGTCCGACTGATCCGAGGGCGCACGTGCGTGTTTCCTGTTGTGACATTCGCGCGTTTTGGCTTTAGTCTGCCCAAGCGCGGAAAGTGCCGGAAGTGGATCTCTCGCGCATGTACGTCTCTCATTGTTTACACAAAACAGTTGTCTGTTAATATATCGAAATCTTCTTCCATTGCGATGTCCTGTACGTCTAAATAGGTTTAGATCTTCACAGTGAAAGGTAACATTTCCCAAATTTCTGTGTAAACAATGAGAGACGTACATAGCTGAGAGATCCACTTCCGGCGCTTTCCGCGCTTGCGCAGACTAAAGCCAGAACGTGTGAATGTGTGTACATTTGTTATATCATTGTAAGCTTATTTAAGGTGTAAAACATCAGTGTTTGCACGAGAGTGGCTATATTGAGTGCTTTTGGAAAACGTGAATGAAAAAACGTATCCAAGATGATGATGATGACAATAATAATTATTACTATACTAAGTTTTGATTACAAAATACGTTATATGGATGTGTTTGAATGTATTTTAATCCGCCGGTATGATAGAAATGACGTCATTACGTAAGGACGTAAAAGAAGCGGTGATCCGTTTTTTTTAACCGGTTCATTGAAACAAACTGTCCGAAAGAACCGGTTCGTGGAAAAGAACTGAACTTCCCATCACTGCGGTGCATGTCAACTCCCTGTCGGTCGGAGAGGAGAGGAGAGCGCAGCTGGTATCGATACTGTAGAAACTGAGAATCGTAGCAATACACATTCTCCTTTTTTTCCTAATAAATGAAAAGCTTGTCATCAATGTCTTCTCTCTTGCTGTATCAAAATATCACTTTCCTCAGAGAAGGTCAAGTTCAGTTTGTGCATGATTAGGCTATGATATAACATTTTTTTTTTTAAATACTGGATGCTAAATTGTGGATAATTAATATATCATATGCTGAAGTATTTCTGGATTAAAAGAAAAAAAACAACAAGAACCGTACGGAACGGCCAATTTATCGTCCTCGTCATCGTGACAGGCCTAATGACGTCTCTGTTTTCACAGATTGGCGTTTTTTGTTGTTTACACCGAGATGGTAATGGTGACTCAAACGTTTGGGTTTTCAGGCAGACGCAGCTGTCGGCAAATTAAAAGCCAAAACAAAGTTAACGTTTTTAGTTGAAAATGTTGTGTAAACAGCCCATTAATCCTGTGAGGTCTCAAGAAATGTATTATTATTATGACTGTTGAAAACAGTTGTGATTTATAAATTTTTCATAAAAATCATGATTAACTTTTTTCAGGATTCTTTGATGAATTTAAACAAATTGAAATAAAGTTCAAATGAATAACGTTTATATAAATTCTTTGGTAACATCCTAAATGTTTTTACTACCATGTTTAATCTTTGTTTAGTCTTTGCTGAAGACTATACATTTTTGACCCCAAACTTTTGAATGGTAGTGTATGTTGTGCATATGCCGTCATGTTTGTGCAAAAGTGTTTGTGAATTTATGGAACTACTCATTAATACTCATTAATCATTTCTTGCATATTTATTTTTGTAAAGAAAAGATAACACTTCATGAAAAAAATAATTATTTTGCGGTCTGTTCTTATGGTTTGTGACAACTACTGGCTCAGTTAGTTAACCGAAAGGAGAATACTTATTGTTGAGCCCTGTTGTTGTTCTACAGACATGAATTCTCCTCAGATTGCGTGGCTTGCGGATGAGACGTGAGTGTTATTGGTGGTCGAACTTACAATTTTCTATAAAATACACACTACATTTTCATAGTTAGTCACATAGCCAGGGATCAAAATATCATAGAGACTTAGATCATTGATATTAAAGTGCCCCTATTATTGTAAATTTTTAAAGATCAAAGTGCACAAAAAATAGTTATTTTCTCCGAAAAGGAAGAATCGATTCTTACTGTTACAAACCTGCAACAATGAAATGCATTTGCAGAATACCAGTCTTTGGTCTTCAACTTCTACTTTGACCCTCAAACACTGTAGTAGTAGCAGGGACTGGAAGAGTTTGGTTCGTGTTGTCGACATGTCTGACCAATCAGAGCAGAGTAGACTCAGAAAGGAGGGGTTTAGAGAGACTGAATCTTCAAATGAACCATTTCAGACTCTTTGAGAAATAAGGTGATGATGTGCAATGTATATTATTATATATAAGAAAATGTAAGTGTTTTTTGATCTCCAATGCATGTAAATCTACTGTAGAAGACTCCTAAACAAAAGTAGGAACCTTTAAAAATAGCATAATAAGGGCATTTTAACATTAAAAAATAATGATAATTTAAACTGCATTGTGACAGCAAGTTTTGCATGTTTAAGTACCCCTCGTGATTTCATCATAAACTATAAAAATCTAGAATATACATTCCTTCTATGGCTTAAGTCAAAATAGCTTAGGGCCTGGTTTCACAGACAGGGCTTAGATTAAGCCAGGATTAGACTTAGTTCAATTAGGATATTCAAGTAGCTTTTATTAACATGCCTTAGAAAAAGAAGAAAAAACATTGCTTTTGTGCATCTTTGGTCAAAACTATGGCATTTACATATTTTTAGATGGTAGTGCAAGTTGGTTTCAGTTTAAACAGCTCAAACATGCATTTTAGTCTGAGACTATTTTAAGCCTCGTCTGTGGAACCGGAGGTATATGTATGCATTTATCCAAGGAAATGTGTGTTCCTTCTTTTTAATTCTCTCACTTTGAAAATTGTGTCTGCTCAGGGTGGTGAAGGAGGAGATCTCAGACGACAGTGCCAAGCTGCCATGCTTCAACGGAAGAGTTGTCTCCTGGGTAAGAACTGCTCCTGTTCCCGTTCTCTCTGCCAGTCGGCAGTAGTTTCCCCCCCAAACAATATTTGTTTTACTGATCTTTTACATTGTGCCATAACAGTTCTCGGTTTTATGGCACCGTTTGACTAAGCTTTACCGAAGCTCCTCATCCCTGTAGTGACATGTAACAGGCCTGTTTTGATTTATGTCACAGTGAATCTTTAAGTGTGTGTGTCAGGCCCTTCACACGGGGACTGAAATCCAGTCTCGTCTAAAAGCCCTCAAATAAAAGCAGGTGCTTAAGTCAAAAGGCTTGGATGAAACCAGACCCTCTGTGGGATGGAAATAGTAGACCACCGTCAGGATGGCTCAAGGCCCCAGAGAGGGAGTGTACAATAACCTAGCATCCATTAGCATGAAGAAAGGAGAAGGCCATACAATGATACTGTACGTGGCCTTTTATAGCACATCTGAAGTTGCTTTCTCTTCTCAAGTATGTGACTTTGACTCCGACACTTCAGCATACTGTGTTTTGTTGCAGATTGTGAAGATTGTGGATGTATTTTCCATTCCTTGTTATCTTTTAAAAAAAGGGTTGATCTCTTCCTGTCCGCCGTCAGACACTTACCTCTCCAACTTGGTCTTCATTTAAATGTTTAGTTACGTAAAACCCAGACACCAGATATGTTTGACCTGAAGCATTGTGCGATCAGTTTTACACTTTTCCAGTGAGCTCCACGAGTATGTGTCGGGTAAAAAAATCATTTGTGGTGTGTTGTCGTCATAAGATCTTTTCCCATAGTCCTTTTTAGTTCCTTGTTTTTCATGGATCACTTTCACTCTCCTCTTACCCCAATCTTCTTTCTCTCTGTTAGCTGGTGTCCTCAGATACCCCTGCAGCCGAGCCCCCGGCCCTTCCAGTAGAGGTCCCGTCTCAGCCCTCCCCCCCTCCTCCTCCCCTGCCTCCACCTCCCGCCGAGAGGACAGGGGGGATTGGAGACTCCAGACCCCCTTCCTTCCAGTATGTTAATCTGCATCTCTGTTTCTTGCCATGAATGTCATTTTGTGGTTACTGGGAGTCTGTAACTAAGTTTACAGCTTTCCTGGAAGGAATACTCACTTTATTGTTTATTTGTTTTTCCAAGCTGTGTCAAAGATAGTCAAAAAATGTGAAACATTTTGCTTTATACTATAGCAGGGCTATTCAAATCTTACCCTGGAGGGCCAATGCGGTGCAGAGTTTAGCTCCTACCCTAATCAAACACACCTGAACTTGCTCATCAATGTCTTCAAGATCATTAGAAAATCACAGGTGTGTGTGTTTGTTCAGGGTTGGAGCTAAACTCTGCACCGCATTGGCCCTCCAGGGTAAGATTTGAATAGCCCTGTACTATAGGATAAAATGGGTGCCATTAGACGTTCTGATTAAAGGTGCAGTAAACAATTTCTGAAAAACTGCTGATATTTGAAATCAGCCCAAACACACACCTCTCCTTTCATTGTTCTGCCCCCAAAATGCACAAACACTCACGCAAGAGTGCCATGTCTCTTTATCGTAGTTGAAGCAAAGCAAGGAAGAACATTAAGTGACATAAAGTTCTGTAAACACAGAGCAAAACCAATGTTACTCACGTATGGAGCAGAAACAGGCCTTACCATTTAAAGGTAATCCCGTCTCAGTCTCTCCAGCGCTGGAAAGCTTTTCTAAAGCCCCTTTCACACTGCGATTCCGGCAAATACACGGATAATGCGACCCGGCATTTGTTCCCGGGCCGCTAGATTTGGTCCATTCTCACTGCCAGCAAAATACCGTAATATGTGCGCTTTCACACACAACGCTTAACGGTCCCGGGTCGAGTTGACACGTGATATCCTGATGTGACGTATAATGGCGAGCGATCTCAGCTTCAGCGCGGATGGTAAGGAGCTCCGTGGTCTCGACTTGTGTCCAGTTTGCGCACATTTCTGCTTGTTTAATTTTAGTTTCTTTTGTATACGAGCACTCTCTGCGTTTAAAACACCGACTAGCTCTTCTGGCTCTGCAGGGTTGCATTATTGAAAAAACAAGCTCTAGGAGTCACACGATAACTACGTACACGTTGCGGCATTAGTTTCGGCTTTTGTTCACACAGCGCTCGTCCCGGGTCGAATCCCGCAATGTTACTAGGTCCCCGACCCGGGTCGAATTCGGTAATCAATGCCAGGACGTGGTTGCTTTCACACAGAAGGCGACCCGGCAATGTTCCGGGAATATTGCGGGTCCGACGTGCAGTGTGAAAGGGGCTTAATATTAACATGGGTCCTAAAGCTCTTGCCTGATCATAACCCTTCTTTTCCCAGTGATATTCCTCTGAAAAAGATTTTGTAAAGTCTCTCAGCCATCTCTCTTTCTACAGTCTTTCTTTAAAGGGTTAATTCACCCAAAAATGAAAATGAGATGTTTATCTGCTTTCCCCCAGTGCATCCAACATGTAGGTGTGTTTGTTTCTTCAGTAGAACACAAATGAAGATGTTTAACTCCAACCGTTGCTGTGCCAGCCATATAATCATGTGAATGAGGGTAACGTTCTAGGAGAGCAAAAAAAACAACAAAACATGTTTGAATAACATGCACAAAGAGCCCTGTGACTCATGACGACATACTGATATCTTAAGACACAAAACGATCAGTTTGTGTGAGAAATCGTGCCATATTTATATAATTTTTTACCTCAACGCTATATCCAACAGCCTGGTGCGTGCTTCACTTCCGGTGAGGTCCATATCCACGCTCTAGATATGGGATATACGAGCCAGAGCGTAGATATTGACCTCACCGGAAGTGAAGCGCGCCATGAGCCACAGGGCTCTTTGTGCATGTTATCCAAACATGTTTTGTTGTCGTTTTTTTAATTATATGACTGGCCCACAGCAACGGTTGGAGTTAAAAATCTTAATTTGTGTTCTACTGAAGAAACAAACACACCTACATGTTGGATGCACTGGGGGAAAGCAGATAAACATCTCATTTTCATTTTTGGGTGAACTATCCCTTTAAATATCCCTCTGGATCTCTCTCTCTCTCCTTCCCCATCATGAGTGGATACGCCCCCTACTGTTGATTGGCTACAAAGTGTGTTGTGCTGCTCAGTCCAATCCACTTTCAACAGCACCTCTTGGAAATCACTTACTGCACCTTTAGGGATTAAAGGAATGATACAAAGAAATGCTTTTGGAATATGGCGCATACAATTTTTTGTTTATATATAGCGCTTACAGTATATACAGTATTCAGTAAAGTAGCTTCACAGGAATAAACAGAAAAATATATGTTAATGTTGCAGAATTAATCATTTTTCCAACTACTGAAATGTCAAAAGGTAGTGTAAATAAAGATCAATGTTGGCTCAGTTTAGTTCAGTAACATTCAAAAGTTTGCTGCCAGTGATAATTTATAATAATAAATAGTTTCTTCAGCAATAAATCATCATATTAGAGTGATTTCTGAAGGATCATGTGACACCGAAGACTGGAGGAGTGGCTGCATTGGTGAGCATAAGGGACTCCTTTCAAAATTTTGGGGTTGGTATGATTTACTTTTAAGTTTTTAAAGGAGTCCCTTGTGCTTTTGAAATTTTGAAATTTGAAACGTAAAAATAAATCTTACCAACCCAAACTTTTGAAAGGTAGTGTAAGGCTTTTGCATGACACCCACGAGGTAATCCAATATGTTTTTGTGTAGAAAGTGCCTAAAACCATGACGTGTTTGTGCCGTCTTGAAATGTAACCGTAAAACGTAAGCTGTTAAATGAAAATGGCTGGTAAAAAAATAAAAAAATTAAACGGTCAGATTGTTTATTGTTAAAACAAGTGAAAAAAATGATAATGAAACAAGATAATATACAGTTATATTCAAGGTGCATTCTCTAAAAATCTAAGAGCAGTTTGTCTTTTCAGGTAAATTTATCTTGTTTTAAGGATGCCCAGGTATTATTATTTTTACAGGAAATGAGGTTAAATTTACTGACTAAGAATATGATTTTGTTTTCAGTGTGACTCTCTTGCTCCTGGTTCCTTATCAGAGTTTGGTTTGCTAGAGGCAGCTGGCTTTTAAAAAATTTAAATTTCAGTCAGCTTGCAAAGATATACAGATGTGTCTTGAATGTAAAGCATTGGATGATGTTTGTGTGTGTGTGTAGTCCCAACACTGCAGGCAGCCTGGAGTCATTAGACGATCAGACCGAGACGGAGTCAGTCGTGTCTTTCAGGAGAGAGAGACCTCGACCCAGAGAGAGCATAGAGCAACATGGTCTGTCCAGTCTCTTTTGTTGTTTGTTTGACATGATCTAATTCTTGTGAATGACCTCAGCAGTATTTCAGTACATTGAAATGTTTATTGTGCCGTCCGGTTTCAGTGTCAGTGCCCCGTGTGAATGGGCAGACCCGTATGGACAGACACCTGGCTGGGTATGAGAGCGCCACCACAGTGATGAGCAGTGAGCTGGACACCACAAGCTTCTGCGATTCAGATGATGACGACACCATGAGCAGGTTAGAGCCCGCAGTCTGCTTAATTGGGGTTGGAGGAAGTTTTGTAGCATCAAAAAATGCACTCATTATCTTCAGTCACATCTGTAGTTTTTAGGTTGTGTGCAAAGTTTTATATTTCTGTACTCTGAATCAAATGATTGAACTTAACAAGTGTGTTGAAGCATCTAGTTTGGTTTTAGTCCAGTGATTCTCAACTGGCGGTTCCTGATCTTCAAGCCGAATCGAACATCGAACAAAAATTGCAGATCTATTCTTATATTGTTGTGTGCTGCACGGGAGATGACGATAAATGCAAATATTATGCATGACGAGATGCTCATAGTTAGAATAGGATAGTCAATACACTTATCTTTTGTTTGATGTTTTCAAAATCTGCACTTCCAAACTAACTCTATAATATTTTGATACAAACACATCTTGCTACCAGGACCCAGGTTACTTCAAAGGGATAGTTCACCCAAAAATGAAAATGTGATGTTTATCTGCTTACCCCCAGTGCGACCAACATGTAGGTGTGTTTGTTTCTTCAGTGAAAGACAAATGAAGATTTTTAACTCCAACCGTTGCTGTGTGTAGGTCATATAATGGGGTGAATAGGTAACAACTCTATGAGAAAAAAAAAAAACATGCTTAGGCAACGTGCACAAAAACCCTGCTGCTCCTGACGACACATTGATTTGTTAAGACACAAACTGATCGTTTTCTGTGAGAAACTGAAAAGTGGGCCTCATTCATGAAACTTTCGTAAATATATGAGCAAATTCTGAGTAATTTGCGCGTAAAATTGACCTTTACGAAATCTCTGCTCCAGATTCACAAACGCTTCGCATACCACGCATTCGTTAGTTAAATGTGTGTATGTTAGTGAATTCCAAACACGTGTAAATAGGATGCGTGTGGACGCTCATTCTTAATTAGCATATTCCCCGCCCATGAGTTACAAATGTAAATGACGTGACCAGGAATGCTGTGGACTCTTCTAGACTCCTTTCTCAGGTTTGGCTCCAGGATTTTGCATAAATGTTGAAGAGAGTAATTAGCCTAGCAATATGACTAGCAATAAATATTAAATTATCGTGTGTCCACCAAAGCATGTTTTAGCCAGCTAAACACCTGGTGCTCTTATGAAAATTGACAGCTGGTGGCGCTTGAAAGCGCTTTGCAAGGGCAACGTTTTTCCAGCTGAGATACTTTGGTAGCTATGATACAGAATATCCATGGCAGTAATGTGTTAATACTAGTATCTCATTTTGAAGAATATTACTGAATTTAAAAATGCAGTAAAAAAAGCAGTATTAACTTCTCTATTATTGTTGGTTCGTGTACAAGTGGGATGATTGATCGGTGTAGTTATTGTCCCGCCCCTCCTCCACTGTGATTGGACAGCCTGTTAAAAAAGAACAGTGACGAGCGCTGCCTTTCGCCCAACGTTAAACAGTACAAACAAAACAAAAAAGACGGGGTAAATCAACTCCTGAAATATTATTATGGTAGGCCTGCCCTACATAGTGCATTAAAATGCCATGGCATAAGTTTGCCTAAATTAGAACACAGGACGTTCAAATGTTTTATGCACCATTTACTCGTGGTAGGGAGCAAGTGTACATTTCTTTCATACCAACTAACATTTTGAAAATATTAACATTTTTGTGACTCTGAAAATTTACGTCAGAGCGGCTTTACGAACGATTTACACACAAATTCATTCTGCTCGTGTTTCATGAATGAGGCCTACCATTTGTTATTTTTTACCTCATATCCCGAGAAATCTCATCAAGTTTTCCCAACGGCTCTAACTTCTGTCTGGTAAGGTCAAACTGACGTGATCATAGATATATATATATATATAGAACCTCATTAGTGCCTGCACAGATCGACCGAATGAGGCATCTATATGGTATATTTCTATGATCGCTCCAGTTTGACCAGACGGAAGTAATAAATATTCTCCCTGCATCCCATTTTTCATGCTTTTCATCCTAAATAGTATGTAAGATTAGAATAAGTGTGTCCCAAAGCATAGTTTGGATCTATGCACACTATAACGGCTAATATATCCCACAACCCATTGAAAGGGGGATTCAGTTTAGAACTACAAACATGAGTAAAAAGTGTTCAAAAACTACAAAACATTGTGATTTTATTGCAGTGTGTTACTGGCTGTTAAGAGCATGAAACGTCAAAATTCAAGAGAGAGATTATAAACCAGTTGATAAATTTTGATGTTTTTACTATGTTGTGTTGCAACTTGATGTCCAGAATATTAAAATCTGGATCATGATAATTCATTGATTATGAATGTTTCTTTTACTGAATGTTTGTGGTCAGGTTCAGCAGCTCCACTGAGCAGAGCACAGCGTCTCGATTGCTGAAACGCCATCGCAGACGCAGGAAACAGCGCCCACGGCTGGAGAGGGTATGAAACAACCATTTGATACTATTGAGAAAGTTGTTTTATTTGACTGAGTTTTCTTTGTGTTGTATTATAGGCTTCCTCTTTCAGCAGTGTGACAGATTCAACCATGTCCCTAAACATTATTACAGTCACTCTTAACATGGGTCAGTGCCATTTTTGACCTTTTCTTCCTTTCTTTTCTTGCATTTTCTACTGTGTTTTGCATTTTTCATTAAATATGTATTCACACATGATGTATTGTGTTTAATACATAATGTGCTTCATACTCCATCTGTTTGTTGTGTCCTATAGAGAAGTATAATTTCTTGGGCATCAGTATAGTGGGTCAGAGTAACGAGAGAGGAGATGGAGGCATCTACATTGGCTCGATCATGAAGGGAGGAGCTGTAGCTGCAGACGGGCGCATTGAACCTGGAGACATGCTGCTGCAGGTGTGTGCGCGTATGTGTGTGTGTGTGTGTGTGTGTGTGTGTGTGTGTTCTGGTATATGTGGTTAATAAGGACAGAAATATGTGTAATGACATGGGAATTACAACGTAAACAAGGTTTATGATGCCACTTCCTGTGTCCCCGTAAACCGAATAGCTTTAAAAACATACTAAACAATGCTTTTATTAAAAATGTAAAAATGCAGAATGTTTTCTGTGATGGGTAGGTTTAGGGGCAGGGGCAGTGTAGGGGGATAGAAAATACAGTTTGTACAGTATAAAAGCCATCATGCCTATGGAGAGTCCCCGTAATACACATACTGTAGAAAATAAGTGCTGAAGTGTAAAATTAGTGCTGGGTAGTCGAGCACAAAGTGAGAACTGCACGTTATAACCTCTACTCGATGGCCAACCAGCCAGTCAGATGAGTGACGTGGCTGCGGTTTTAATTTCTGTCAATCTCAATGGCTTGACATTAAAATCTGAAACCATGTACTGGGGTCGCACCCAGCTTCAAGGCACAAACATCGGGACCGTTTCAGTAGTAATTACCTCTAAACAAAGGATCAGTACTTTCACCGCTGCGGGCTTCTGTTGTAAACACTGGTTCTAATGTTTCTTCTCTTTTCTGTGCAGGTGAATGACATCAACTTTGAGAACATGAGTAATGATGATGCGGTCAGGGTGCTCCGTGAGATCGTCCACAAACCAGGGTGAGAATTACCTTTTAAAGGTGCTGTATGCATATTTTAGACTGTACTAAAGCACAAAAATACCAGTTTGCAGATATTTAGGAAAGTCCACATACCTGTTTCTCAAACGGCTGTAAACAATTATTCTACGTTGAAATGTGTGTTCCTTGTCGAAATATCAGTTTTTGTTTTGGTCTCTGTGATCCCGCCCACTGCCAATTTACCCAATAATAATATAAAGAAACAACTCAGGACTGCAGTAGGGATGCACAATATTATCTGCACGACATCGGAATCGGACGATAAACGCTTAAAATATAAAAATCAGCATCGGCCGATATGAAAACATTATGCCGATATGCCTTGCCGATATGATAACATGTTGATATGCGCCTGTAATATCTCACTTGTGAAAGAGAGCTACAGCGATAAGACCATGTCAGCACTGCAGTCATTCTTCAAGTGTAAACAAGAAAATACATTGCATGTACAGTGATTTATATTGACTGTTTTTTAAATGCTGCCTTGAATTTCTGAATGCACGTACAGAAGGACCTGACCGTCAGCAGCAGATTTGCCACGTTTTCACAACAAAACGAACCCAAAACAAGCCCAATCGCGTCTCCCCACAGCAGCAGAAGCTCCTCCAGGTCCTAGTGCCCTCCAGCTACACCGCTATATATTTATACATGTAGTGGGGGCGCTGTTGTTACAGTAATACAATGAAAAGTAGAATACACAAATAAATTGAAGTTACTTCTTGTTCTGAATAAACAAACCAGTAATGATGTCATAAATCACAAGCATGACACTTGTAAATTTAATACTTTTATATACAGTGTATTAATCTGTAATAAAATTGTACGAAATGGATGATGAAAAATAATCCAAGGAGCTCTACAATAATTGTAGAATTAAAAGACAGCATCAATGGATGTCATGCCACCCCCACTTCATGTGCACAAACGTTAAATCCAAAAATACAATATTTAGGTTACAGCTGCATCTGGGGTGAAAAATTACTGACTTTATTATTGTTATTTTTAGAGCTTTTAATATACTCTTATCATAAAAATAACTTTATTAACATTTATTTATCTTCAACAAGAATCCTTTTAGTAAGGATACCTCAATAGTTTTTGCTCAAAATGGTGTTGTTTCCAAACAAAGGGAAAAAATAAACATATATCGGCATCGGTATCGGCATCGGCCAAAATGAGCTGAAAAATATCGACATATCGGATATCGGCAAAAATCCAATATCGTGCATCCCTAGACTGCAGTACCCAGTTCAACTCACTGGTTTCCCACTGGTCAATACACCATTGTAGTGCACTGCAAAAAATGCCTTTCTTACTTAGTATTTTTGTCCTGTTTTAAGTCCAAATATCTAAAAATTCTTACATTAAGAAGCATTTGCTACATAAGCAAAAGTTTTTGTCTTGTTTTGGGGGAAAATTACTCAAAATCGAGTGAGCTTTTGCTTAAAATAAGCAAAATAATCTTCCAGTGGATGATGATTATTTTTCTTACTCCATTGGCAGATTATTTTTCTCTCTTATTTTTTAGTTATTTTTTCCCAAAACAAGACAATTACTTATGCTTGTCTAGTAAATGCTTCTTGTTTTAAGATTTTTTAGATGTTTTGGACTAAAAACAGGACAAAAATACTTAGTAAGAAAAGCATTTTTTTGCAGTGTGCTGTTTATGTTTACTTGTCTCATAAATAAAAAGCTATTTTGTAAATGCACTTATTCTGAAATGACATGAAGGGAGCCTCACAGTAGGAGTACAGTTGTTTCACACTATGATACATTAGTAAACAGTAAAGGCCTGTTTACACTAAAGATGATAACTATAAAGATGTAGTTTTAAAAATCATTCTAAATATAAAGCAGCACCACACCACAACTATAATGACAACGGCACAGAGAAACAATATCACTAGAATCACTTTCGGAATGATTTTTTCTGGCTGATGAATGATAAAAGTTTTTTTTGAGAAATAATTTAAACTGTATAATAAACAAAACTATATAATCTGCTGGTGTGGACGCTAATGGAGTTATCATTATAGTTTTCGTTCTTGGTGTGAATGGGCCTTAATAAATCCTGCAATGTTAAACTATCACTTTAAATCTCTTAGACCCATCACTCTGACTGTGGCAAAATGTTGGGATCCTGCTCCTCAAGGCTATTTCACCCTGCCACGCAGTAAGTCTCACTTTATATATGTAGGCAGCTATGTATAGGTAATGTTACATAATCTCAATCCAATCGAGCTTCTGTGGGATGTGCTGAACAAACAAGTCCAATCCATGGAGGCCCCACCTCGCAACTTACAGGACTTAAACGATCTGCTGCTAACATCTTGGTGCCAGATACCACACCTGGTGCCACAGATACCAGATTGCACAACCTTAGGGGTCTAGTGGAGTCCATGCGTCGACAGGTCAGGGCTGTTTTGGCAGCAAAAGTGGGACCAACACAATATATATATATATATATATATATATATACAATAAATGGAGGCTGGCATAATTTGTGTATATATACTTTTTAAAAGAAATAAACACTTATTATTAAGGATGCTTTAAAATAAAATGTGTCAGTAAAGAAACTGTTATATAAAAAAAATCTATTTATCAAATCCATTTATCAAATAAATTTGAAACAAAGCAGCACAACTGTTTTCATCATTCATAATAAATAATAAAATCATCATATCAGAATGATTTCTGAAGGAAAAAGACCTCTTTCAAAAACATTTAAAAGTTTTGCCGCCCCCAACTTTTGAACAATGGTGTAAATGTATAATTTAGTTTTTAATGATGATGAGATGTTTGAGATCTGTTTATCTAATGTCCTGCCCATCTTCTCCGTCAGATGAGCCAATCCGGCCCATAGACCCAGCAGCATGGATCAATCATTCGGTAGCTCTCACTGGGGCATTTCCGTCCTACCCTAGCAGCACAATCACCTCCAGCTCATCCGTCACTGAAACCGAACGTAAGTATTACACTTATTTCTTCTTCTTTACTCATCCTAGACCTTTGTTTTAAATGGGTGGTTCCATGTTTTTTTCTAGGCTTGGTTGTGTTTATGGGGCGCAGTATAACAGTGTCTTAATACTTCTTCTTTTTTTCTTTTCAAACGGTGTATTCTATACATCTGCGGAGACTAGCGAGGGTTTATGATGTCACCAACCCAGGAAGAAGCTCGTTGTAGTCCAAACCGGCCGCTTTTGTAGGCAATAAACTGCCATAACTTTAAAAGACAATATCTCCGTTTGCATTGAACTTTCAACGCTGTAACTTTGCAGATACTGTTTATGCTCAAGCAGCAACATTACACACTAACTAAAGTTAAACAACTGACATCGCATGCAACCACCCCTTTAAGAGTACACACTATTTTAGCCCCATTATTTTAACAACGTTTTTTCTCTGTCTGTAGGCTTTGACGAGTTTAACCTGTCTCTTCGCTCTGACATGGCATCTGTTGCGAAGGCCATGGCATCTCCAGAGTCCGGTCTGGAGGTCAGAGACCGAATGTGGCTGAAGATCACCATTCCCAATGCTTTCCTAGGTCAGAGACTTGTCCAGTTGTACCTGACACTGTATTTACACACTTGCTGCATCCCAATTCGGCTACTTAGACTATAGCCTTTTTATGGGTTTTGTGAAGAAAAAGTACACACTTTTGACTGTCTAGCAGAAGAGTAGGCATACTACTACATCATAATTGAGTGTAACAGTTCCCGCCCCGTTTATCAGCAGCGCTGGTTCCAGAAGTATTTTATTCATACATTTTTCTTCAATCAGCTAGGAGGTGAAATACAACACTACAAACTTTGATTTGAAGCAAAAGAATCGGACAAAGCCTGTGTACTTAAAAGCTTTAGTGAGGGAAAGAACTACAGTCCCATGAAGCAGTGCGAACAGTATGATGAAATTGAAAATGATTGAGAAATATAAAATTACTCATAAATGTTGATTATATGTGGGTCAATGACATGTATTTTTTGTGTCCAAATGATTTATTTTTCTAAACATAATTTTAAAAAATACATGTCATATATCAAACTGATCTACAATATCTCCTTTATAAGAAACCTTTTTCATTTTATTGATATTCAATTGATGTTTTTGAGTTTTTGTGTTTGAAAGACCAAAAATGTCAGGCGGTGCGACCGTCCGAACCTGCAACCAGAGAACAAAACTGCAATAAAAAGGTTAATTTTGTCATTAAAATTCTTAATTAAATAGTTTGGCATGATTTTATGTTAAAGTCATTTTAAATGAGGGAAAATGGTGTATCAGTCCTATTTCAAAACTATTTTAATACTTAAAAAACTTTTGTCCGAAAAATTTACTTCTCCAAATGTCAGGGAGGGCGACCGACATAAAAACGCAATTTTAGGCAATGCTCCTTTAAGAAAACCATGTGACAGCATATGACATTACACAAAAGACCCTAGAGGACCCATTTGATGCAGTGACAAGGTTAGTCACCCTCCCATAAATATTAGATAATTTGACATTTTTGAATAATGATAAGGTTGATTCAACTTATCATGTCAGGCGGTATGACCCCTGGAAAACTTTGAAAATGTGTTGTTATTATTAAAATGTGTATTTGATTAAAAAAAATTATGTATAACCTTGAGCACATGGTCAAACATTTTTATAGGTGTCCAAATTAATGCCTGTTTGATTTTAATTGAGTTTGAAATGTCAGGTGGTGCGACCAGCATATTTTCATTTAAATGTATCAATTTACACGGCAATTGCAAAATAAAGTAAGAAATATAACTGTAAAACTTTATATAACATATACAAATCATTTTAACAATTAAAAACAAATATAAAAACTCCTTATCGAAAAATTGGTGTTTGAACACATAGAAAAGTAGCCATTTATATGAATTGGAATAAAAAAGACAACAAATAAAGAAATGAAAGGGGAATTTACAATGCAATATGCATTTAAGACACTACAAGGACTGATATTTACAAGTTCTCAGTAGTGCTAAGTACATTAAATGTATATTTATTTAAATTAATATATGGTCGCACCACCTGACATTTTCTGGGTGGTAAAATCAGAAATCTTGTTTAATAATGAATTAATGCTGCCTATAAAGCTGTAAAACCAATATGAAGAAACATCAAACATTTGTTTGGACATAAAAATGCATTTTAAAACCGTTTTGCTTAAAAAAAAAAAAAAATAATCTTGAAAACCTTATTCGTCATTGACCCACGTATAAAAATAAGCTAATTAATATTTTTGCAAAATATGCAAATATTTCTGTATAGCATCATAGGTAATGTAGTTTTTCACCAAGAAAGTACATTCTGTACAGCATTGTGGGTAATGTAGTTTTTCACCAGGAAAGTACATTATGTACAGCATCATGGGTAATGTAGTTTTTCACCAGGAAAGTACATTATGTACAGCATCATGGGTAATGTAGTTTTTCACCAGGAAAGTACATTATGTACAGCATCATGGGTAATGTAGTTTTTCACCAGGAATTCCGCTGTTAAACAATTATTTTAAAATTAAGCTGAAACAATGCTGGCTGGTGGCTTCAACAGAAGCAAATATCATTGATGAACAACCTCTTAGCTCAAAGTAGGCCTGTCTTTTAAAGGTTTCTAAGTTACCATTCAAAATCATTCTACAACATGCAAAACATTATTGGATAATTCTTATAACTGGCATTTCTCTGGGCCAATCGGAATCTTAGCTCACTTGCGTCAGAATCTTGAAAAGATTCATATATATATATATATATATATATATATATATATATATATATATATATATATATATATATATATATATATAGTCTTTCCCCCGGCCCCCGCCGGACACTGTCACCTTTTTTACTTTGAGGAGTTTGCAGGTCTTTAAATATAATCTCATGTTTGTTTTTCTCTGGCTTTGTGATTGTGTTTATATAGGTTCAGATGTGGTTGAGTGGTTGTACCATCACATTGAAGGGTTTCAGGACAGACGGGAAGCTCGTAAATATGCCAGTAACCTACTAAAGGCTGGTTTCATCAGACATACTGTTAACAAGATCACCTTCTCTGAACAGTGTTATTACATATTTGGAGACTTTAGTAACTGTGAAAATTGTAAGTAGAACCAGCTTTTCTTTTAGATAACATTTTAAAGAAAGTCTTTTTCCGTAACACAGTCCCTCACTACTTTTCCCTCTCAGACATGGCCAACCTTTCTCTTAACGATAACGATGGATCCAGTGGCGCTTCAGACCAGGACACTTTGGCCCCTCTTCCGCTGCCAGGGGCGACACCATGGCCCCTGCTCCACTCTTTCACGTACCAGTACCCTCACCCTTATTCCACCCAGCCTCCTCCCTACCACGAGCTCTCCAACTACAGCTACGGCCCAGGCAGCGCAGGCAGCCAGCACAGTGAAGGTAAAGGGCTACATTGACAAAACACTCAGACTTGTGAAACACTTCAAAGTGCCCCTATTATACTATATTAAAGGCCCACTGAAGTGCCTTGAAACGCGCCGCATTATTCAATGTGTTGACGTGATTTCCCCTGAAACGGCTCCAGCTGTTAGCAGCTCCTCCCCTTTTTTGAAACAGCCAATAGCGTTTCGTTAATATACAGTTTGACTAGAGCGCAAGAGCGGACCTTTCTCGTTCTCTGTTTGGTAAAGCCAGTTTCCTCTAACCGTTTACCATCATAATCTGGCAGTGTTCGGCAGTGTTCGCAGCTTCGGCAGTGTTTGGGGCGGGCTTTAGATTCTAGAGAGCATTTTGATTGGACAGAAGATTTGACAAGAAAGTGAAGTCTGCGATGATGTCACCAAAATCTGAGATTCGTTTTATCGGAAGTGGGAGACAGTAAATTTTGAATGCTTATCTCCTAAAATGCATAGTTTTGGAACATACCAGCTTATTCATAACTTTAAGGCTAACACAGTCATACTAAAAGCTAAAAAACTTAAATTTTGATTTCAGTGGAACTTTAAAGATTCCTGATTTTGTTTTGGAGCCTATAATAGGTTTACATGCATCAAAGGTAAAAAAGAAAACAAAACGTAGTTTCTCTTAACATTCATTGCACATTACCTAATTTCTCAAAATCTGAAAACGGTTTGTTTGAAGATTCAGTCTCTCGAAACTCCTCCTTTCCAAGAGTCTACTCTGCTCTGATTGGTCAGATGGCCCAGTCTGTTGTGATTTGATCGACAACCAGTGTTGGGAGTAACGCATTACAAAAGTAATGCATTACAGTAACTTATTACTTTTTGCTGTAACGCAGTAGTGTAAGGCATTACTAATCAATTTTCAGTAATATTTTACTCGGTACATTTTCAGTAACGCTTGCCCCCCCCCCCCCCATTACAATATAATAAAACGGAAAAGGAAAAGGGGGGAAAAGCGCGATACAATGAAAAATGCAAGTTATTACGCATTTTACAGAAGTGCCGCAGGCATGATTTCAGCCTCTGCTCACGCTGGCTAGTGGAATAGTGGCTAAAGAATTGGTTTAAAGGCTCTGTCGTTTCAAAGAATAGCATATGGGCAAGCGCGTCGAAGGACGAGGCATGCGCTGCTGAGCCAAACTAAACACTTGGGTGAAGATGACAGAATAAGACTAGCCTACTGCACACCGTGACACCGTCATTTTGATTTTTTTTTTGTAATAAAGTAATTTAGTTCAGTTAGAGAACAGACCGTTCAAATAAAACCTGAAGGTGTCTGCTAAGCATGATCCGATCGTGCCGCAGTAAACGCAGCAGGAGTCAGAGCTTGAGCTGACAGTTGATCGCGGAAGATTTGGTTTCAAAGTGAAATGTAAAAGCGTCTATTAAAGGGAGTTTTTTTATTGTGTTGTATATTTCATTAAGAATAGGGCAATTCTAAACCGAAACTATCTGCTTTGCCGCACAGAGCATTTAGGCTACTGACGAGCTGTCATTCACGGTGTGCGCGCACTGGCGCGTGTTCAGTTCATATGGAAGCATAACTTTAATAGGAATTCATTGAAAGCACTCGCTTTGCATCCGCTCCCGTTATTAATGCCCAAGCGGCGGTGCGCATGTTCCTTTCGGTTAGATAGAATTAGTGATTTAAAAGCCCAGATACCGTTATTAGCAGTGTTGTCACATCACACTTTGATTAACCGGTGGGAAAATGTCCACACCGTCACATCACATCCCTACTGTACATTCACGAGATGGATCTGCATAGAGTTTATCACAGATAAGGACAAGAACGTAAGTCAAATGCAAATGCAGTCAAATGCAACCTTTGTCTAAAACCGAAATAACTATCGATGTCGCAACAATAAGAAAAGAACAAATGCGCATATTGTCATAACGTAGAGTTTACACAGTTCTGTTGTGTCTATAAACAGACCTAAGCTATTCCCAGATACTGCCAGATAATCACATTGCCTCTTCAATACTTATAACAGAACTGGATTGTCATTATTTCTTGCATTGTCTTGAGCATTCACTTTGCCAATTCTCTATTGTTAGCCTGGATGGCCCATGTCATTATGCTTCATCATATCGCCTTCTACTGGATGTGAAATGCTCTCTGGTAGCCTACATTTGAGAATGTTAAGAGCTACTTCTGTAGTTATTTTGGTGAAAGTAACTCAAAAGTAATACAGGAGTAATGTAACGCATTACAATTCTGAGACAGTAATATTGTAATGTAAAGAATTACTTTTAAATAGCAGTAATAAGTAATCTATAATATATTACAGTTTGGAAGTAACTTGCACAACACTGTCGACAACACTAACAACGCCTATTACCATATCTGAATTTCAGCTCCAGCGACTTCCTCAGAACTTGATACACAGTGTTACAAACCGTTTCAAATCCAGCGCGAGTCCTCATTCTTTTGAAGTGCAGTAGAGTGTATTCTCAGCGATGAAAACGGCATCTTCTCGACATGTCGACAACACGAACCAAACTCTTCCAGTCTCAGCTACAACTACAGAGTTTGAGGGTCAAAGTAGACATACGTGGGCGGCCAATGAAGAGCATAGACTGGCATTAAGCAAATGTATTACATTGTTACATAGGTTTGTATCAGGAAGTGAGACTGGAATTACTGACGACTCGTTTCAGCAGTTCAGAATCAATTCTTTCTATTAGGAGACAATATTTGTTATGCACTTTAATCACTTTGACCTTTTACATTCACAAACGGCAATATTACACACTGCATGAAAGGTAATAGCATAATAGGGGCACTTTAAGCTAAAGCATACAAATAAAGTGTATTATTATTAAAGGAACTGTATGTAAGAAATGTATTTCAATTAATCATAAAATGGCCCTTTGTGCCTATTAACACCTGTTGTTTTCGTCTTTCTTTCTATCAGGGAGTCACAGTAGTGGCTCCACACGCAGTGATGGAGAGAAGAGAAGAGGAAGTAAAAGTGTATCTGGCAGTACAGTTGGCGGTAGCGTACGTGATGATAAATCTCCCAGTGGGGGCGGGGCTGACTCGCGTTCTGGCAGCGGCAGCGAATCAGATTACTCTGTTCGCAGCGGCCTGAGACGAGACCACGGCTCAGCCACGCCCAGCGAACACAGCCGCTCGAGTCAGCGCTCGCACCACCGCGTCCCGTCCGCTCACCTCACCCCATATCCCCCGGGAATCCCCATCCCTTACAACCCGATGATGGTGATGATGGTGCCCCAACACCCACACCTAGCACTTGGAGCGCCACACCCACAAACACCAACTTTGCCGCCCCATCATGCCTTGCTGCCCTCCGGCACCCCTGGTGGGCCTCCAGGAGCTCCTCCAACCCGAGACCTGGGCTCCGTCCCGCCTGAGCTTACCGCCTCCAGGCAGTCTTTCCACTTGGCCATGGGCAACCCCAGTGAGTTTTTTGTGGATGTGATGTAATGAAGGATGTAACCGTTGATGCGTGGTGAAGGAATAAATGCTGAGAGGTTTGTGATCACGTGATAACTGTGAGTTCTGCTCTGTGACTGACAGAGATGTAGTTTACTGTATCAGTGCAGCTCTTTAGAGTTAAGCTAATGATACACAGGGCAACTTTTTGAGCAATGTAGATAGAAATTTGGGTCCCATTCTCAATGGGAAAGTGCCCAAGCAACATCTTTCAGCAACATTACTCAAAAAGTTGCCTTGTGTATTATCGGCTTTAGTGTTTGTTCTTGACGGTAGGAACAGGGTTTATGGAAGGGTAGGAAGTCTTGCATAGCAGACTTCAAAATCCATTTTGTCTTTATGGTATTAACCACAACACGGTCTGGCCTTCTGAACGACTGTTTCACGGTGGAAAGAATTGGCTCATTCTTTTTCCAAGTGTTGTTAGATTCCTTAAAGAGGTAGTTCACCCAAAATGAAAGTTGTGTCATTTACTTACTCGTCCTTATGTTGTTCTTTCTTCTGTTGAGCACAAAAGATGATGTCCTGAAGGATGTTTGTAATAGAAGAGTTGACGGCACCCATTGACTTCAATAGTAGGGAGAAAAAAATACTATGAAAGTCAATGGGTGCCGTCAGCTTTCTGCTTCCCATCATTCTTCTAAATATCGTTTTTGCGTTCAACAGGAGAAAGAAACTCATTCAGGTTTGGAAAAACTTTTTGGGTGAATTATCCATTTAAACGTTTTCACAAATTGATGGAAAACCTTTGATTAAGATCTAAGAAGGCTCCTGACTTTCCAGAAAATATTTAAAAAAAGGAAATTTAAGTTTGCTTTACACACCTTTAAAATGACCATCATTAGGACATGAAATCCACTGGAACGCAAATAAATAACTCTAAATTACCATAATAAAAGCCATGCCTTCAAAAACCTTCAAAAGGATTCAAATGTTTGAAACAGTTGATCAGATGTTTCTTGTTTTTTTAAGTAGTATTTTAAAGTGTACCAAGGAATTCTGAAAGCTTTTCTCTAATGTACTGTGTACTGTGTGCTTTAAAAATTGCCTTTGTAAACTGTCTTTGTACTGCTGAATGGAGCCAGGGTTTATGGAAACAAATATTGGGTTGTCATTTTCTGAGTTTCACTAATTGTTCTGGTTCCTGGTCTTAGAAAGCAGTCTCTTTCAAAGACCCTCGCAAATAGGCAGACTATAAAATGATTGTACTAAAATGGTACACACAGAGGAAGTTTTAACCTCATAAAAGGTACTTTCTGGGTAGAATTGCTTTTTTTTTTCTCTACTCCAGAGCTTTTTTTAATCTCTTTGTATGGCTGATAATCATAGCGCCTTTTTATATGAGTTTATAGATATACAAGTCCAAGTATGCAAGTGCTATATTAAGACAGAGTCTCAATGAAATGCCATGTTCAAGTGTTACATTTTGAATATCATCAGATTCTGTCACTTTTGCATGTCCTTACTCCAAATAAATGTATGATAGAATTAACTCTGAAACTAGTCGTTTGTTCTCTAAAAATTGTCAAGTGTTTGATGATGATGTCTCATATTTGTGTTTTAGTTACAATCTTTATTTTAGGTACTACTGTTTAACACAGGAAATCATATACAGTATATCACTAGCAGACATGGAGCGGGCCGGGTGCGAGTTAGGCCCCATTTACAGCTGGTATTAAAATGCGTTTTAGTTGATTTAGTGGACCACACTTAATACCGGTGTAAATGGGGTCTATAATGCTTTGAGCTTGTCCACTTTAGACCACTTCCAGAGCCAAAAACACATTTGACTGGATTGCTTTCGTAGTGTAAACGCTCATGTGGTCGAATGTTCAAAAAGCCACAAAAGACACCTACTCTCCACCTACTGACTTAATCCATAAACATTATGAGAAGCGCGCTAGCCAGACAGGATTTAACCCTTGACGGCTGAAGACTCAAAAGGGAAAAACATACCAAGAACAATGTTCTCTCACATTCCTGATTTCTTACACACACTCAGTGTTCAGAGTGATCTTGTGGCTATCAGAGCAGAAAGGAAAGCTGATCCTCTCTGTGTGTTTTGCCATCGTCTGCTTTCGAGTTTATACGTAAATAGTGTGAGTTTGTTTTCTCCATTAGACCAAATATCTGGAAAAAAAACACGTTAGACCCTCCCCTCAAAGAAATCAGGACAGAAGTTGTTGAAAGTGGACAAAAGAGATGGATTAAAAGGTGTAAGGTGTAAACGGGAATGCGTCTCTCTTGTCAACTTAATACGATCAACCAAAACGCATCTTAATAGCAAGTATAAGCACAGCCTTAGAGGAAGCGGGCCCCTCTTGGTTTGTTTGTTCACAATCGCCTACAAGGGTGGGGTTGTCCCCCTTCAGTCAGTTTGGGATCACCTTCCATGGGGCCCCCTAATGCACGGGGCCAGATGCGGTCGCACCAGTTGCACCGCCCTACGGACGGCCTTGAACACTAATGTACCAGTGTTATACACATGTATGAACTTACACAGAGAATCCCTTCAGGTTGTTGAAATTTAATGATGGTTTTTGAATGCAAAATTTTCGCTTCCAGTGTATCCTCCATCCCGAATAATGGAGCCATTCCTTTGGGATCACTAACAACACATGCCAAAAATCAGTGGCATTGCGAATTTGTAACGTGATGTTTTCCTTTTTGTTTACCAAAAAAAACAAAAAAACAGTCCCATGCAGTTTTGGAATAACATGAGGGTGAGTAAATCATTTTCTGAATGTTTTTTTGGTAGAAGTTATAATAAAATATATAAGCTAATATAGTCATTTATGTTAGTTTAATATAGTCATCTCTGCAGACCCATCACTTCAGAGTAACATTAAATAATTCTGGATAATTATCATTTAACACCGGACCTACATGTTTCCAGGTCTGTTTTTAAAATGTTTTAAAATATTAATAACAATTTTGTTGTTTTGATATTTTTCTGTTATCTTTCTGTTCATTTTGTTCAAACTAGACAATGTTTAATATCTTTTTTCGAATTAAGACTGTATAGGTACGGGCCTATACAGAAAATGATCTACCCTAAGAAATATTAATTTAAATCAAACAAAACAATAATAAATGTTGGATTTAATTGGTTATTTGTGTTGCCATGGGTTTAGAAGTATCCGTTAAATAGGTAAAGGTTATTTATTAGGTATGTAATTGTTAGTGTATAAGGGATATGCTACTTTAGCTAATAGTTTTATTTTGAGAGTAGTAGTTGTGTGTGTGTCAATATCAATATAAATAAATATTAATAATAATTATTGTTGTATAAATCATACTTTTTTTTTCAGCTGTTGATTGGAATCATGTTTTTTTTTATGTCCCAAATAATCTTATTTAAATAAATAGCTTGAATATCTTTAAAAGTAATTCCGTATTTAAATATCAAAGATAATAATGATTATTACTAAACAAATGGGAATTAGGCTATATTAATTTTATTGAATAAAAAAAAGTAATTATCATATGCCTAATGATTTTTTTCACTTACGGAAATTAACCAGGATAAAAGTGTAGGCTTATAGGCTAACTTTTCTTCTTCTTCTTCTTCTTCTTCTTCTTCTTCTTCTTCTTCGGATTGATTACCATTTGTATAGCCACAGTTTTATTACAAATATGGTTAAACTACGGTTAGTGTAGTAAAACCATGGTTAATGTGTGGGTTACAATGGTTTAACTACAATAATGTTTTTTTTTTTGTACTAACACCATGGTTAATTTTCGTAAGAGCTATTAAATACAGCGAAAATGTTATCGCTTTCTAAAATATAAAAAATAGCTAGTTTATATTCCGTATCGTTTCACTGTGATATAAGGAAACTTGAGCCGCATTGTATCTCCTCCCACAAAGCGTCTAAAATCTGATCTGAGATCAGTGTTACGTGACTGCTGGCGCTAAAGCAAAGGACATGTACTTCCGGTAGTCAGTAAGCCGTGCAGTGAATCAGAGGACCTCGTCGTTTGACAGTGTTGTTTGATTATTTTGATCGCTATTTCAAACGTGTTTTGTAGCAGAAGTGTAGCGTCGCGTCACCGTCCTCGGGAGGAGGGTCTCTGGTCCGCGGTCAAGGGCGAAATAAAACCGGTTCTGCTACATTGTAGGACGCTCAGTCCATAACTGATCTTGCCGGACATTGTTCTTCCTTTTGTTTATTGACTTTTTAATTGGTCTTCGATTCGTAGGCAAGTTTGACACTTCCTCTTCACGGGAGATAAACAACGTTTGGCAAGAAATAATCATCATGTTGCTGCGTAAAGTTACTCAAAGTCCTGCGATCTGCAGCTCGGTCCTCCGTCTACAGCCAGCTGTTACAGGGTGAGACTGTTTTCAATCAGGTCGAGCAAGGTTATGATCGTTAACTAGAATAACATATTTTCGTTAGTTGCAACGTAGATACAAATATGCGGATAAACCCACTAACTCAATTAAACAGAGATACAATTGATTCCCAGAGGAGCTAAATACAATTTTTTTCCTTTGACCTTTGGTTAATTTACTTGAAATTCTTAAACTCGCCTTTTAGAAATAACACAATAGTGTAGGAAATTGGTTACGGCCGATTTGTCTTAAAGGGATAGTTCACCCAAAAATGAAAATTCGTCACCATTTACTCACCTTCAAGTTTTTCCAATTAACTTTGTATAAATTTCATTAATCTGCTGAACACTAAAGAAGATATTTTGAAGAATATGAGAACTAAACAGTTGATGGACCCCATTAACTTTAATTGTAGGGAAAATACTATGGAAGTCAAGGTTTGGAACAACTAGAGGGCGAGTAAATGCTGACAGAATTCTCATTTTTGGGTGAACTAACGGCTATCCCTTTAAGAATGTTACTGACCAATCAAAATCAGGTATTCCGGGACGTATTTTTCATAAATAGCCCTCAAATTATATAATTTAGCGTAAAAAGGTCTGTAACTATTACTTAACCAAGTTGAAAGTAAAATAAGTGTAAAAATAAATGTTTAAAAATGAACTTGACCTATAATAAGAAACGGTGCCATCTACATTGTATCAATTTCTGTGCTTTATATACAAGTATATTAGGTGTTATATATATATGTGTGTGTGTGTGTGTGGAGAAACATGCAGCAGATTTAAAGACAATATATGACTGAGCAACATTTTATATCACTGTTATATGATTATTTCTGATTTTCTCTGCTTCATCAGAGCGCAGCGCCAAACTGGGGCTCTCGTGGCAGTGCCGAATGCTCGTCTTTATTCAAGCCATGCAGAGGTGAGATCAATCGCAATTCATCATGATGGATCATTATCAAATGTAGGTTATGTCACAGACTGTGCTTTGTGACCAGAACAGATCATGCTGTAGTCAATCCTGTCAGGTCCCATGGAAAGAAAACAGGTGCTTGTCCTCAGACACCCATTAAATATAAATCTGGAGTAAAGTTCACGTCCAGTTCACATGACACACGGGAGCTTGGCACTCGGCGTTTCGCCATGTGGTCTTGCGTGTTATGTAAATATTGTTTGACCTATGCCAAAATGCTGTATGACGGTAGTGAAAATATGAAATGTTATTATGATTGATTCAGTATAACACTGGTTCGTTTAAGAGGAGGTTATTTGTTTGTTTGTGTGTGAGGGAAGGTTTTATAAGCAAAGGTTATCTGATCCTTGTCTTTGCTCTTTGCTCTACATGGCAGCCTTTTTTGTCACAATGTCAAGCCATGGAAATCTTTACATGTCTCTTTGTGTCATGCTGTCCTTGAATTGAATCGTCTTAAATTGAAAGGGTTTTTCAGCAGAAGAACTAGGGAATCCCTGACCATACCGACGGCAAATGTGAAGTCATTCTCATTTATCTGGTTAATTATGTTTGATTATGTAGATTTCTGTGCTATTTTCTTACATGCATATAAATAAACCGATAACTTGCTCTTATTTCATCCAAGGCTGTCCTGGACAAGAATGTAGTCGGCAGTGACGCCGCCGCGACAGCTGAGAAGGTTGATAAGACGGCCCTTGTGGTACGTGAGTGTTATACGCACACTACACAAATTTTAGCCCAGATTTTGTGAAAAACTGCGGACAAATTCCTGAAATCAGAGGCAAAGTGGTGCTCATTCACATATGTAACAATCACATAGTGTGTATGATCTCAAAGTCATGCAGTGTGAAATGTTTTGACATAATGGTTTATGATGTCGTCACCTACAGCCAATGAGAGCGCAAGATACAAGCCAAGGGAAGGTTAAGCAGGGCCACGTTGAATCTGCAGACCTTTTTTGGGGATTTTAAAAATCCGCGGAAGGGTTTTAAATGTGTTAAAAAGATCTAAGAGTATTGTTACTGAAAACATTACAATTAAAATATAAAATATTCACATCTCAACTTTTTTAAGGTTAACAATCCAAATCCTAATAGAACATCTAGTTTTTTTAACAAAGCTAGACCTCTGTTATAGTACATCCACTAAAACACTGAGAAAATATTTCTTTAGCAATTGTATTGTAAGCAAATCGTTAAATAAACAATTTCATATCATTCAACAATAGAGCAAAATAAATAAATACCTAAGTAAATAAATTAAGTGTTTTTAATAGCTATAAATAAGTAATTTTAGCAGAAAAGCGACGTTTCCTTAAAGGTGCACTATGCAACTTTCCGTCCACTGGAGGGCGCCTATTCAAAACAAAGGTGTAGTTTGATGACGCCAAGTGTGAGCGCAGCATCTTGGGACATGTGGTCTTCACCTCACAGCCGGTGGAAAACAGGACTCGGGCAGAAATCATGTTCATGGATGCGGTTATTAACGTTACTGTAGTGTGAAGCAGAGCAGGACCGAGTGTTGTGGAGCTGAGTACGGCCGCGGGAGCGATTGTTACACAAACACACGGCTCCCGCTCTTCCGGTTATGATTATGAGGTAATGCAGCTCTGTTTATCATATTAGATACATTTAAGTGTGTTGTAAAAATAAATAAAACCCTGCCAAATAAAACCCGAAACCGAGGGTAGCGCAGATATGACGCGATTGACAGGCGACTTCCTCAGACGCTATGCTGACACGTCCCGGTCCTTGGTTAAAATAGCAACTTTCTCACAATTTACAAAGAGTTGGAAACATTTGGGATATTGTAGATACTCAACTGAACAAAATATATAACACTGGACTAGTGGTTTTTGGATATTTTACTGCAAAAATACTACATAGTGCACCTTTAAATCCTCCACAGTCATTTTATTTTAAACATTTGAAAATGTCACTCTCTCACAAAAAAAAACATTACGTCAGTCAGTGCAGCCTACTCCCCTCACAATCGCATAGTTTTCTGCAGAAGGAGGTATAGTATAGTAGGTACTACATTTGGTTAAAAACATTTGAGACTTGACGAAGACCCTTTGGGTCAAAACCTTGTCTTTTTTAATAAATCTTTGGGAGCAGCAACAGCAGTGTGCAGATTTTTGTTTACTTCCATTCATGCTTTATAGAATCTGGCACCTGTAAAAGTTTCATTGGTTGTGTGCAAAATTCTTCCTTTTTGAAACTTTGTGACCATTAAAAAAAAAGCAAGTTCTATATAGTATGAATATGGTATGAATGAAATTCGGACATACTGCATCCACCTTGTTGTCATGGTCAGTTGTGTAGCTTCACCTCTCTTCATAACCCCTCTCCCGTGGCCTTATGGGATTGTAAAGTGTCCATTGAATGCGCTCTTTAAAATCTTGCCGGAAGTTTTAGGTCATCCGTGTACTTTTCACCTACTGTATTATAAATGCAATGGCTGCATCCAAAATCACATCCTTCTTTACTATATAGTAGGCGAAAAACAGTATCTGACTGACTTCTTTACATGTCGGTGTCTTAATTCAGAGTACTCATAAAAGAGTAGGCAGAATGTACCCGGATGAACTACTACTTCTTTTGAGATCTGAAGTGTGACACTTAACTATCCCATGCGGCCACAGGAGGGGATTTGTGAATGCCAGTCAAGCGACATAACTAGCACTGGTAGGTCACATGATAATGACAATATGTCGAGTGTAGTGTGTGCAGATTACATTCATCTATATAGATCATTCTTTTTAGCGGTCGTGAAGTAATTACTTAGTTAAAATAAGTACGCAATTTTTAGGCGCAGACTTCGAACTCGGATGTACTACACAGCTTTTTGATTACTATATATTAGGGAAGAAGATATATTTTGCAACTTTGATCACAAGCCTCTTGCATGCATAAAGTTTAACAGGAAGAAATCCAACTCCTGTCTGACGCTTGATCTTGCGTTTCTGTATCAATTCTCGTGCATGTTTGGGGGGGAAATGTATTGCCATGTGTGTGCCATGTGTACCGGCATTATGTGCCAGATTGAGACACATTGTGCATTTACTCTTTAACTACTTATGATAAATAAAATTCTGATATTTTCAAAAGTTATTATACATGTGATGCCACATGCTTTCATGACTTCAATATAATATAGAGATATATTATTGTTATTTATTTATTATGTGATATAGTATTATATATATTTATCATAACTCTTTTTTTTCCCCCTTCAGGAATCAAAATCTTTTGCTGTGAACATGTTTAAAGGGCAGATCAGCACTTCTCAGGTGTTCCCCTTCCCCTCAGGTGACTCCCAAGTTTTCTTTGTCTGCACCAAAAGATATTTTATATGGGTTGATATTAGGGCTGGGCGATATGGCCCAAAAAAAAAATCCCCGATTTTTTCACCAAAAATTCGATTTACGATTTAAAACGATTTTTTCCCCCTCCTACTTAAAATCAGTCTGCAGATGACAAAGAAATTGTTCAAAACAAGTTTTAACTTTATTTTGTTTAGGTAAAATTAAATATTTGCAGCTTGGTAGAAGTGCCACCTGGGGTGCAAAACTTTCCGCATGTGAATAATCCCCAACTATTCCACAGTATAAATGGGCACCATATCTTTTGCAATAAACAGTATACATATCAAATGTTTATGAATTGATATGCAGATAAAATTAACTTTTATTAACAACAGTAATGTGCAAAAAAAGTATAGGGAAAATTTAAATGTAGCCTAATGCTCTTATTAAATATAGATTAGCATTGTTCTTCAATAGTCTCACACTGAACTGATCGACAGCTTCAGTGATTATTAAAGGAGCTCTTTACTTTACTGTAATTTAGTCACAATTTGAAGAAAAGTTTAGTTTTTCCTGAGACTGTGACTTCGTACTTTTCTCCATACATTAGGGAGTGAAAATCGCTAATAAATCAATAAGTGCTCTTCTGCTGGTTATAGTGGTGGGCATTTCATATCTTTTTTAAAATAAAAATGCTACAAAATGGATTACACATTTAAAAAAAATAAACTAAAAAAAACATTCGACTATTTCTTTCACAAGACCCCTTTAAACTTTTAGTTTTACAAACCATCACATTAAAAATAACATTACAATCGGATATCTAGAGCTTTGAAGTGCTGGAAATAAGTGTGAAGCTCTTGAAAACCATTGGAAAGTGCTTGAATTTCAATCTCAAAAGGTTGTACGAATCCTGAGATAAATAATGACAACAACAACATTAAATCCATGTGGTTTTACTACAGTACAATCGTGGTAAATGTTGGTGTTTTGTGACTGAAACCCCTGACCTTCGCACAGCTCTGTTTGATCTGATATCTGTGGTTTATAACAGAATTCTGCCCCGACCGCTTCCACTAGATCACAGTAGCGATGGTGTGTTGATTTAAACGCTCTCTCACTGGATCACCAGCGCTGTGTATCGTGTCTGTCACGAGATTGGCCCGTGTGTGAGCTCGCGCTGCGTTCGTGTCAGCGCAGCTTTAAATGAGTAGCGCCTAGCGCGGTTCCGTTCAGACTTCAAACACACATATTGTTAATTGTTCTGTGTAAAACTGAACCAATTACGAATGACACTATGTTGTTAGACGCGATCCTTGTTGTTTGTGTACCTCTGTGGCAAACGCGCGCGGGGAGGGCTGAGCCATTACGGGAGCTCAGAGGGGAGCGTCGGCGGATTTGAAAGAGAAAACCGATTTTCATTCACAAAAATCGTCGTAAACTAAAAACTCGAATTAATTCATAAAATCGATTTATCGCCCAGCCCTAGTTGATATCACCGCTAGATATTATTCGCCAAAATTGTAAAATGTTGAATTAAACTGATTTTATTGTTTTCATTGCTCTTACCAATTGCTGTACTATTGTTGTTCATTATACTCACACTCTGTGTGTTTACTGTCGTTTGTGCCCTGAATCTTTTCTCATTCCCCCTTGCAGTGCTCAATGAAGAGCAATCGCAGTTCCTCCACGAGTTGGTTGGGCCATGCAGCAAGTTTTTTGAAGTAAGTTTAATTCACCTACATTTCTATAGTAATGTATTCTTTAGTATTTTCCTAAATGTGTGTATATATATATATATATATATATATATATATATATATATATATATATATATATATATATATATATTATGTGTGTGTGTGTTGTCAAAAATATCGATATTTCGATATGTATCGATACTGGAATATCTAAAACGATATGATTCTCAGTTTTTACAGTATCGATACTAGCTGCGCTCTCCTCTCTGACCGTCAGCGAGTTGACACACACACCGGCATATTCTCACTCAGCCCGTTTAACCTCTGAGCACGGCGAACGCGCGTTCTGCTGGACTTTTTCCTCATGACAGTGTGTTAGTGTTAGTGTGTGATCGGTCTGAATTTCGCGCGGGATTGCACATAAATTAATTCTACTAATCCCCGCAGATTTCGTGCTCACATCTGAAGCGCACACACATAGCCTACCGTAATAAAGCCGCCTCTGACATGATACAAGTGCAAACATTTGCTTTTTTTTCCAGCTTATTATTGGTCAAATACACTCAAAGAACTATCAGTGCACATCTGGAAGAGTATTAACGTAAACACAGTCGCAAACAGTTCAGGAAGAACGAGTAACAGGAACAGTGTTTAGGATCCATGCGTCCGTTAGTCTTAAAGGGACCGCAGTCATTTGTTATTCAAACTACAAAAAGACAAACAATCAACTGCTCTTGACCGATCAACTTGTGTAACTTTAATAGTTTCATCCGTACGCTATTGAATTTTTTACAAAGAACATTATCCAGTGTTGTTTTAATTATTTTTTTAATTCAGTTTCTTAGCTGAATGTTAGACCTACCTAAAAAAAATAAAGCAGTCTATTGAATTTGAATCTTCTATTCTATTTTTATTTGTTCTTATTTCATTACTGTTTACTCGTCTTTTTAAATTCAATTTACCATTCGAAATCAAGCTTTCTTGTGCTGTGTGTAAGCTATTGCAACAAAAAGCAAAAATTTGTGAGATAATTTTAATAGTAATTGATCAATTGATCAATAATTGTTCAAATCAAAACGATGCCCAACCCTAAGGAGCATGCTGGCCACGTGAATTTTTAGTAAAAAATATCAATGAATAATAATAAGTTCTGTTGTCATATTAAGCATTTTTTTTTACTGTGGTATCGATTTAGTATCGATATTTTAGTCTGGTATCGTATTGAAGTCATAATTTTGGTATCGTGACAACACTAATATATATATATATATATAATGAAACTCATTCATTGAAAAACGTTCAGCGGTGCAAAAATAAGTGTGGTTAAAATGATGTTATTTATTTTTTTGCGTAATTAATTAAAAATTAAATTGTTAAATTTCGTTAAATTGAAAACTCAAACACTGAGTGACAACATTAAGCACACAATAAATCTTGATGAAGTGTCCCATAACAATTCGACGCAATATTGATACAGCCCACCTTAACAAATATCTCTTTACTAAAACATTATTAGCATTACTTTAATAAACAACATTCAGCTCAGTTGTTTGTTTAACATTGATTATAGAGCTACACGATTAATCGTTAAAAGATTGCAATCTCGATTCAAACACCAATGCAATCTCATTTCTAAATAACCTGATTTACCTGTGTCTATTAAATTAATCACAATTATCACCAGATCATTCAGATCTGCATTGGTGCTGCCTCTGACCTAGAGAGAGCGGGTATCATGCATCATATGAAATAGCCTCATAAATAATCGTTTCAACCACACAATATCATTATTTCTATGTTACAAATATTCAAATCGTCACAGAAGTACTGGGATAAAAGTTGATAGTTTGGATGTAAACACTGAGGTCTATGGAAGCATAGACAAAATATAGCAAATCCTTTTGGAAATAACTCTTCGGATGAGACGTTTAACCGAGGTCCTGGCTTTCTGTGGTCAGTAAAAATCCCAGGATGTCCTTCGATAAAAAGAAGGGGTGTAACCCCGGCATCCGAGCCAGATTGGTGAGCGGTGCATTCCCAGGTGTGCGGGATCACACAACTCGCTCCTCCACTGTGAATAAATCACCAGCCGAACGCACAAGTTTTATCACTGAGGTGGCATGCAAATGAATTTTCCTGGACTTCCACGTGAGAAACAATTACCAACCGAAAAGGGTTTGAGTGATTTCTGAAGGATCATGTCACTGAAGACTGGAGTAATGATGCTGAAAATACAGTTTTACATCACCGGAATAAATTACATATGAACAAATTGTTATTAGTTGTGATTAAATGTTATTAGAAATATGAAAGAAAGAGTTTGCTATGGGAAAAACCTATACTGGAAGCTGGTGTGGAACGGATTTGAGTGGAAATACATAGGCAGTTGGCATGCGTAGAGGGTTTTACCTTTTTTGCAATGTGTCGATGTGTGTTTGCAGGAGGTGAATGACCCCATGAAGAATGATGCTCTGGAGAAAGTGGAGGATCACACAATGGAGGGCCTGAAGGAGATGGGAGCTTTTGGCCTTCAGGTGCCCGCAGATCTTGGTGGTCTCGGCCTCACCAACACACAGGTAAGATCACTGATCCATTTGGGTCGGAGGCAGATACATAAACGAGCAGAAGCCTAGAGATACACGTGAATATAATATTCTGCATCTGCCTGCTCCTTTGCAGTACGCCAGGTTGGTGGAGGTTGTTGGGATGCATGATCTGGGTGTGGGCATCACTCTTGGTGCCCATCAGTCCATTGGGTTCAAGGGCATCCTGCTTTTTGGAAACCCCCAGCAGAAAGAGAAGTACCTTCCGAAGCTGGCCACCGGTGAGTGAGATTCAGTATAGTGTAAAGAACACACATTACCACTGCTGCCATTTTTAGTTGGGACTTTAACTTGGCATATATTAGAGCTGCAAGATTAATCATTAAAAGACCACAGTCTCGATTCAAACACCAAGGCAATCTCATTTCTAAATGGCAACCTTTCACCTGCCTCTATTAAACTTTTTGAAAATCACACCAGAAGTCACATGTCTTTTCAACCACACAATATCATTATGTCTGTAATAAATATTCATATTTTACACGCATTCATATCACAGAAGTACTGGGATTAAAGTCTATAGTTTTGATATAAACACTGATGTCTATGGTAGCGATCTAAATAATTCAAATTACTTTAGTAACTTTGCCCTTCACATCAATGGCATCGTTACACCAGTAGGTGGCGACACGTGACTGTTAAAATATATATTTGGCATTTAGTCATTCTGTCAAGAGATTCATTCAAAAACGCTGGTTACGCCCACTGAGCGGCAAAAAGACCAGGTGGCACCATTTGTTTAATGTGGATGCCGTGGGAAACACACAAAACACATCTAAAACTAGGGTAAAAAAAAATATTGGGGGGTAAAATCATAGCCTGTTGTATTACTATTAAAGGGATAGTTCACCCAAAAATGAAAATGTATGGATAATTTAATGGATAATTAGAATTAGATCCCACTGACATGCATTATACAAGCAACGGTTGGAGTTAAAAATCTTCATTTGTGTTCTGCTGAAGAAACAAACACACGTTTGTCTGCTTACCCCTTTGTATGCACTGGGGGTAAGCAGATAAACATCATTTTTGGGGGAACTATCCCTTGAAGGCTGTGGATTTAACACGTTAATTAGATGAATTAGTTACTATGAATTAATAATAATAAAAAAAATTATGCATTTAACCCACTTGCCCCGCCCCTGACCTACTTAAGGCCATCTTTCATTTCATACAGTTGATTGATGAAGAATGCAGGGCGACAGCTCGACGTGTGACGAAGCCTAAAGAATGCAGTTAGAATGTCCCTAAAAATCAAGATATGAGGAAAAAATGCCTTTTTATGCCAACGTTTGCATAAACGTTTTTGCATGGTAAAATAAAACTTGCAGCTGTAGTTTGCCTTTTTTTGCCAAAAATTCTGTCAGATAAATACCTTAAGTTTAGTATTTTGTTCTTCACTCATATATAATATATTACAAAAATTAATATATACAATATTTTCCTCACATTTTGATGGTTTAATCGAACTTATAGGGTCACTTCAGTCACTTCTGGCTACTGTATTTACAAAGTTCACTGTCAATTTTGTTAGAACCTAACGGTATTAATAAGAAATTAACAAAAACTAGAAATCCAGAATTACTGTGCTTTTCACAAATGTTAAAATGTTTTTATATATACCTGACCAAATCTAAAAATGTAAGACTTTAAAATTGAAAAACTAAATGGCAACCACTAATCTGAATATTGCCTATGGTTGTTGAATCGTAACTCTGTGGTGTGTGTTTCTGGTAGGAGAGAACATTGCTGCCTTCTGTCTTACTGAACCTGCGAGCGGTTCTGATGCAGCCTCCATTAAAACCAATGCAGTCCGCTCCCCCTGCGGACAGTACTACACCCTGAATGGAAGCAAGATCTGGATCAGGTTTGTGTTATCATTAACACTCACACACAAACGGCAACTCGCATCATGTAGACACAGATGGAGATGGGGACACATCTCTTGTGGCCACTAGGTGGCATCACTGAACACAACACAGACTGGTCTATGTCCAGCTAAAAATGGTTGGATTATGTCACCTTACTATTAATCGCCTCTCTCAGATTTGTACAGTCATTCAAAACAGAGTTTCTCGTCCCTGAGCCATTTGTGTGCTTGTCAAAGGGGTTTTCTTATCTTGGTATGACAATGTAATTTCTGTATCAAAGACATCAGTATCTCTCATGTGTGTGTTGCTCATTGAAGCCTAGGAACATCCCAAGAATGTTTACACCGCATTTTAGCATATGAGTAACTAAATACACTAAGTTTAGTAGTGTGAAGAACTGTTACAATTACTGGAGCTTAGCAAGCATTGTGGTTTTATTGCTCATACTTGTGGCTGGAGGGATTTTTTTAAACCCCTACCACATATATATATATATATATATATATATATATATATATATATATGTTGTTTGATCTCAAAGTTTTTTTTTTTTTTATAAATAAATAAAAGAAATTAAAAATAATGCATTTTGGGAAAACACCAATACGAAAAGAAAAACACCCTTTTACATTAACTGTAACATCTTCTAGCTTTGGGCTTTGGTTAAAGTTCAGTTGTTGTTTTTTTAGTTATAAAATAAAATACCAAATCAAATATTCTATATAGAGTTGTGATTGGAAAATTTAGTTTAATAATTGAATAACTGATGATAGATCAGTAAAAATCCCAATCCCAAAGATTAAAAAATTAGACAAAAAAAATATGTATACAGTATATTCTCCCACACTGCTTGATCCAGATCCATTAAAATAGTTTTCCCCAATAGGAAATTTCACGTAAGTTAGTCACAAATGCTAACACACAGTAGGATTTTTCGATGCGGTAGCATGGCTATAATTTTGCTCTAAGGTAGGAAATTCTGACAAGGTAGGACAAATCGACAGAACACCGTCATTTCTCCCTTGGGTTTTAGGTTTGGAGAAGGAAAAAAATTCTAGTTCAGTTCATTGCCCTGTTTAGTTCGGTCAATTCACATGAGGGAGGGATTGATTTAAAAGCGGTAACCAGAATAATTCTCTGACAGGGCTTAGGCTCAAAATGTATTTATCAAACAAACACGATGATTTATCTCTCATCCACCCGCGATTGATTTATTTTTGGCCCGCCCGATCAGTGGATAAGCGCCTCTTCAAATATCAAGTCAAGAGAGTGAACATTAACAACGCAGATCAAGAAATGAACGTTATTTCACTATTTAAGATTCACCGGCCTGCCGATGTGCTTACATTTTGGTCTGGAAAACACATAGCCCCCTGGCCCATAACATTTGATCTGATCTGATCCTGAATCGTGTGGCCACAGGAGCAGGAGTACACAGAGGCGCCGTTTCGCCCTTCTAATACGTTAAGTCATTGATTTGAGAGCCTCGTTTTCTGGGCCTGGTGTCTATAAAAGATTTTCTTTGACTAACAAGGAAGTTTTCAGCTCTGAAACTTACAGGATATTCTTATATTACCATGACCTTTATATCAAAAGCTCGAGGGAAAGTGGATTTCTCAATTCATCACCGCTTTAATATGTATCGGTTCATTTTTATTTAATACAGTGAAAACTATAGTTTTATTTTTCCATTTGATTATTCAATTTATGTTGTATTTCTTACTACATTTTAACTAATGTTTGGTTAACTAATTCGTATGTATTTTTTTCTATTGTAGTTGTCTTATGTTTTGTAATTGCATCTTTGTTCCTATTTTTAATATCAAAAATAAACTAAAATTGTCTGCCTTGCTTTATTACAAAAGACTGCCAGTCATGTGTGTAATGATTGCAGGGACGTTTCACATTTAATTCAGTGGGATTTTTTTAACTATTAAACTGTCTACCACAGTCAAATAGGAAAAGTAACTCAAAACGGTGAACTAGAATCAAATCTATGATATCGAATCGAAAATTTGATTCAAAATTGAGAATTGATTTTTAACCCAATCATGACCTCAAGAATCGAATCATCAGGTACCAAAAGATTCCCAGCCCCAGTATCTATGTGTCTATTACACATGTGTGACCCAGCTATCTTGTTAATAATAATAATAAACCTCTTCTGTTTCTAGTAATGGAGGCATTGCTGAGATCTTCACTGTGTTTGCAAAGACTCCTGTGAAGGACGAGAAGACTGGAGAAATGAAGGACAAAATCACAGCGTTCGTTGTGGAGAGGAGCTTCGGGGGAGTCACACAGTTAGTGCTTTTCTTATTCTAACATGTGCCTCTAATCATCTTTCTAATCAGTCATGTTTTGTTTTGACATTCTCGTTGACCATTTCCTCTTTCTATCATCATCTGCTTATCTGTTGATCTTTCTCGACTCATTGCATCTTAAAGCTACACTGTGTAACTTTTTTAGTTTATTCTTAGCTAAAATCACTTAGTTCTTTCAAAAATATATGTGCTCATTAATGTATATTTACTTCTTTTAAGTAATAATGCATTCTCATAATTTTATAATATACCATTGAAAATACATAAGTGTTGAGGGTTCGGATGGCGGTCGCCATGTTGCTCCTCCATCTTGAAAGTACATCAGCCAAAGAGGGACATACCCGTAAATTCAAGCTTCGCTTTTCGCGTTTTTACACTCGATGGCACTGTGTCGCATGTGAAGAGGAGGATTGCTTGAGGCTGCTATATGATGATGGAGGATCATCACTCTTAAGCCCCTTTCACACTGCACGTCGGACCCGCAATATTCCCGGAACGTTGCCGGGTCGCCTTCTGTGTGAAAGCAACCACGTCCCGGAATTGATTACCGAATTCGACCCCGGTCGGGGACCTAGTAACATTGCGGGATATGTATCAGAGTCGCCAAGGAAGCGGAAAAGAGAATTAAGACGGCAACGCGACAGGCAAATCAACAAGACAAAAGTAAATACTGGAGTGGCCTTTCCAAGATGGAAAGAGCTCATGAGGAGCAACGATTTTAAAAAGAACGCCGACGTTGCCTGCTTTCTTCTCGACAGGTAATATTAATTCAGCCTATTTGTGTATATTGGAAGTTTTATTGTTGCTTGGTTAATTATATCATGGTGTGCTGTGCATAACACTAGAACGACGTCTAGGATAGTTTTCCTCGCGTCAATGATGAAAAAGTATTGTTTACCTTATAACATAAATCCGTGTTCTATGACGGATAACATGAGATTAATATTTTAATTGCATTATAATTTGTTTGCCTTACGCTAGTGGTGTTGTACAATATACAGAATAATGATAGCACTGATAAAAGTTACTTAACTAAGAGCTTGCATTCGTCTGGGAACCTGATAGCTGATGTTAGCAATGAACTGGTTATTATTCAGTTCTATTATTCATTTTACATAGATTAACTTGATCATAGATCATTTGGTAAATTAAATAACTGCAAATTATAATAGTTTTCAAAAATTACCTCATCACTTGAGTTGACGCAACACTCACCGAAGAGGTCGAACTGAAAGCCATGACTAAATCGGCCACCGTAGGAGTTGAAACGAAATCGAAATTGAGAGGAGCAGAAACAATTATTCACTGGATGGTCATATACCTTTTCACCACTAGATGGGAGAAAATATCACACAGTGTAGCTTTAAAGGGTTAGTTCACCCAAAAATGAAATGGATGTCACTAGCTGCGTTTCCATTACAGAGTTGCGAAAAACTTTAGCGATATTTCTTAAATGTCGATAAAAAAACTGTTGCGAAATGACAGCGTTTTCATAGCTGCAGTTATGCGACTAAAACATATTACTTTCCTCTCGCGATAGGTCATTGCAAAACGATGGCACTTGGTAGGTTTGTATATCCCATCCATCACACTAGCCATTATTTTTATTGGAAGGAGACGTGTGTGTTATCCAAGCATTAATGGCAAGGAAAGCCCCTTAGGTTACTTAAGCGGCACGGATATAAGGTCTGTGTGTGTGTGTGTGTGTGTGTGTGTGTGTGTGTGTGTGTGTGTGTGTGTGTGTGTGTGTGTGTGTGTGTGTGTGTGTGTCAGATCTGCTTCAAGGTCTTCATGATAATGTAGCATTTCTGTGTTCAGAATCCAGTATTCCTGTAATCCTATATTGTCTTTTATGAGTTTAATAAAGAACTCGGTCTCGTCTTCTCTCCAAACCGAACCCGTCATCTGTAAAGAATGATCGACTTTTAAGCGCTGCAGGTTGACGCATATAGAGTAGAGCGAAATGTTTGAATTTGCATGTTAACTCAAAGGTTTTTTTTTATTTTTACCACTTTCGTTATTTTGGCTAGATATTTAGTTTGATGGGCATATGAACTGAATTTAGAAATGCTTTGAAAAAGAAAAAATGGCATTTAATAAACGAAATAATTTTTTTGAAATGAAGACCGCGTTTGGAGTTTATAGTTTATAATTATGTCTTGAACTTATCTGTATAGCTAAAAATGACAGAGTATTGTGAATTGTTTCATCTCTCTTAAAGGAAGAAGGAAAAAATGAGAGCGTCGGCGCTTTTATCCCCCGGGGGTAAAGAAAACAGCCTATCTACGAAACTAAATAGGCTACGTTTAGGCCTAAACATTAACCTGTAATATTATTATTTTAATTTATATGTTGATTATGAAAAGTGAACAGCATGCGCAAGAATCGCAATATGTTTGAGACCTGGGGAGTCACATGATTTTGATCACTTCGAGTTTTATTTTCTAGAAAGTCTTTCTTAAAATTTTTTTTTAGTTTTGTATAAATTGTATTTTTATTTTGATCGATGTTTCATCATTTAATTGCCTGTTTATTAGATAAGAAGCAAATTAAGATCGTCTGGAATGGATTGACGTGCGTAACTGGCCTGTTCCCTCGGCCTTTGAGTAAGGCTGAAACTATAGGCTAGCTCTTTCTGCTTTAATACATTTCTTGAATATATGTCTTAATTACAGTATATATAGCCTGTAGTCCTTATTAGGAGAAAATATATGTCCTTTTAACTACATTATCTTGTTATTACGACACAATTGAGTGGAAAATATAATATATAGGCCCTATGTTGCAGCAATGCATCACCGCAACAGGTGACCTGTAAATGCGGAAAAAACGTTTCCATTGCAGTTTTGCGAAAGTTTCCTTTTTCGAATTGCCTGAAAAACCACCTCATGAGAGCGTAAAAACTTTTTTGCGATATATGGGAGTTTTTGCGAAATTGCCGCATTTCCATTGGGCGTATTTTCAAATCGCAATTTTCAATTTGCGCATTTTGAAGGGTAATGGAAACGCGGCTATTAACTCCTCACCCTAATGTCATTTCACACCCGTAAGACCTCCGTTCATCTTCAGAACACAGTTTAAGATATTTTATATTTAGTCCAAGAGCTTTTCTGTTCCTCCAATGCAAGTGTATGCACACTATACTGTCCACGTCCAGAAAGGGAATAAAACATCACCAAAGTCGTCCATATGAGACATCAGTTAGTTCATGAGAATCAAAAATACATTTTGGTCCAAAAATCACAAAAACTACGACTTTATTCAGCATTGTCTTCTCTTGCAGGTTTGTTTTCAATCTTAAAACAAAGATTCGAACGGTTATGAATCAGTGTATAGATTCATGATTCGGATCGCCAATGTCACATGGTTAAAGTCGTAGTTTTTGTTATTTTTGGAGCAAAATGTATTTTCGATGCTTCAAGAGATTCTCATTAACTAACTGATGTCTCATATGGACTACTTTGGTGATGTTTTTATTCCCTTTCTGGACATGGACAGTATAGTGTGCATACACTTGCATACACTCTCGGACTAAATATAAAATATCTTAAACTGTGTGCTGAAGATGAACGGATGTCTTACAGGTGTGGAAAAACATTAGGGCGAATCATTAATGACATAAATTTCGTTTTTGGGTGAACTAACCCTTTAACCCTCTCTTTTTTTTGTTCTCTCTCAGCGGTCCTCCTGAGAAAAAGATGGGTATCAAAGCGTCCAACACGGCAGAGGTGTATTTTGAGAACGTGCGTGTCCCTGCCGACTGTGTGCTGGGAGAGGTTGGAGGTGGATTCAAAGTGGCCATGAACATCCTCAACAACGGCCGCTTCGGGATGGCTGCCGCCCTCTCCGGCACCATGAAGGGTGTCATCGCCAAAGCGGTGCGTATGTGTGCTAAAGTGCACGTTATCAGATGATCGTTCGCTTTGTGAGCTGTTTGTTTCTGTATGCCGAATTTGTCTTGCTTTCTTTTTCGATTCCTCTTCTCTTACCTAGTTTGTCTAGTATGTTGTTTTGTGAGCACCACTGTAAGGCCACATCCTCCCATCCACCGACACCGTATCATCCTCACTTCCTCTGCTTAATATGCAGGGAAATTCCTCAGCATGTTTTGCACTCCTCGTGCTGAGCGGCATCTGAGCTGAACTTTTTCCACTTATTTTTCTTGCGCTGCTCATCACAGTTGACTCGAGCTGATTTGTGAAAGATCCTGTGCAACTGAAATATAAGATGCATGATCTCTTATTTTGTTAAAATTATTCACATTTTCACAGATTCTGCAAGCGGGTTCACACTGTTTTTTTGCGACTGTATATGTATATTTAAAAAATTGCTTTAAAAGCATCTGCCAAATGCAGAAATGCAAATGCAACTTCTGCTTCAATGCCAAAGGAATTATCAAAATTGGTTATTTCTGTTTTTAAAATATATATATATATATATATATATATATATATATATATATATATATATATATATATATATATATATATATATATATATAAAATATTCATCATAAACAGGATACTGGTACACTTATAATAGTGTGTTCTCATGAAACCTGTTGTTGCTGAGTGATTGTGGGCTACAAGAGTGTTCTCGCCAAGGGGAGGGGTAGATTTCTCAACAGCCTCGGTTCTTTCTCTTACCACAGACAGTCTCTGTTTGTGTATCCGTCTCAGACCAGGAACTTTAGAAAGTGGCAACCAAGCGTAGTCCTTATCCACTGCACTACACCACATTAGCCTCAGTTCATTTTTGTTTTTTAATTTAGGTCATATTCAAAAAAGCAAGAGTCAAGTGTCAAGGACGCATATACTGAAAAAATTACCCTAATGCTACTTATGTTCTCACATACTTGCTTAAATACTTTTAAAATGGCAGAGTAAAAATTCCAGTCACATTTGCACCATCGGTGCACTTATGAAATTTGGCCTATATACATCGATCAGGCATAACATTATGACAGGTGAAGGGAATAACACTGATTTTCTCTTTATCACGGCTCCTGTTAGTGGGTGGGATAAATTAGGCAGAAAGAGAACATTTTGTCCTCAAAGTTGGTGTGTTAGAAGTAAGGATGCACCGAATCCAGATTTTTGAGGTTCGGCCGAATACCGAATCCACTGGTTAAGATTCTGCCGAATCTGAAACTGAAAACCGAATCCAACTCCCATCCTCAGTCCATTATCACAGTAAACACATTAATGACATAAACAACGTCCACAGCAGTGTACTTTTAATTTAATTTTAATTTAAAAAAAGGCAACAATATGCCAGGATGACTGTCGTATTGCTGTCTGTAGATTCCTTCATGCACAAAAAAAACGGATCACCGCTTCTTTTACGTCCTTACGTAATGACGTCATTTCTTTAAATAAACAGATTAAATAAACTTACATTGACATAACATAAACTTACACAAATCCTTGGTTCACCCGTGCTCATATATTATCAGCATCCGATCTCAGCTCACCGGTTCTCACAGCAAAACATTGCTCAGTTCAGTGAACTGTTGGAGTTACAATTTATACTTCAAGATATTAGTTTATAGTCTGAGGGACTGTCACTCATGCCAGAAAGTGAGTAACTATGGTAACTTTTGAGATCAGCGCTGATTTGAGACGCGAGCCGTTTAGAACGATTCAGTCCGATTTGGTGAACTGGTTCGACCGGATCACTAAAAAGATCCGGTTAAAAAGAACGATTAGTTCGCGAACCGGACATCCAGCGGCTATTGTTTAGAGTTTCATGCCACCACAAGACAAATCGGCATTGCAAATTGAACATATAGCTCGACTTGAATTGCCTTCTTGTGACTGAAAGTACTGCCAAACAACACATTTTCTGTTCACAAGTTCCATTTTCACTTTCTCACAGCCTACTGCATTCGAACGGTCCACCTAGTAAACACGTTGCCATAATCAACCGCGGCATCATGTTCGACCAGTATCGCGTAGTGCAAGTGGGTTCGGTTCAGTGGAAAAAAATTCTAAGGTTCGGCAGAAACCGAACCCAGTCAAAAAGCCCAATATTCGGCCGAATCCGAACCCGATTCCTGGATTCGGTGCATCCCTAGTTAGAAGCAGGAAAAATGGGCAAGCGCAAGAATTTGAGCGAGTTTGACAAGAGCCAAATTGTGAATGGCTGGGGCAGAGCATCTCCAAAACAAGAGATGTCCAAGGACCGGCCACAGGGTCATGGGCGGCCAAGGCTCATTGATGCACGTGTGTAACGAAGGCTGGCCCGTGTGGTCCGATCAAACAGACGAACTACTGGAGCTCAAATTGCTCAAGAAGTTAATACTGGTTCTGATAGAAAGGTTTCAGTATACACAGTGCATCTCAGTTTGTTGTGTATGGGGCTGCAAAGCTGCAGATCAGTCAGAGTGCCCATGCTGACCCCTATCCACCGCCGAAACACCAACAGTGGGCATCAGAACTGGACAACGGAGCAATGGAAGAAAGTGGCCTGGTCTGATGAATCACGTTTTCTTCTACATCACACATGGGAATACATGCTTCTGTGAGAACAAGTAAGTCCGATTCTAAGGAGGCCTCACCTCGCAACTGACAGGACTTAAAGGATCTACTGCTAACATCTTGGTGCCAGATACCTCAGCACACCTTCAGCGGTCTAGGGGAGTCCATGCCTTGATGAGTCAGGGCTGTTTGGGCAACAAAAGGGAGACCAACACAATATTAGGAAGGGGGTCATAATGTTATGCTTGCTCAGTGTACATTTTTTTGCACATGCTTTTTCAGTGAAATAATTTTTCTTGCTTTTGTTTCCAAAACACCTTATTACTTTTTGTTAAATTCGCCAATTAGCTAAATTCAATCTCTAATGTCCCCTTTTTTCTCTCACACAGGTGGACCACGCTGCTAACCGGACCCAATTTGGCAACAAGATTCACAACTACGGTGCCATTCAGGAAAAGATGGCCAGAATGGCAATGCTTCACTATGTGACAGAGGTGAGCTTGCACTGTTTTTCCCTGACTTTCCCCTCAGGATGCAGAACAAAATATTTACAGTTCCTCTATTATGCGCTTTGAATATTACCCTTCATGGTTGCAGTGTGTAATGTTTTTTTGAAAAGGGTCTGCAAAGTTTTAAAGATAATTTATAAAGTAAATCTATTGCAACAAAATAGCATAACAAAAGCATACACAATCCAGAGACAAAGCATCTCTAATGTTCTCGCTCTTCATGGATTTTGCAGGTGTCAGCACTTTAGCTTTATACACTTGCAGAGCTCAGTCCAAGTCTTACTTCCACGTGACAGAGGAAGTGGAAGTTCCCCCTTGTGTTTTTAGAGTCTAAAAATACACTGGCCCTTTTCCCATCTGTTGTCTTGATATGTTTGTTTTCCATTTACATTTCCATTACATTTAAGGAGTTTGTTTGTTCTGAAGACTTTTAATAGTGTTGTCCTTTTTTCTCCTATCGTTGTATCTTTTCTCCATGGATTTAGTCAATGGCTTACATGGTTAGTGGGAACATGGACAGCGGAGCCAAAGAGTTCCAGATTGAGGCGGCCATTAGTAAAATATTTGCCTCCGTAAGTGTTCAACCCAGTACTTTTTTTTTGGTGTTTTATTTCCTATTCTGGAAATTTCCAGGATCAAATACCTGATGTGATGTTTAAAGAATAAGTGCAAATTCACCATATTGTTTGATTTTCCTCTAGGAAGCAGCTTGGTTGGTGACGGATGAATGCATTCAGATTATGGGTGGAATGGGATTCATGAAGGTTAGTGTGTGTGTGTGTGTGTGTGTGTGTGTGTGTGTGTGTGTGTGTGTGTGTGTGTGTATTGTGACTGTATTTTGACTGTATTTTTAAAACATATTCTGTGATGTCTAAGTCAAGCTTAAAGGGGGGGGTGAAATGCTGTTTCATGCATACTGAGCTTTTTACACTGTTAAAGACTTGGATTCCCATCCTAAACACAGACAAAGTTTCGAAAACTAATGTTGGACGTTTGATGGAGTATTTCTGTGTTAAAAATACTCCTTCCGGTTTCTCACAAGTTTCGGAGAGTTTTTTTCGAGTATGGGTCGGCTTGACGTTAATAGAGCGGAAGGTCCTTGTATGGGCCGTACGGGCTCTTCTCCCGGTAGGGTACGCGCGCGCGTGACCAGAGCGAGAGAGGAAATGCATGCCGTAAACACTCTCAGCTGCAGATCCAGTCGTCCGTGAACACTGTTTCTGCACTGTTTGAACACAGAAATGACGGGAAGCGTCACAACATCGCTTTAGTCGCGTCGCAAAAGTGGATCTCCACCGTTCACTGCTGTCACAGGACTTCACCAAATCATACCAAAGAAGTGTGTTTTTGACGGAGCGGTCCCAGCGATAAAGGTTCGGTCCTGTTTTGGAAGCAGCCGGCGAGTAAAACTGCTTCAAATGTCTGTGCTGTTGGCTATCGTCGCGTGAGTAAACATCAGTAAACGACACGATCGCGTGCTTCGTCATTCAAATGCGCTAACGGTTACTCCATTGTTGTTCTGTATAACGTTACACTAGTCTGACGTGCAAAACCGTTTTGCTTGCTACTGCTAAGGTTTAGTCGCATACAATAGTCCATAAACCGAATCATGTCCTCATAAACTGCGAGTAAACACACACAAATGTTGACAGACCACTAAATACAGTACATACCACAGAGACGGACGTCCTGCTGTTGCTGTTCCTCCTGTTCAATTTATTTCAGCCTCCGAATGATTCTAGATCATATCTATTAGCTGAGATCGATAGCAAGGGTTTCTCCACGCTTGAGGACGTCACCGCTTTGCGCATTCGTCATTCTTTAGCTCCGCCCACTCGATACGCCTCCAGCCGCTCTGTTTTTTCCGGAAAGACTCGGTACAGCCCATATTTCTTGTATAAATATAATAAAACTAAAGACTTTTCGGAGATATGAAGGATGCAGTACTACTCTATAGGTACTCAAGATTAACATGAGATTGACTGAAACTGAGTGTTTCACCCCCCTTTCATTTATTTGTAAAGCACTTTTCACAGTACATATCATTTTAAAGTAGCTTTACAGAAAGTCATACTGTTATGTCTATAATGCATTAATGCTTTATCAAAGTTTTAAGTGTATGCGATATTACAGTTATCATATGCAGTAAATGATCCTTCAGAAATTGAAAATGATGAATAAATGAATAGTAGTTTTGCGACATAGCCTAGTGTCTGTGAATATTAAGCAACAAACCACACACACACACACACACACACACACACACACACACACACACACACACACACACACACACACACACACACACACACACACACACACACACACACACATTTGTGGTTTTTTCAGCTTCTGCTGACATGGATGCAGGAACTTAATCTAGAGTATTTTACCCTTTCATTTGAGAAACTATCACTGTATCATAAACACACAGGGCCTGTTTACAACTGGTCACTTCATGCTTTTTCTCTGATAGCCATCCGATCGTTAAAAGATCTGGTGTAAATAACCTCTGAAATGGGATTTACCGTTTAGACGCATTTGTGTGACCAAGTGTAAATGGAATATTTTTGATAAATCAGATTACAATCAGGTGTAAACAGGCCCACAGAAACTCAAAGGTCTTCACGTCAAACCATCAAAATAAAAGTTTGGTTTAACTTGACAAATATATTAGCTATGCCTCAATATAACAATAATACTAGCAATAATACTTTAATTTAATCTCTAAAATTCTGGAAAACAGAAACATTTCCTATTAATGAAGAAAAAATGTAATTTATTAGGCATGCTTTTAAAATTGAAACAATAAAATGGAACCCAGAAAACTTAAAACACAGAATTTGGTTTAAAAAACAACAACAAAATTTGATGAAAAAATAGGCCCCTTTTAATAAATTGTGATTTAAATTTGACAAGTTTCATGATTTCAATTCATTAGACCTGCTTTTTGATTACTAAAATTAAATTTGGCCATTAAAATTCAGTCTAAAAAACTGAATCCAAAAAAAAACTGCTATGTTAATTCTAGCTATGTTGTATTTCGGTGCAATAGTGTATCCCGCACATGATTAAGAGATACATTTTAGTGGTTTTGTATGTTGTTTACGGCAGCTTTTTTCAGAAACCCGACTCTTTCAGGGTGGAAGTCTAATTTTGTCACAGTAGAGTTGCAACATAATTGTGTCTGCATGCATTGTGACTCAAAGTGTGAATGTTCAGAAACACCAATTGTGTGGGTAGTCACCCTCCTCGAGGCCTAAATGTTCTGTCCTGGGGGTGGTGGAAAAACTGGAGGTGTCTTGCAAAGGTAGACCTCTGCTGCAACATGATTGGTTAGCGAGGGGAGGACACGGCTGTGCTAACCTTCACGTCGCGACACAAAACCCATACACCGCTAAACCTGCTCTGCTGAATGTAGGTCACGTCTGCACATTGACTGTGGCTGTGTTTGTTTTCTCGTGTAAGTTGGGATGATGTCCTACACATGATGTAAAGGGGTTCTTCCAGCTTGAAGATTTTGCATGTGCAAAATGTGCAGATGCAGCTTCTAGCCATTGATCAACATCAAGCAGTCGAGCTAATTTCCAGAGAAGAGTCTCATCAGTTCCTCTAATCTATCTCTTTTGTGGGCTACTGTTCAATCTGATGCATTTCTCTGCTCCAGTTATTGTTCATTTTACACACACACACACACACACACACACACACACACACACACACACACACACACACACACACACACACGTACACACACATTCACTCGCACACTTTTTAAAAATGTTTTTGATATTACGATTTCAAAGAACTGTTCACTTTCGAATGAAAACGTGTTCCCCTTCTCAGGGTACAAGTAATCGTGACATTTTATTATGTATTTTAAAATGCAAATCTGAATTTTCAGCATCATTACTCCAGTCTTCAGTGTCACATGATCCTTCAGAAATCATTCAGATATGATGAATTGTGGCTCAAGAACATTTATTATTATTATCAATGTTGAATATAAGTGTGCTGCTTAATATTTTTGTGGAGAATTACACTTTCAGAAGGTTTAATAGATTTATTTTTTTTAATTCAGCAGGGATGTGCTAACAAAAGGTGAAACAAAACAATGTTACAAAAGATTACTGTCTATTGAACACTATTCATAAAGGAATCCTGGGGTGGGGGGAAACCATGAATAATGAATCATGGTTTCTCCATATTAAGATATTTAGCTAGTATTCAGAATATTAAACAAGTTTCGGTATTGATATAAGAACCATTATTAATAATAAAGCGGCAACAATATCGAGCCTCAAATCATCATATCTGAATGATTTCTGAAGGATCATGTGACACTGAAGACTGGAGTAATGATGATAAATTCAGCTTTGATCACAGGAATAAATTACATTTTATTGAGCAATGTCCCATCATGAAGACGTAGTTATTACTAAGTCATATTAACTACATGTACTTACAAGAGAGTTACAGTTATGGTTTGGTTTAGGGTTTAGTTACCTGTAATAGTGTCATTTATTATTGCTATATTAAGTACATGTTGTGACGTAACCGTGTCACCTTAAAATAGTGTTACTGAATAGACCCTTTTACAGCCCACGTGATCAAAGAGTTGCGCGCGCATTTTTGCAACGGAAGTGGTGTTGTTCCCTAGTGGTTCTAACGTGTGAGCAACTCCGAAAGTTTATCAAAACGGTTTCCCAGCATCAAAATGTCTGGCTGTTGCGTTTTTGGTTGCACTAATCGCTATTCCACCAATGGGCTTAAGTTTTATAGGATTCCGACAGGATCACGGCCGTTTCAGAAGAACCGGCGGTACGCAGGCGATTAAATGCATTGACTGGAACGAGGACATAAAAATGCTCGCATAAAAAAAATCATTTGTAAAACATTTACTGCACTTGAAACTTAATTATTTATAATAAACCTCCCAACATTGGCTGCCACTGGTGTGTATAATGTACCCCCCACCCCCAGATTATCATATCAATAATCACACTACTTATCAATTTCATTTGTACTGATTTTATTAATAGTTTAATTGCAAAATAACCATCTGAGAAATGTATGCAAGCAACATAGTTGCTATTAAAGTACTATAGCATTACAAAATTAAACTTTAAACAGAAGTGTGTCAACATAAAATGTAAGGAAAAGGATAAATGTATGTCGGTGTGAAGAATAAGAATAAATGTAGAAAATTGTATTGGACATTCTGTACAAGCCCACAGACAACGTATTCATAAGCATCCAGTGATTTATATGCTTGTCTCGGGTGTACACGCTCGGTTTCTCGACTAAATACGTATATATCCGACCACTAAGTTATATCTGGCCATCTGCTAACGTCTTCTATCCACTCCACTATAGTACACGGATCTGGTAGCCGAATACCATTTGATAAAGTCAACTTTTTAAAATAACTTTCTCGGTTTGTGTTCCTTAATCTGCTCACGTAGCTTGACATGCTGCTGATTCTCGCCACAGTTTGTTGCCAAAATGCGCGCGCATACGTTGCTACGTCATCATTGTATACAAACAGTAAAAGGGTCTATAAATAAATTATTTTGTGGCACTTTGACATATTGACTATATTACTGATTTGCCGGCATTGACACTATATGATAATTGAACTGAGCTGGATAACATCACCGTTTTCTCCAGAGCGGCTGTAAATCAAATTCTTTTTTGCATTATTTTCCTGTTTAACACTGTGAAGCTTCTTTAAAACAATTGGCATTGTAAAAAAGGGCTACATAAATACAGTTGACTTGACTCACTGTACAACATGTTATTGATGCAGGATGCTGGTGTGGAAAGGGTATTGAGGGACCTGCGAATCTTCAGAATCTTTGAGGGTACCAATGACATCCTGCGACTGTTTGTAGCGCTCAACGGCTTCCAGGTAAAAGGGGAAAGAAAACACTGCCAAAAACATAACTGCCTGTCTTACGCTTCCTGTACTGCAAAACCACATAAAGCTCACAACACGTGTGGTGGTTAACATCTGGCACAGCAGCTACTAATGGCTTTGGTGTTTGCCACTGAACATGTTTTATGCAAAAACTGTATTTGAGTCACTTTTGCATATGTGTGTCTTGTTTGGCAGAATGCAGGAAATCAGCTGAAGAGCTTGCAGAAAGCTCTGAAGAACCCTTTCGGTAACGCTGGACTGTTGGCGGGTGAAATCACAAAGAGAGCCAAGAGGTTAGACCTTCATATCTATTGCAAACACTCATGCGAGACATTTGTGTTGTTTAGCAGTTGCTTTGCAGCGACTTGATAAAACCTGTCTATATCTCTGTCTCTCGCAGGAAGGCAGGCATGGGCACAGGACTGACGCTGCAGGGAAATGTCCATCCAGAGCTTAACCACAGTGGAGAATTGGTGAGATTAAACTAAAGCTGCTTGGACAATAATGAGATGCTGGAATGATATGATTTACTCAAATAATACTAAGAAACCGCCAGTAAACCAGCCAGAATCCCAAAACTTAACTCTTTCCCCTCCGTTGACGGAAATTTCTGGCTTTCCATGTTTTCACTGTTATACATTGGGGGGGAGCGGCGGCTATGACGCATCTTCTGAACGAGTATTGAATCTCCTGATCAAAGCACAGGCGAAAAACAAGCAGAAACAAGCGAACGCATATGTCTCTTTGAATGGGGAAACATCAAATTCTCCAAAACTCTTTGCCAAGCTTACAATTAAATTTCATTTTTGAAATCGCCAGTGAAATTTGAAAACAACTCATCAATTTTGGTTCTAAACGCTTAAATCGTGACCAAAAAAAATTAGTTTTCAGTCTGAACAAAGCTAGAGCACATGGACATGCATCTTAGAACCAAGGGGCAACCTCCCCCAGTTTCTCTTAAAGCCAATACGGAAGTGACTTAAACGGCAATTCCTCAACTGGCCACTAGGGACAGGCTCCAGAAGGGAGCAGAATCTCATTGAGCCCCATGTTAAAATGCCCAACTTTACAGCAGAAAAAAACATGTTTACAGCCTGGTACAAATTATGGTTTTGGTCTATACGGCTAATTTTGCCCTTAATGACAACTGTGATGGGGTGAATTTTTTTATTTCTCATTCGTTTACATTGTATAAAGCCTTAAACTTCTGCATAATTAAGGGCGTGGCCACTTTGAGTGACAGGTGGATAGCCATTTATCCGCCGTCTGTTAGTCATCACGTCACCTCAGCTCCGCTCACGTCGGCTCTTTGTCCATTTTTGTTATCTGGAGTGATTTGCGATGACGTGCTGCCAAGATGGCGACGGCCAGTTGGTCTCTACTTTACGCTTCAAAACTGCTCTTCAGAATCCTATGGGTAGACTTTTTTTACGGTCTCTGCGAAACTGTGAAACACTGCCTGTTTCTATAGCATCCGGAGCTTCTAACATCTTCCTATATATAAACTGTCTAATGTTACTGAATGAGTTTCTATAGGACTGAAGCTTTGGGGGTGTTGATGGACTCGATCTACTCCATCTGTGTTTTGATCATCGCTCTGAATCCTGTCTGGGTGTAGTCTTTGAAAAAAAGCATGTTGCTTTTTTATGAAACTTACCCACATTAAAAAAAAAAGCTTGAAGGTATAATAAAACAGTCTTTTTGTTTAAAAGCAGAGGCTCTGTTCTGTCTTTTGATAAATTTCATGTTCAGTTGTTCATACAACAATATGTTCTGGGGGACAAAATTGTGAAAATGATCAAAAAGGCTGGTGGTGGCTAGCAACATTTTTCAAAAATGCTGGTGGGGAAAGAGTTAAATGAGAGTTAGATCACAGGCCTAAAACCAGTTTTTTTCCCCGCTCTTAAAGACGGTTCAAGCCATCGAGCAGTTTGGAGCAGTTATTGAAGAGCTTCTTCTGAAACACGGAAAGAGAATCATCGGTGAGCGCTGTGTTTGTATTGTGCCGCTAGATTAAATTTTAGTATGCAATTGAAAAATATTTACCTGTTAAATCTTCCCTGTTTCAGTTTTACTTCTTTATACTTTACATGCATAAATGCAGCTAAAAAGCTTTTGTCAGTCTTCCATATTAGCTTGTGCTTTTCTCATAGTGATAGTGATTCTGTATGTGTGTCTCTTCAGATGAACAATTTGTTCTGAAGCGGGTGGCAGACTGTGCCATTGATCTGTACGCCATGGTTGTGGTCTTGTCTAGGTAAGCAATTTTAAAATGCTCTGTTTTCCGTAATGTAGTCACTTAGACATGCATGCACAGGTACACACAAAGGGCCAGATTTACTAAACTGGACACATTAGTGTGAGAGCGAAAAAATAAAAAAGCATCTGGGAGTGGAAAATTCTGCACGTGATCTACTGATGATATTACAGAATTTGTCTGTATTCGCAAATTACAGAACACAGACGCAGCCGGATCATTTCAATAATGATCAACACAACATACCAAGAGCAGCGTTAGTTTAACTAATTTAAAAAAGAAACGAGTTCAACTTCTGGTTGAAGACATGCTCTTTTTTTTTGGCCATTAAAGGCACAAATACCAGTAAATTGACAAGTGCAAACCTTAGTGAATCACCTCACGTGATTAATTTAAATGCTCTCCTCCTATTAATAAACTCCTACAAATGCATATGGATCAGCCACAAAAATAACCCTGTCCACACCTTTCAGCGCTAATATTTCACTCCGTGTCTTCAGTAAATCCTGACAGTACTTTTTTAACGCCACAAGAGGGTTTGTACTGATGCAAGCTGTTAGGAAATCTGGCCCAAAAGTACTAAAGACAAAAAAAAGGCATTACTTTCAACTTTCAATAAAATGAGTTGTGCAGTTAGTAAAATAACCCATAATGTTAAGAGATCTTTTGTATGCCATGCATAGCTCTAAGGGGCAGAAAATATATGTTCAGAATGTAATAATATATTAAATGTGTCTTTAAAAGTAAATGAAGATGTGTTATATAGGCTATGTTGTTGAATGCATTACTGCATTCTCTGTAAAAAAAGACGAGTGAGCCATGTGAGAAAGTAATGCAAAAGTATAACATAATGCATTACTTTCCATAAAATGTAACTAGTACCGTAATTAGTTACTTTTTGGGGGGAGTAACACAATATTTTAACATTACTTTTAAAAGTAACTTCCCCTACACTGCAGGTTACATAAAAGTATTAATTTGCATCAGTATTATTATTGCTCATACTGAGGATAAGGGGGCTGTTTAAACCCCAAAACAGAATAAAGGCCTGAAATCGTGCAGCTTGTAAAGGAAAGGTGTGCTGTTACTTTTTTCTTGACCAGAATAACACACACTTGGTCTATTGGCACGGGCCAGTAAGCAAGCACTTAGCAACATAGCAACGCCCTGGCAACCACTCACAGTACCCCAGCATCAAAGGGGTGATTTTTAGATGGCCAACTACTAATCAGATGGCATCCTGAATATGTACAAGTCTGGTTTATGATGTATTCATTGAAAATATACACTGTATACTCATGCTTGGCTTGAAGTGCAGTTTAGAGTTGTTTTAATTGGCAAATTTTACATTTCACACATGCATATTTATGCATTTTTGACAGATACTTTTATTCAAAGCAACGTAGATTACACTCAATATTTTGTAAGGTCTTACTTTCCTTGAACCCACGACCATGCACTGTGCTTTACTCATTGAGGGGAGTTTAAAGAGGACCTATTTAGGTTTTTATTTGAGATTTTCAACTTTCTTCAGTGTGTAATGTTGCTGTTAGAGCATGAAAAATGTTCTGGAAAATTACAAAGCACCAAGTCACTCCAGCGGGAGTTCTTCTTTATATCGGTGTTTCTGAACTCCCGGAAACGCCTCCATTGTAGTTTTGAAATTTCTTCTAGGGACAAACCAGGAGAGTCACAATATTACTCATTTATATAATTCCTAGCCAAGGCATTCGCAAAATAAAGGAAACTGGGCCTGGTTGAGTTGCGTTAGTAGTGTGTTGAAACTCGAGGTTATGGTAAAAGACGAGGCATTTTCGAAACAAGCTCAAATCAGTTGACCAATCACAGCACACTGATTCAGCCGACCAATCAGAGCGCATTAAGCTTTTCAGAAGGAGGGGCTTCATAGAGACCGGAACTAAACAGAGCGTTACTGTCAGACTGGGAAAAGAGGAGCTGCAACTGTAAAATATGTGAGATTTTTTATTTGAACACTCAAGTTTAAAAGCATAAATCAAGACTTTGTAAAAGGGTGTACTTGTTCCTTTTTAACAAGGAGATAATTCAGTAATAGTGGTGCAGATTTTGATAAAATGTTAAAAAGCATGTATTTTTTATATTTTATAGTGTGTGTGTTCTGGTTTTCCTCTCTCAGAGCCTCCAGGTCTCTCAGCCAAGGCCACTCTTCTGCCCAGCATGAGAAGATGCTGTGTGAAACCTGGTGTACTGAGGTCAGTGTTTGTTCACTTTTTTTTTTTTTATGATTTCTCCTAGTCCCGTCTTTAAGCATTAATCCCTGATTTCTTTCATTTAGGCCCATGAGAGAGTCATGCAGGACATCAAGTTCCTCAGGTCAGGGACGTCCAAGCAGATCTTCAAGAACCTACGTGCCATTTCTGCTGCTGTGGTGGAAAACGGAGGGGTGGTATCTCCTCATCCACTGGGCATTTAAAGCCAATTATATCCTCTAACCAGTCGGTCACTTTACCCAGACTGCAGTCCTTGATGAGTGGAGTCTGTCACATCGTGTTCTTCAACCACAGGAGTGCTTTAATATTTCATATTAAAGTATGTAAATTAATGGAATGGATAGGATGTGTAGAGTATACAAATCTAACGTACATCTAAGGATTGTATTTGTGTTATAAGCTTGTTAAATTTGTATATGCTGAAATAATAATAAAAGAGTAACGTTAGCTATGTTTCCATCCAAAGTGTGCGCAAAATTGGAATAATGCATAAAACAAAGTATTTTCATAAAACAGATGGGTTCAAGAGAACAAAATTGTCCCTTCCTTGGACATTGGGCAAAAATATCAGTAATAAAAAAGGAGGTTGCTGCAATCAGGGAAGAAGCTGACTTTTTTTTTTCTCGCCACAGTTTCTTTTTCCTCCTCCTTTGTGACAAAATGCAGTAAACGCTGATGTTATCTTGCGTTCGGTTTGCTGTTTGTGAACGATTCTGGGAGGGAGTTAAACCAAATCATTCTGATGAGAGGCTTTGACTCGGGCATTTCAGGACCATCAAACCAACATTTGAGATGCTGCGATGTGATTGGTCTGCTGGTTAGTCCAGTTATCCAATCACAGTCATGCAAGTTTTTGGTTGCGCATTGAGGGTTTTATTCTGTAAATGTTTTCCATCATCATTTGTGCCTGTATTTCTATCATATAAAAAAATGTATCTGCCTCAATTAAGCACTTAATACGCGATTTTTGAATTTGTGTGAATCTTGGTGTTTCTATCCAGTGTTTATTTTTCATGTGATATCCCAAAATGCACATAAATATAAGTGGATGGGAACATAGCTATTGTTCAATGGGGTACAGATACACTCGGAACGAAGCTCTTGAAACTTTTCAACCTTTCCGGTCCAACATCCAGTCCAACTGCCTGCATTTTGCAAATGCTTTCAATTTATAATTCTTGGTGAACATTTTTATTTAGTGGCTTTACATATTGAACCTTAACTTCAGTTAGTTGTTTCCATGGTTTTAATCTGAAATGTTTACCCAGAGTTACCTAGAAGTGTGTTCTCGTGACTAAAATAGAAAGACGGTTGAGTTTCACATCATATCAGGCTGTCTCAGTTAGGTTTTTTTAAGGGAATTATGAACTAAACAATGATATGAACATAAATACAGAATGTCTTTATTACAAGCAGGCAATAACAATCTAAGGCCATACAAATACTGAAGTGCAGGATAAAAGCTTATTGCAACATTCTTCGCTAATGTAGAAATTTCACAGATATACAATGCCTGCAAGAGTAGATGCTACATTTGGACTCGTATGTAAAATAGTTTATCCTAAATGAGTATTTCCTTCTTCCTTTTAAAGCATGTCATTATTCCTAAAGAAAAAATAAAGACCTTCTGTTAACAATACAGCTGTGCTGATCTGACATAAATATAAATATGTGCTCTTCTTTGACAATATTTCAAATCTCCTTTCGCTGCTGCATTCGTTTCTGACTGGTTAACCATATATTGTACTTAGACCGTTTACAGGAAATGGTGAATAAACATTAGTGACCTTATTAAAACTATGATGCTGTGGTTACAAACATAGCACACCAAAGTCTACTGTCACCTGTTTAACATGGAAATGAAAGTTCAGTTAAACCTGCTTCACAGTCGTTTAATCCAAGTTTTAGTTTGTTTGCTTGGGTTATTAGCTTATACATGTTTTGCTGAAACAATGCAAGAGAAGAGATTTGGCAACGCTCTTAGGAAAATAAGCATTCAGATCCGCACCGCATAATGACATTAAGTCATTGATACTATTTACAGTTAATACTGTTAATATAAAGATCACAGTTGACTGTCTTTCGTTCTCCATTTGGCAAAAGGGATTCCCAAACGGCGTATAGCTGCTGTATTAACTCCGGGCTTGAAGAGTAGAAATCATCACAGTTTTCTAAAAGTCGTGCTTGTTTTCTCAGTTTAAAAAAATGTTGCCTGAATTTCACGGCAAACGTTTGATTCAGTGTTAGTCTCTGTCTCGTAAATATTCCATTTGAAGAAATCAACGGCAGGTAATCCAGAGATGGTCACACAGTCGTCTGTGAGATCTCTCTTGATAATAAAGTCTCTGAAGTCATTCTCCGCTCCCTGAAATAAACAGAAGTTTGGGTTAATTCAGTTCAGTAAGGTACAACTTGGTTGTCAGTACTTTTTCAGTATGGTCTCTCGGTTTACTGACCGTGCTGAAAGAAACCTGCCTAAGATGGTTTGTTGGTCTTGGCTGGTTTAAGATAGTCTACCAGCCTGTACAAGCTGGCGCTCATCTGGTTTAGTTGAGCTAAAGCCAGCTTGGGAGTCCAGCAAACCAGCTTAAAGAAGCCTAAAATGTTTAGCATTTAGTTGTCGGTAGCCGTGCAGGTTTTAAAACATGAATCAGATGTTTGTCTGTGCCTTAAGTGTGATATGTGGCTTTAGCCTTTTTAATACCACCAGATCAAAGTGACTATCTTGCACCAGTTTCCTTAAATGCACTGTTCTAAGTCTTTATCATAGGCCTACACTTCCGTTCAAACGTTTGGGATCTGTAAGATAAAAGCTGTGCTTTAACACTTTGAATTAATCAAAAAAGCCTGAAAATATGGGATGCCTAAGGGGACATAGTGGTGGGAAAAAATACGAGATGGGAGGAAAAATAGTCAATGATTTTGCGTTCTATTACAAATGTGTTACATTCTCACGAGAAACTTTAAGTTCAATCGCAAGCACAAAAGTTTTGCGAGGGAACGTGACTATTTCATCTCGTATTTTTTCTTTGCCATATCCCTTTAGGGGCTCCGTATAAAAAAATGTAACATGAATTTGACAAAAAATATGAATCAGCAAAACATCAATAATAACAAATGTAGTTTAAGCACGAATTCATCATATTAGAATGTGACACTGAAGACTGGAGTATTTACATTTTAAAAATTGCATTTCAAAATATAATAATGTACTCACTAATACTGTACTGCCCTTTTTGATCAATAAATGCAGCCTTAGGGACCATGAGATACTTCAAAAACATTACCAAACAAATCGAACCGCCCCCAAGCTTTTGAACCGAATATGGCGCTGGATTTACTAATGTTTACACTGATGTGGAAACGGATCTGTCTCTATAGGTCATATTGACCACAATATAAACAAAAAACAAACAGCATTCAAGCTTATTCTATTGTCTTTTAACATCCAGACAGAAAATGGTTATTATATTCCCATATTATGTTATGTTCATAAATCACAGTTGGCCACACCCCCGGAATTTTTTTTTTAAAATTTAAATTTAAATGACAGAAAAGCCATTTCAAAACACATTAGGACTCGATGCATTATATGATATTTTAACCTAATTTAATCGCCACTTTTTTAACCAAAAATGAACTGCTGAATCTCATGAGGATATTAATCATAATTAAGATCTGATTAATTATTCTCCCTATGTATCATTAGCGTTATAATAAAAATCTATTATTGTTATTATCTGCTATGACTAAATTGTAGACCCTATTTACAGGTTATACAGACCTATTTCATGCATGCATGAATACACAGAGAAAAGGGGCGTCAAAATTGTAACAGCCTGTCACTGGGGCTGTACCCTTTAAAAGGACATTTGTACCCTTTTTAACTACAAAAAGGTTCGTAGTAGTACCTATTTGTACTCTAGGGTGCTAATATGCTCCTTTTAGGATGTCCTTCTGTGTAGGGTGAAAACAGGTGGATTTCATTCTTAGTTCAGGGGAACAAACGCACTTTTTTTTTAAACCGAGAAGCATAGTGTTCTTGAGCTGTCTGTGTGTTTTTGGGAGTAGCTATAGTACAGACCAGCCGAATAAAAAGTGTTTTGTTTCTTCTGTGACATGATTGGAACGTTTATTTTTAATTTTTTTTTATAGTTTCTTACGTTGGAACGTTAACTCTATGAAATTCCAGTTAACAAAACCAATTCGTCGCCATTTCACAGATCATTTACAATCATCCGAACAAGCAAAAGCTGCTTGTCTTCAGCTCTGCGCCCCATATTTAAGTCCAAAATGGCATACGTCATAATTATTAGAAATATGCTGCAGATTAATACAAGTTTTACCAAATGCACCCCTATAACGCGACGCGTAATGCGCCTTCACGCCCACGCTGAGACAAATACGCGGTCATTTCTCGTTCCCTACCTTTGCTGGGGTCGCCTTGTGGGATGGGTGATGTTGACGGTCCACTCCAAAATGCGTTTTAACCGGCCGGATAAACACGGGAACCGGTGATTAAGATGTTCCAGAAGTTCCTCTTTACGCAGTCCATATACTATCGGCGCGATGCATTGCGCCAGGCTGAAGAAGGCAAAACTTATGACAGCAAAAAACTCTTTGGTGGAACTCTCGAGCAACTTTTTGCTTTTAAGGATATGCAGCAAAAACAGTATAAAATTGGGGAGGATGTAGACGGCGAGCTGCGTGCCGTGGAGAGCGATAGTCCGACACGCGGCTCGGTTGCGCCGGTTCAACACACCCAGGCGGCGTCCCTCATATAATATCCGCACGTAGCTGGACACGATAAGAATAGTACAAATGGATATTAAAAGGATTTTGTGCATTTCCCCGCCGCGCAAAGCTTTCCTTCCGCAGGCTACTGTGTCATTTGCCATTTTGTGGGGCAACGTGAGAGGAATAATCGACGCGAGTCCCCATGTAAAGATCCCGATGAGCCACGGCCATGGTCTGTAACAGAATTTGCCATAGTGGAGCGGGTAGCATATGGCGAAATAACGGTCCAGCGCCATCGCCGTGATGGTGAGGATGATATTGGAACCGCTTGTCATCAGACCTCTTATTAGCACCATGCATATGGTTGCCGTGGTCGCTGCTTTCAGGTAGTTTTGTAGGTAGAAGCTGAAACATACCGTGAAGTACACCAGCGCGGAGAACAACAGGTGGAACACGAGGACGAAGCGCGCGTGGCTCCGCAGGCGTCCCTCGCGCACTATGGTCCAGTTGATGATCAGGTTGAAAAAAGCCAAAATGATCAGAGAAACTCCCGACGCCCAAACGCGTATTTGGGGATACGGGTTGACCTCATCTGTGGCATTTGACATCCTACCGCTTCTTCAAGCCTCGCTCGTGGAGTAGAACCAAAACGCTCCGTGAAGCCGAGACGCTTTCCGCCGGTTCATTTGGATCGAAGTTTGTTCGCCGAATGTTCATGTGAATGCGTTCGCTGCTCCTGTTTCGCTCAATAACACCTGATGCGCTCCTCGCATAGAAGTCGGTCTGGTGATGAAAAGAGTCGACTTGGCGTTTACTTCCCTCTCGAGACGGGCAGAGAGAAAGAGAGGGCGTGTGCCAGCGCTTCTGTGTCTTATGCCATGATGCCGCTTAATGTCAACACGCCTCTCTCTCCGTGGTCGACTGGCGCGTTTCTTTTGTGTATGTGTGAAGCGTTGCAGGAGGATTGCGGCAGGTGTCTTACTTCATAATGGAAGCCAGAAGATTTGAATCTGTTTGATCATTGCTTGAAACTTCAAACTATTGTAGTAGGCGGCTGTAGCCTATAGGCCTATTGTATTAAGCAATTGTACGTTTTTTCATTAGGGTCCACCGCGAAGTGTCGTAACGTCTGTGTTGCATATAATCTGATTAAAACTTCTAACTCAACTAAGTGCTTACACACTTAGCCTACACTGGTGATTGCACACTGTAACACGGACACCTTACAATAAAGGGTAAGTATACATTTAAAGGGATAGTTCACCCTAAAATGAAAATGATCCCATATATCACCCTCAACCCACCCTAGGTGTACATGACTTTGCCTACTTCTTTCAGCCAAACATAATCTGAGTTATATATATTTTAAAAACCTCGCTCTTCCAAGCTTTATAATGGGAGTAAATGGTGCCATTTTGAAGCCCAGAAAAGTGCGTCCATCCATCATAAAAGTAGCCCTGCTCCAGAGTAATAAATGTCTCCTGTAGCAAAGCGATGCATTTTGTAAGAAAAATATCCATATTTTTAACTGTAATCACTTGCTTCCGGTAATGGCCGAGTAGAGTTCAGACGGATGAGTGACCTCTGACCCGACTCATGACGTTAGATGTAGAAGTAGGAGTAGCGTATAAGCTTTGACGAATAGGTCAGGGCAACCTCCGGCATTTCTCTTTAAGAAATTCTCGTTTTAGACTTCTAATTTGTGACCGGTGTTTTGCTCAATCCTCTGCACTTCCGCGTTCATCAATGTCATGCGTCGGGTCAGAGGTCACTCTTTACCAGAGACCAGAAGCTAGTGTTTATAGTTTATATGGATGTTTGAATTAATTTACCCCATTGTGCTGTATGGATTACTTTTATCACTTTTTTTGTTCTTCAAAAACTATGTTCACGCCCATTATAAAGCTTAGAAAAGACAGGATATTTATTATTATCTCTCATACACACCTAGGATGGCTTGAGGGTGAGTGAATCATGGGATAATTTTCATTGTTTTAAGGTGAACTAGCCCTTTAAGTATGGAGTAATAATATAGTACTACATGTAGCTTATTTACTATAGGGTTATAGAGTCGGGTTTGGGAATTTGAACTGTCAGAGGAAAATGAAAAGAGGTCTGGCATAACTTTGAAAGCTTACCCAATAAAAAATATTTTTACTTTTTTCCCCTCACAGAGTGGAAATATGGAAATATGGAAAACAGACTAAATACAATTTTTACAAAAAAAAATAAAATAAATAACATTTGTCTATTTACATGGCCTATGATTTTTTTTCTTTTTTTTAATTTAAAGAATGTGTTTTAATTATGAATGGCCAAACTATGCAAAAGTTCAGGATTTCTGTATTGCAGGTTCTGCTGTCAAGAAGGGTGGCACTCATGTGATTTTACCCCGCTCCTCATTGCTAATTGGCTAAAATGGTGGTTTACCGGCATAAATACATTTTATAAATTGGGCTTTTTATTGCTTCCACAGACACTTTCGTTTTAGGGGAATTCAGTACCTGCTATCCTGAGTGGGCCTGTGTGTATCAGAGAGATTAGCAGTACGTTTTGAAACATAGCACCACCCAGTGTTCAAAGACTCACAACATTTACATTTACACTTAATCATTTAGCAGACACTTTAATCCAAAGCGAATTACAAAAAGGGGGAGAGCATAGAAGCAACGAAACAAACAAGGGAAACAACACTGCAAGTGCTGTAAGAAGTCTCAGTTAGACAAGCAAGCACAGTACACACACACACATTTTTCAAACGGCATTATTTCATTCTTAAGATGTTTTTTGAAAATGGCTACAGACTCGGCTGCACCAACATCATTCAATAATCATGATAAACAAACATATGTTAACCCTCTGATAACCCTCATTTATGTGATATATATCAGTAATTATTTAGTTAATTATTTATTTATCACAGTAAATAAATCATTTACTAAATTACATTACTTAAATAATAATAATAATAATAATAATAATAAGTAACATTACTTAAATAATAAGTAATTAATTATTTATCACAGTATTTATACAGTCCTGTCTCAGAGGTCTACAGACAATCCTTTGGACTTCATGGATTGATTTGTTCTCTGACATGCACTGTTTACTGTGGGACCCTATATAGACAGGTGTTTGCTTTTCCAAATCATGTCCAAACAAACAACCTCCCCCAGTTTGTCTTTGGAAGCCAATATGGAAGTGACTCAAACTGGCCACTAGAGACTCTCACTGAGACCCATGTTAAAGTGCCCAATTTTATAGCAGGAAAAAGAAGGGGAAAAAACATGTTTACAGCCTGGAACAAATTGTGGTTTTGGTCTATACGGCTAATTTTGCCCTTCGTGACAACTGTTAGGGGGGTGATTTTTTTTTTTTAAATAACTAATTCGTTTAATTTATATAAAGCCTTTAAGTTCTGCATAATTAAGTGCGTGGCCACTTGAGTGACAGGTGGATAGCCGCTGCTGTCACTACTGGCTGTTTGTCTGCTGTGTGTTATGCTGCCTGCCTTCATGTGCTATCGGAAGTTTCCTACTTCCCACTTCAGAAGTCGTGATTACGAGCTTGTTGTGTTCAGGTGCTTTGTTGTCGGGAAGAATGGAGGACACCAGGTTCATACTTTTGTGCGTCTTTGGAAAATGTTATTTTATTACTAAAACCATTTCAGTCATTTCCCGGTCCTAGAAAATCATAGAATCACTGGCAAACATAGCAGCACAACACGAAAGCATTGTTTATAATCACATTCACAGGCATAATGTAGACAAGATAAGGCTGCAGTAGTATATTCCTGCACAACCGGAGGCTGCAGTTTCAAGACCCCAGTTTCAGGACCGCAATTCTAGGACCCTCGTTTTTTGTGACAGCGCCACCTACAGAACTGGATGATATAGCGGTGTGCTGCAGTTTCAGGACCTCAGTTCTACGACCCAGGTGGTTTAGTTAGTAGCCTACATAGTATCAAGATATTTAATCTCAGGAGTATATTTTATGTGATTTTTTTAAATTCAAAATGCATCAGAGGTTAATTACAAAGTGTGTTATACCTGCTTTGATGCACAACTTTAAATTGAAACATTTATTTACACAAAATATAATTGAAAAATGTATATCAATCTTTAAAAAAAAGTTGAGTACCTTAAAAATCTTAGTTTCTTGAATTATACTGTATATTGATTAACCTCCTTAAGTTTAACTAATTAGTTCATAATCAGGTAAAATAAATATGGAATCAGTATATGCATTCACTAAATTACAGTCAGATATTTTAAAGGTTGTATAGAGGCAAGACAAGACTCAAGAATGATTGAAGAATATATATTTATGTCGTTTTTGCAATAACAACAGCACCAAAAAGACCCCTTTTTTCATCAGTTGCTGCACAGAGGGAATGGCTGTATGTATATATATATATATATATATATATATATATATATATATATACACATATGATTTAACACTTGTGCACTGTTGGAGTTGTAGAGAGAGAAAGCCAAACAGAATATTAATGTTACTCATGTCTAATTCCAAACTCCAAATTTGTAAGTATATAAGAGCAATATCCACCAGTTGAGACCATGGTGCTATACAGTTGAAGCTGCATACAGCATGAGGCAACTATTGTAAACATTTCCTATACACCTTACTTAGCTAAATGGATGACGACTGAAAGTCATTATACTAATCTGGTGAACATGGTGATTTTGATAAATGAGCCACGGCACAAAATGAACTGTAGATGATAACATAACTGCACAATTTATAAAAAAAACAGCAAGTGTTACAGAGATGAATATACAAATATATATTGATATAATACCCTTCTATTTTGAAGCGCTCCATCAGAAGAAGACACCACCTCTTTCTAATGAAAGCCATGTCCATCTGAAAGATGTGTGACATTGAAAGATACTATATACTTGGCAAAAAAAAAAAAAAAAAAAAACAACAACAAAAAAAACACTGAGACTTTACCATTAACATGAAAATCCTGCTGTCATTTCCACAGTGATGGCGTGGCAATCCCTAAAAGCAACAAAAGGTAACATGCATGACAAAAGCCATTGCCATCTCGGTTACATTATGAACTCTACATGATAAGCAGAATGGAATATAATGTTTGGAGTAGCTAAATATGCATTTATTAATCACTGCAATGTTATGCCCAGTCTTTTCAGTCCAGCTCCAAGGATAACAAAAAAACATTTGTGCAAGATTCATACAGAATTATTATTATTTTTTTAATTAAAGGATTCATTTTAATCTTTTTAATCTTTCACAGCAAAAATATATCAGTACAGGCTATAAGAACGTAACCAAAATATAAATGGCTGAACTTGTCAAACATTATGCATCATTTAGACAGGCTAATATTGTACTGCAACCAGGCAGTCAGAGCAGTTATGTAAGAATATTTTATTCTTAACTATGGTAAAACAATGAGTATTCAGCAAGTGTGCCCTCTAGTACAGTAGCTAGGTACACACCCTTACACCAACATGCTTTTGTCATCTTTTTAAGTTTAATAATGTGCTGGCAGCTGGCTAGATGTATTATAGTCATTAAAAATCAAAAAAGGATTTAATAAATCATGGCCACGCCACGATAGAATAGAATAGAATAGAAGTTTATTGTCATTACAAATGTACAAGTACACAGCAACGAAAATACGTTTGGAGTAAGCCTCCGGGCTGCAGCCAATTGCGGCGCTGCCACACGCTCTCCGAAGAAAATAAATGCAGATTTTGCAAAGCATAGCATACGTACATAAAAGAAACACAACATAACATAACACAGCACACGTGGTCACGTGATGGGATTTTTTGTTTGGTTTGGGTAAGGGAGGAATTGAGGGAAGGAGGCAGACGGATGGAGGGGGGGATGGGATCGGGGTGGGTGTGTATGGTGCGAGTAAGAGTCTGAGTTTGTGTTGTGAGAATGTCAGCCATAACTTAAGATGTTTACAGTTCAGTTCTGTGGCTTGCCCTTGAAGGGAGATAAGGCAGTGCACGGGGAACGATAGCAGACCCAGCTGTCAAGCTGACCTCCCAACCGAGAGAAAGGGAGAAGGTGGGGGTTACAGGGTGAAATGAAGCAATTTTAATCCATTTTAGTTGATCTTCGGTAATTTGTCCGGATCATAATCAATCAATCAGTCACTGATCCTCAGCGTTCCTGGCGCACGTCCGGTTCGTGAAGTGACTTGGACATTTCGTCCAATTTCATACCCAGACCGGTCATAATCCGTAGAAGTTCACCAGTCTGTCCCCCGATGGTGTCCACTCTTTTCTGTGTCTCCACAGTCCGAGCTGAGATGTAACGGTTCAGTTCATCGATCTGTGTCACTTTCTGATCTAATACCTTCTGTCGGTCACGCACAACCCCGAAGCACCCTATAATTTCCACAGACAGCGGCTGGGTGAATTTGCTGGCAGCTGTCTTACAAATCTTCCGATATGTCAGGGCAATCCCAAGGCCGAGAAATAGGAACCCCGCTATCAAAAATACAAATATGAATATATCCTCTGCATCCTCCACGGACAGGGCTTCCAGGCACAGGACTTGCCAGTTGTTCCAGGCGTCCCGCATGTAGCCCGCAGTGAAGGTCCCGTCCGGGCAGATGGGTTCTCCCGGGGCACCCTTCCTTTGTGGGAAAATCTTGTCAATTGCGCTGAGTGACCAGTTAATCAATTCCATTTTCAGTATTTTCAGGAGTCCAGCAAGCAGGGGGTCAGAGAAAAGAAAGTTGAACAAGACCAAACAAGAGCAAACGCTAGAGCGGAGCGGGAGCAGTGGGAAAACACGTCTGCTCTGAGTGAGATCAGGAAGTGGATCAAGAACATCATAGTAATTAATAAAACTAGCACACAAATTCTTAATTTGTGTGAATTAATTCTTAATTGATAGTTAGCAGCTCACTTTAGTACATTTTGTTTCGTTTAAACGTTATAAAATAAAACTTGATTAAATATCGGTACTCACAATCTGTTCGGTGTCCATCGTCCATCTTAAATTAGTGTTTTGGTGATTCAATTCGGTAGGTGGTGCTGTCACAAAAAACGAGGGTCCTAGAACTGCGGTCTTAGAACTGGGGTCCTGAAACTGCAGCCTCCGGTTGTGCAGGAATACCCTTCTCGCTTAAAGACTAAAATGGAAATAGTTTTCAGCCATACATGATCCTATTGAAGAGCTACTTTTACCACACTATTGAGATAGTCAGCTTAAGCTTGAGCAATTGCTCACTATTCTGGAATGATGCTATTTTCGATGTGTTTAAAATACACAATGGCTTCAAATGATTATTAATTTATGTAAATATGTACTACTTTAACGACAAGACAAAACAATGAAATTGTTGTGGGACAAAAACCCAGAATAAAACGCCACAGCAGAAATTCGTCTCCCATCCGCCATTTTTAACGGTTATGCCACGCCCATCTCGGGAACTCGGGTCGCCTATCAAAGTTATTTCCGAACTTCCCAGTTATAAGCACGACATCAGAGGGCGTTCATGTGCAATTTTTACCTCGAAAACTCGTATGTAGCCTACGCTAATATCGATAGCACGTGAAGGCAGCATTAGCTCCACTCACTCCACCTGTTAGCTCCTCTTTGCTCATTTTCAGTTATCCGGGAGAGTTAGATTTACCACAGGTGGACTCCAATCAAGTTGTAGAAACATCTCAAGGATAATCAGAGTAAACAGGAGCACCTGAGTTCAGTTTTGAGTGTCATGACAAAGGCTGTGAATACTGTGAAAATGTGATTTAAAAAAATGGTATATATAAATTTGCAAAGATTTCAAACAAACTACTTTCACGTGGTCATTATTTATTGTTTGTAGAATTGAGGAAAAAATAATGAATCCATTTTTTGGAATAAGGCTGTAAAATAACAAAATGTGGAAAAAGTGAAGTGCTGTGGATAGTTTCCAGGAAGCACTGTACATGCAATGTATTGACTTAGGCTACTTCAAGTTAATATATTTTTTTAAATAAACAAATAGCCTAACATCTAAGAAATAATTTAGGTAACAGGAGAGTACGTTGAGTTAAAGCCTTCTAAGTCATAGTTACAATATCAACAAATATATAGAAATAAAAGTGAGAGGACTTACCTTTGATGCTACTTCCTGTTGAAATGTGTCGTGACTCGTGTGGCATGTTGCAAGTTTTTAGAAGGGGCAATGTGTGAGGGTAACAGGACTGAGTGAAAATCTGGGACACAAATAATATGTATTTTACATAACATATTGAGGATTTCTTATGCTTTTATTGTTTTTAAACATGGATGGTTAATGGACTCACACAACAATGCAAAGAAAAAAACCTGAAAACTTTAATAATTATATTTCATAGTTTAAAATTACATGTAACACATGCACATTTTTTAGCGTTGCCAGTAGTTTTTATTGTTAATTTAAAATTATATATGTTACATTTGCAGTTAGTATAATGTTCAGGGCACTTTGCTAAATAACATTTTCATGCAAATGTATACATACAATGCTTGGAAATGTCTATGCTAAAAAGTGATTATACAGTTAATAAATGAATCATAGCTATTACATAAATATAATTTAGAAGCATAAAATCTGCCAAAAATAGAAAGCATTAAATAAAAAACATAAAACTAAAATATAGTAGCTACATTAATTTCATTGGGGGAAAAAAATTGATCACGCGAGCAGCACCAATGAGTTAAATAGCCTATTACACAGAGGAACTGTCGCAAGAGAAGGCAAATGAATTTAAATATAGCCTTTTCCCCCCTCTCCATCTCATATTTTTAACACCATCATGTACCTTTAGCATCCCCGTAATATTTTTTACACACATGCTTGTCTCAAATGTATAATCGCGCTCTCTCCAGTCACCAGCAGAGGGCACTCTTATCGCAGTATTGATTAGCGCTATACTGGATACTGTGTGTTCATGTACATCCTACAAAGATCCAGTAGCCTATATATTGTTCATTTCCCGTTCACATTTGCAAATTGGTGTTCTCATATTTCTGAGCTTTTTTAACCTTCACATTCGTTAATTTAACAGATGCTTTTATCTTATGAACCTGCTTTTGGTCTATATGGATTTGTCATTTTTGCCTATATATTTATGCTTATTTGTTATTGCTTGTATTTTGTAGGTGGAAATCCCTCCAACACACACACACACACACACACACACACACACACACACACACACACACACACACACACACACACACACACACACACACACACACACACACACACACACACACACACACACACACACACACACACACACACACACACACACACACACACACACACACACACACAGTTATATAGTAGGCTAGGTCTACTATATACTATACAGGGGCACAGTGGTTTTAGAAAACAAACCACAAAGTATTTCAGAGGGAAACAGACAGCGTGCTTTTGTGCCCCTTCTCGTGAAACCGAATAAAAACACCTGCTCCCTCACTATCACAGGATTGTTTTCATTGTCCCACTTCTGATGAAATGAGGTGTCAGGTGTAGCATAATCCTAAACACGTGATCAGAGAGGATAATGAATGAACCTGAGGAAACTGTATGGCCTTCTGGTGGTTTTTGTATTTTGTAGGTGTGACTATATGTTTTTAATATGAAGTTTTGACTGGGACAAATGAGATGTGATTTATTACTACTATCCTACTAAAAAGAACCTTATTTTGTATTGTAGGCCTACACAGGAGGACAGGAAATCAACTGGACAGAGATATGAGTTGGAATGTATCATGTGGGTTAAACTCCAAACCCTTTTCCTTCCTCCTTTAGCTCTTCCTTCCTTCTCTGATTTTCTGAGACTTGTGATAGTTGATTACTTAATCAAATGTATTTTTTTTAGTAAAATCACGAGGTAGCCTAAGTGAGGCTTGCGCTGCCGGTGAGGCAGTCAATCGACTTTATACTGAGATTTCCTTCAGTCAGTCGGATTTTCCTGAAAAGCACGAGTCATGCAAATGTTAGACTGTAAATACTTATATTACACCTTTATTGGGTTCAACTCAAGTTTATTTATGTTCATACTGTTTACTGTAATACAATATGGTCACCAAAATGTTGCCAAGTAAAATACGTTCAGATTAATATATTTTGTTGATCCTGGAACCACATTCCAGTCTGAAAATTCAATCCTACACTGTAAAAAGTCTGTAAAAATAGAGGACATAGTACTGTATAAATATGAAGGAATTTTCCGTTTTTTACAGGTGAATTACACATTGCATTAGTTTGTGTTTTAAGGGTTAACAGAAATTTCCATAAAATTACTGGATAATGTATACTGGCAGAAAATTACCAGTACATTTTCCGTTTTTATTTTTTATAGTGTACTCAACCCGCTCCGACAGGATTCGATCCGGAGTCTCCGACATAAGAGACGGGCACAACAAGGACTCTAAAGGATGCCAAGCGGTTCGAATCCCGCTTGGAGTGCGTTAAGCAGGACCGGTTACATTTGGTGCCGTGAACCAGGTGGGAGTGAGGTTTAGGAGGGTGAGTGTAATGGACATAGGCCAGTAAGAGCTGTGAGTGTAAACATCACTTCTCTGGCCTAGGTGTGGTCTCATTGCACACCCGCCTCATTTGCTGGTTAGAGTCCCCTACCCATACATTATCCCTAAAACCAGAGGGAAATAGGTGGATCACGCTGGCGTAGAAGCACCTAACCCTGGGTTTCAGCCTAAACCGCGACATAAACTGCAAACTTGTCCCTGAAATCTGATTAGTTGGTTGGGTGTTGATTTCAAGGGATATTTTACCCAAAAAAAAAAAAAAAAAAAAATCATCATTAATTTATATACACACACACAAACGCCTGGTTCACTATCTTTGTGGGGACTCTCCATAGACGTAATGGTTTTATAATGTACAAACTGTATTTTTCTATCCCCACACTGCCCAGCTGCCCCTAAACCTACCCTACCCAAACCTACCGCTGGCTTGTCCCCACAATGTAGGTAATCTCAGGTTTTACTATCCTTATGGGGACATTTGGTTCCCACAATGTAATATAAACAAGGACACACAAATTCACACACACACATGTACAAATGGGTAACCAAACACTTGTGAAAACCAGAAAGGATGTGGCCAACATTCTTCAAAATATCTTCTTTTGTGTTCAACAGAACAAAGAAACCTGTATAGGTTTAGAGCAACTTTAAATGATGACAGAACTGAGTAAACTAACCCTTTAGGAACATTATAAATGGAGAAATCACCTCCACCAATAAAATATATAATTGTAAACAAACTATTTTACACGCATTAAAATAATATTTTTTTTTCTATAATCATTAACAGTTTTGACGCATTGAATACCTCTATCGAAATCTTATATCACGACGACTTACAGGAATTTATTACAATTTGATACGCCTTCTTTGTGTCGAGCACTAAAACAAACAGTGGATGACGCTTCATTTGCAGTAAAGAGCCTTCATAGGTTTCATTTTCCTGCAGACCACCAAGCTCTACACGTCTCCAACCTGAAAGCAAAGGTAGATGACACATTTCTTACTAATGTATCGAATGTTTAATGCTGGTTTAGAGTTCTCTCAAACAATTTAACGTTTTCATCGAATATAAATCTTCAAGGGGTCGCCTGCTAAATGCGCAATGAGATGCTCATCTCCGTGTCGTTTGATCAGAAAACTTTTACGCTTTGATCGCATCATAGCAAGCTTTTAAAAAGAAAATGTTGAATTTGTTGAATAGTATTTTATCTAGATTCACGTTTAAGTTCACTAGTCACCTACAAATCTGTAAAACTTTAAAGGGAGTTAATAACAGGTTAAATTTAACAGGAAACAAGGCTGTGTTGAATAAAAAAGTGAAATGGGAGCCCCCCCAAAGGATGTTAGCAAAAATGTGTCTGCAACTCGAAACATGTGTAGTGAATTCAGGGGGACTTTTTGCCATTGAAATTACTTTTGTGGAAAAAAAGTGTCCCAATTCAACCTGAATTCACTTAATTCTAATGAATAAAGCGTGAAAATGTAATCTCTACAGTAATTTATCCCCCACACCCCTCTCTCTCTCTCCCCTTCCATACTTTTTCTTTGCAGTCATGGCTCATTCTACTACGGTTGTGACAACCCAGCATGTCTCCTCCGGCACCTGGACTACAGGCATCTGTGACTGTTGCTCTGATATGGGCACTTGTAAGTCACCTACTGACACAATAAACTCAGTTCCCCTTTTTTTTGGTTTCAATGTGCAATCCAGTCTTCCTGTTTTAAGGTTGCATCATCAGTTTTAGAGAAACACAAAAAAAAAAAAGTTCTGGGGGAAAAAAGCTGGCACCGCTTTGCTCTTACAAAGCACTAAGTAAAAAAAAAAAAAGAACGAACGAACGGACTTGGTGAGATTATGTTGTTGGCTTCAGTGTAAAGTTTTCAATCACTGCATTCATGGTTTCTGTTCTGGTTATAGTGAAAAAATTCAGCGCTAAAATTTTAAGATCTTTTCAACCTTCACCTTTGGACCGAGATGTAGATAGTAACTAGTTGTGTGTGTGTGTGTTTGTGTGTGTGTGTTTGTGTGTGTGGGCATGTTTTTGTGACAAATGAGGACACAAATGTGTATAATGACACAGGTATGACACAGGTATTACAAGAAGAGGGTGAAATATGAGGACATTGGCCATGTCCCCACTTTTCAAAATGCTTATAAATCGCACAGAAGGAGTTTTTTTTAGAAAGTAGCAATGCAGAATGTTTCCTGTGATGGGTAGGTTTAGGGGTAGGGGCAGTGTGTGTGTGTGTGTGTGTGTGTGTGTGTGTGTGTGTGTGTGATGGGTAGGTTTAGGGGTAGGGGCAGTGTAAGGGGATAGAAAATACGGTTTGTACTTTAGCCTATAAAAACCATTACGCCAATGGAATGTGTGTGTGTGTGTGTGTGTGTGCCAGGTTGCTGTGCCCTATGGTGTTTCCCATGCATGCAGTGTCAGACTGTGTCTCAGTTCGGTTGGTGTTTCTGCATGCCATTGCTGGACTGCTGCTTGGTGGTATCCTGCTGCCTTCGCCAGAAGATGAGAGAACAATACAACATTCATGTGAGTTTACAAACACACACACAGACGCACACATGTGAAGTCAGGATATGCATGATTTATAGAAGAAAGACTAATGGATGTGGCAAGAGCTCACACGAGGAGATAACCGCTTACAACTTCCTGTTTGTTCATTTGTTGTTTGCACTCACAAATTGACCAAAAATGCCACAAACAACATCAATACAATTATTGTGAAGTAAAAGTAGCCATCTATTCTGGCGAAGAAAAGGCTTCTGCAATCTACACAGAACACATACAGGTCCTTATCAAAATTAGCATATTGTGATAAAGTTCATGATTTTCCATAATGTAAAGATAAAAATTAAACTTTCATATATTTTAGATTCATTGCACACCAACTGAAATATTTCAGGTCTTTTATTGTTTTAATACTGATGATTTTGGCATACAGCTCATGAAAACCCAAAATTACTATCTCAAAAAATTAGCATATTTCATCCGAACAATAAAAGAAAAGTGTTTTTAATACAAAAAAAGTCAACCTTCCAATAATTATGTTCAGTTATGCACTCAATACTTGGTCGGGAATCCTTTTGCAGAAATGACGCTTCAATGCGGCGTGGCATGGAGGCGATCAGCCTGTGGCACTGCTGAGGTGTGATGGAGGCCCAGGATGCTTCGATAGCGGCCTTAAGCTCATCCAGAGTGTTGGGTCTTGCGTCTCTCAACTTTCTCTTCACAATATCCCACAGATTCTCTATGGGGTTCAGGTCAGGAGAGTTGGCAGGCCAATTGAGCACAGTAATACCATGGTCAGTAAACCATTTACCAGTGGTTTTGGCACCGTGAGCAGGTGCCAGGTCGTGCTGAAAAACCAAATCTTCATCTCCATAAAGCTTTTCAGCAGATGGAAACATGAAGTGCTCCAAAATCTCCTGATAGCTAGCTGTATTGACCCTGCCCTTGATAAAACACAGTGGACCAACACCAGCAGCTGACATGGCACCCCAGACCATCACTGACTGTGGGTACTTGACACTGGACTTCAGGCATTTTGGCATTTCCTTCTCCCCAGTCTTCCTTCAGACTCTGGCACCTTGATTTCCAAATGATATGCAAAATTTGCTTTCATCCGAAAAAAGTTCTTTGGACCCCTGAGCAACAGTCCAGTGCTGCTTCTCTGTAGCCCAAAAGTGTCTTGACCTGGGGAATGCGGCACCTGTCGCCCATTTCCTGCACACGCCTGTGCACGGTGGCTCTGGATGTTTCTACTCCAGACTCAGTCCACTGCTTCCACAGGTCCCCCAAGGTCTGGAATCGGTCCTTCTCCACAATCTTCCTCAGGGTCCGGTCACCTCTTTTTGTTGTGCAGCGTTTTTTGCCACACTTTTTCCTTCCCACAGACTTCCCACTGATGTGCCTTGATACAGCACTCTGGGAACAGCCTATTCGTGCAGAAATTTCTTTCTGTGTCTTACCCTCTCGCTTGAGGGTGTCAATGATGGCCTTCTGGACAGGGTCGGGTCGGCAGTCTTACTCATGATTGCGGTTTTGAGTAATGAACCAGGCTGGGAGTTTTTAAAAGCCTCAGGAATCTTTTGCAGGTGTTTAGAGTTAATTAGTTGATTCAGATGATTAGGTTAATAGCTCGTTTAGAGAACCTTTTCATGATATGCAAATTTTTTGAGATGGGAATTTTGGGTTTTCATGAGCTGTATGCCAAAATCATCAGTTTTAAAACAATAAAAGACCTGAAATATTTCAGTTGTAGTGCAATGAATCTAAAATATATGAAAGTTTAATTTTTATCATTACATTATGACAAATAATGAACTTTATCACAATATGCTATTTTTTTTAGAAGGACCTGTACATGCTATAATATGTTGGTGTTGCTCTTCAAACAGTATGATGATGTTGTTAGTAACATTGCATTTAAAACTTAGGTATACAGTCTTAAAGGGATAGATCACCTGTAAATATAAACAAAGACGGGATAGTTTTCTCACCTGCTTCATGTTGTTTCCTGTATGACGTGTATAATGTGTGCAGTGTTGGGTAAGTTACTCTGAAAAGGGAATGAATCACTAGCTACCTATTATGATTTCTGTACTGATTACTCTCTCGCTCTCTAAAAAGTATTGCATAATTTTTTACTAGTTACTTTCTAAATCCCATTTCAACCAGTTGAACAACTCAAGTATAGAGATGAAAGTGCTCTTTTAATCATTTCACATTGATAATATAAGATACATTATTCTTAAACTGAACAAAGTATTTAAAGGGAGGTTACATTACAAAAAAAATACATTTTAACATTATTAAACATTACATTTTTGATCTTAAATATTAAAATGTTCAATAAAGTGTTTAATGCAGTTACATTAGTAACTAATTATTCAAAAATTAAGAATAATTATATTGCAGTAATTGATTACTTAGTAATGCATGACACCCAACAGTGTGTGAGAGTGTATTGCATTACTACTAAGTACTGTAATTTAATGTCAAAATGTATTTAACTTATAAATGTTAACATCTGTGGCCCTATTGTAAGGATCTGAGCACATGGTCTGAAGCGCATGGCGCAGGTGCTCTTAGGGCGTGTCTGAAAGGTAGTTTAAAAAATGAATGTTTTTAATGTAACATTCCCCCATTGAGAATAATTTATGTAAATAATCACAATTAAAAACACCAGAGTTTAAAAAATATATATATTGTAATAATGTTTACACATTTACTCTCCAAATGAATGTAGAAACAACATAGACATGTTGTAATGGCATCTGTTTCTGAATGAAGGTCAGTATCGCTGATACTAATACTGCCACTGATGTCTCTATGAAAGTGATTTTATTAAACATTAACGATAGACATTCATCATTAAGAGTAACTAATTATTAAAAAATTAAGAGTAATTATATTACAGTAATTGATTACTTAGTATAGCATTACGCCTACCGCTGTATGACAGTATTGCATTATTACTAAGTACTGTAATTTAATGTCAAAATGTATTTCACTTATAAATGTTAACATCTGTGGCCCTATTGTAAGGATCTGAGCACATGGTCTGAAGCGCATGGCGCAGGTGCTCTTAGGGCGTGTCCGAATCCACTTTTACTACTTTAAAAAATGTATGTTTTTAATGTAACTTTCCCCCTTTAAATACTTTGTTCAGTTCAAGAATAATTGATGTAATTTTATATTATACAGTTGTATTCTTAAAAAAACTAATTAATAATCACGCATTTTGTCTGTAATTAATCACAATTAAAAACACCAGAGTTAAAAAATATATATTTATAAATGTTTCACTTTCCAAATGTATGTAGAAACAACATAGACATGTTGTAATGGCATCTATTTATAAATGAAGGTCAGTATCACTGATACTAATACTGCTACTGATGTCTCTATGAAAGTGATTTTATTAAACATTAATGATAGACATTCAACATTAGAGTATGATTGAAAGCTATCAACTTCAACATTTATTATGCTTTAAAAAATATCAACTTTTAATTTAAGTGAACTTAAAACAATCTTCATATAAACCCATTATAATACATGTTATATTTACCTGTGGTCTTCCTAGCTGTTAGATATATAGAGAAATTGAATTTTCAAACGCATTAAGTGCATAAATTATAAATGAAATATAGATTAATCCTTGCTAAAGCTAAAATGTTTCTCTGTTGCCTTTCTTCTTTGATTCACATTAATGAAAGGCAACACAGCAACTGTTTTTATTAGGCTGCGGAAAGGGTTTTAAAGCATTTGCATGAATAAGAGGATGATCATAATGTAACGCTAGCCAAAGGATGATAGAAAAACGGATGCTGCTTTAATTGCATTCAATATTTTTAATGCGTTCAACTGACAAAAATAATCGCATACCTTAACTCGCTAATTTTGACAGCACTAATTGATACTATATTATTTATCTGTGATACACAAAACAAGATCATTTGAAGAATGTTTCAGCTGTTTTTGTTCATTTAAGGTGGATCCATTGGTCCAAAAACTTCAATTCTATGAACAAAGACACATTTTTTTCTATAAATATCTTTCATGTAAAAAATGAAAAGTAATGTAGATGTGGACCAACACGTCAAGGATGCATTTTTTCATATTTTATTCCAATTGCTAAAATGTTCTGAAATAGGTCTGCTAATTAAAACGAACACACACACACACACACACACACACACACACACACACACACACACACACACACACACACACACACACACACACACACACACACACATGTTTGTTTTTGTGAATTGTGGGGACATTCCATAGGCGTAATGGTTTTTATACTGTACAAACCGTACTTTCTATCCCCTTACACTGCCCCTACCCCTAAACCTACCCATCACAGGAAACATTCTGCATTTTTACTTTTTCAAAAAAACTCATCCTGTGTGATTTATAAGCATTTTGAAAAGTGGGGACATGGGGTAATGTCCTGATATGTCACCATTTTCTGTAATACCTATGTCATACACATGTTATTATACACGTTTTTGTCCTGATATGTCACAAAAACAAGCACACACACACACACACACACACACACACACACACACACACGCCAAACACACACACAAAACGACTCTACTCTTCACTTCCCCATTTGTATGCGGTTTATTACTTTCAGTTGTAATACAGAACTGAAGAACAGATGTTCATATATTTACTGGGAAAATTCAAATAGTGTGACAGTTGTTTCATAACCAACACAATCTTACATTTTCTAAAGGATTAAAAGCTCCTTTACGGATGTACGTCATGGCCACATTAAAGTCTGTGTAAATACAATAAACCCACTTAAGCATGGCATCTCTATCAGAGGCTCCATAAACCTTTATTAATGATTGAATTGTCCTATGACTTTGGTTTTAAACCATGTGCACCTCATACAGGAAGCTGATCCATCTGAACTTTGACCTACTTCACAATACATGGCTACTTTGAGTGTGTAGCTTCATGTGAATGCTATAATTTGTGCATCTAAATAACTTAAACTGTTTACTTACCAAAAACATGTCAGGAATCAAAAGGCCCACAACAATCCTCTCTTACTAGCCTAAAACCAACAGTTGATTAGCATATACAGTGGTGTGCTCAGATCTCAGTATACTGTTTTTTTTTGTAATGTTTTTTTTTCAAAGTGTGCACTAGTTTAGCATTTTAGCCTACTTTTCTTTGTAATTAAACCCTTTTTAAGTCGAAACGAGAGGCTTATTATCTTAAGCTTTACCTAAACATATATTAAAAATAGATCTTCATTAAAAGAGCATTGGAGCATTAAAAGAGCGTTTTCCAACAAAATATAAATCAGTTTAAAAAGCTTAATTTTTCATCAGGCAGTAATTTGTCAACTCTAAGCTATGCTGTTGCAGGGTCCACCTGTTTAAAGGTGCAGTTAGCGATTTCTGAAAAACATCGTTAAAAATGGATCAGACTGAGTAGCACAACATATTTGTAGTCAATCAGCAGTAGGGGGCGTGCCCATTCATGATGGGGGAGAAGAGAGTGAGCCAATCAGCAGTAGGGGGCGTGCCCATTCATGATGGGGGAGAAGAGAGTGAGCCAATCAGCAGTAGGGGTCGTGCCCATTCATGATGGGGGAGAAGAGAGTGAGCCAATCAGCAGTAGGGGCGTGCCCATTCATGATGGGGGAGAAGAGAGTGAGCCAATCAGCAGTAGGGGGTGTGTCCATTCATGATGGGGGAGAAGAGAGTGAGCCAATCAGCAGTAGGGGGCATGCCCATTCATGATGGGGGAGAAGAGAGTGAGCCAATCAGCAGTAGGGGGCGTGCCCATTCATGATGGGGGAGAAGAGAGTGAGCCAATCAGCAGTAGGGGGCGTGCCCATTCATGATGGGGGAGAAGAGAGTGAGCCAATCAGCAGTAGGGGGTGTGTCCATTCATGATGGGGGAGAAGAGAGTGAGCCAATCAGCAGTAGGGGGTGTGTCCATTCATGACGGGGGAGAAGAGAGTGAGCCAATCAGCAGTAGGGGGTGTGTCCATTCATGACGGGGGAGAAGAGAGTGAGCCAATCAGCAGTAGGGGGTGTGTCCATTCATGACGGGGGAGAAGAGAGTGAGCCAATCAGCAGTAGGGGGCGTGTCCAATCAAGATGGGGGAAAAGAGAGTAAGCCAAGAGCTTTAGGATCCACGTTAATATTAGAAAAGCTTTCCAGCACTGGAGAGACTGAAGCGGAAAGGGGTGAAAACAGACGCAGAGGTTGCGTTGTTTTTGCTCCATACGTGAGTAATGACATTTTATACCGAAAAACCGGTGCATGATATACCGATAGATGCGATTAACCTCTAGAAATTTGTTCAACCGGTAAATACTATCTTCTCTAACCCGGTTACACTCATGTGATGATGCTGTGCTGCAAGTTACATATAGTTAGATGTATCATAGTTGGTACTATGTACTATATACTCTTTTCTTCAGTAAGCTTGAGAGTTTTTTTATGTTAGTATTAGTTTTTAAAATTACGAAAATGGTGATAAGAGTGATGAAATTTCAGTGGTATCAAAACTGTTGATATCATAACCTTTTTTAAAGCAAAAATAACTGTGGGCTTCTGGCGACTGAGGGAATGGCAGCATAGTTCATCGTCTCCTCCGACGGTTTATATTAAGTCTCACTAAACCTTTAGAAAAAAAGAAAAAAAATTCTTTAAAGCAAAGTATAGTGGGACAACAATGGAAACAAGAGAGAAGAGCAGGAATACCTACTCAGAGGCTCTGGAAACTGAAGATAGACCGCAAGGAGCAGCTGGCGCAACACATGCGTTAGCACAAAAGCAAGATGCTAATCAACAGCAGTCACACCTTGATAACACACAGATCAGTCTGGAACGAATTTTGGAGGAAATTCAAAACTTTCGCAAAGAGAACAATCATCAGCAGGATGAAATCAAGACCGAATTAAACAAGACAAACCAAAGAATTGGTCACGCAGAAGATCGCATTGAAGAAATTGACACACGAATGCAAAACGTGGAAGAGACCATGCAAAAAATGATAAAAATGCTGGCGCAGCTGGAAAGCAAACAGATTGATCAAGAAGGCAGGTCAAGAAGAGATAATATAAGAATATATAATGTGCCAGAAGACGCCGAGAGAAATTCCATGACTGACTACGTTGAACAACTCCTGCAAGACACTTTGGATTTCCCTCCGGATACAGAACTGTATGTGGAGAGAGCACACCGGGCACTTGTACCCAAACCTGGGGTGAACGCGAGACCCAGGTCGATTATAGTGAAGTTCCTCAGGTACAAAATGAAAGAAGAAGTGATCCGGAAGGCCTGGGCGAAAAAGTATATTCTTGTCGGCCAACAAAAAATCTACTTCGATCATGATTATCCTCCTGCGGTTCTTCAGAGGTGAAAAAAGTGCTGAAAGAGAAGAGGATTCGATTTCAAACCCCTTATCCAGCAAGACTTCGTGTGTTTATGAGGATGGGACCTACATCTACCACACAGCTGAAGAGGCATACCTGGATATGGTAAAAAGAGGGTTCCGCGTGGAAAAACCATTGCGGATGGAATCACTAATGGAACAACTCGAACGCACGTCTTGGGAAACTGTTTCAAAGCAGAAGACAAGAGGTAAAAAGGGTCCGAGATCGACAGACATCAGGGAACGCCTACAGGCATATAGAAGATAATTTGAGACTGCAAGGAAAAAACAACAAAAAAAGAAAGAAAATGCAGTGTATTATCTACCTGTTTGGACAGTAAATCATTAGATTGACTCTGATTTAACTTCTCTCCCGGTATTACTGAATGACAGCACATTACGTCGGACACGTAAGGTATGTTCTTTTATATCTCGTGCAAAGATGGTGAACTGGAGGGCCCCGATCACCACTGTGGAAGAAGAGGTTTCCCCTCCATGCCAGACGCCACCAACAACTTGTTACAGGGTCATATGTTCGAGACCCCTATCTTGGAAGCACAATATGTTTGTCAGTTTCTTAAGAATTTTTATTTTCTTGTTCTGTTTTGTTTTTTATATTGTTTTACCAGGGACTGTGCCTCTACTATCGTTTAGATGTCGATACTATACTGAACAGACATAACAAATAACGAAGTAAAAGTAATTTTCTTCAACGTGAATGGTTTACTTAACCCAGTTAAAAGGAAAAAAATCTTAAGCAAAATGAAAAAAGAAAACGCTCATATAGTGTATCTACAAGAGACACACCTGAATAATACGGAGCATGAAAAATTAAAAAGAATGGGATTTACTCAGATCTATTTCTCATCATACCATAAACGGCATAGGAGAGGAGTTGTTATTTTGATTTCCCATAAGGTTATTTTTGAAAAGAAATATGAATATGCTGATAAAGAGGGTCAGTTTATTTCTATCCATGGAGTGATGAATGGAACATATGTTACTTTGTTTAATATCTATGCTCCACCGAGTAGTAATGTTACTTTTTTCAAAAGATTTTTCAAATTATGACCTGCGAAACAAAGGGCATATTGATTTGTGGAGGTGATTTAAATGTACATCTACAACCTGAACTTGACTCCTCAAACAAAAAAAACAACTTATAAACTCATCCAACGTAAGATTAACACATTGATGAATGATATTGGCATAATTGATGTATGGAGAGACATATACCCGAATACTAAAGATTATACACATTTTTCTCATCCACATAATGCCTACACCAGGATAGATTATTTCCTGATGTTTAATAAAGACAGGACCAGAGTAAAAAGATGTGATATTGGAATAATAGATATAAGTGACCATGCCCCAATTTATCTAATAATAAACCTAGATTATAAACCTAAGGATACCCTATGGAAATTTAACCTGAACCTTCTTAACAATACCTCCTTTAAAAATAAATATTAAGAATGAGATCCACTGCTATTTAGAAAATAATGATAATGAAGAGGTCACACCTCCCATATGCTGCAAAAGCAGTATTAAGAGGTAAAATTATAGCATTGGCTTCACTAAGAAAGAAAATTCAACAACAGGAGTTAACCAAATTACAACATCAATTAAAATTATTAGAAAGAGAACATAAAGATAGGCTGGACCCAAAACTATTACAACAGATAAAAAAAGAGAAATGAAATGAATATGATGTGTACTCAAGAAATAGAGAAAACAATTATTTTCTCCAGGCAAAGATATTATGAAAATGGATCTAAATTTATAAAAGTATTGGCATGGAAATTAAGAAAACAACAAACAGATCAAACAATATACAAAATCAGGGATCCTATGACCAATACTATACAAACCAAACAAGAAAACATTCAAGATGTTTTTGAAAGATTTTATAAAAAATTATACTCTAAAATGCCTGAAGATAGAACCCACGAGATTGACAGTTTTTTAGGTAATCTGGAGTTACCTACCCTTACTGAAGAGCAAAATAAAACACTGATATCAGACATAACAGCAGATGAAGTAAAAGGGGCTATTACTAAATTAAAATCTAACAAGTCCCCAGGACCGGATGGATTTACTGGGGAATGGTATAAAGCATTTCAAAAAGAACTAATACCTAGTCCAAACTTTTAATTAGGTTTTAAAGAATGCAGCAGTTCCCCCATCTTGGAAGGATGCCATTATATCTGTTATACCAAAAGAAGGCAAAGATAAGTTAGAATGTGGATCGTATAGACCTTTATCAATATTAAATGTCGATTATAGACTATTTACAGCAATTATGGCCAGAAGAATGGAATAATTTTTACCCAACCTCAAATCAAGATCAATCAGGTTTTATTCGTCAATGCCAGACACAGGACAATATTAGGCGCACACTGCAAGTTATGAACCATATCAAGAGAAACAAATTAAAAGCAATGGTTTTAAGTTTAGACGCTGAAAAGGCCTTTGATTCAGTTAAGTGGACCTATCTCTATAAGGTTCTACACAAATTTGGCTTTCACGAAATTATAATTAGAAGTATACAAGCACTTTACGATACACCGACTGCCAAAATAAAGATCAATGGTTATTTATCAAAGTCACTTATACTGGAAAGGGGTACCAGGCAAGGATGCCCATGTTCACCTCAGGTATTTGCGCTCTATCTGGAACCATTAGTACAAAGCATCAGACAGGATGAAACAATTCACTGTATTCGTATAAAAGGAATAGAACACAAAATAGCCTGCTATGCAGATGACATACTAACCCAACCGAATCTTTACCCAAACTTATAAAACAATTTCAGAATTCTGGCCCGCTTTCTGGATACAAATTAAATATTGATAAAACAGAAATAATCTTATACAATTATAATCCCCCTACTAAAATTAAAAACATTTACTCGTTAAAATGGCATACAAAATCATTTAAATACTTAGGTTCCACTTAACAAAAGACATAAAAAAAACACATAAAAAGAATTTTGAACCACTAACTGTAAGATTCAGAGAGGACCTAACCAGATGGAACTTAATTCCCTTTTTTTGGTTTTAGTTCAAGGATTGAAGCTATTAAAATGAACGTACATGATAAATTGGTGTGATACACATTATCATGCTCCTTGGAAAGATATGAAAAGTTATATTACAAAGAATATTCCCGTACAAGCAATATTAACAGATAACAAGTTACGACAATATATAGATAAGTTAGAAGACCCTTGGACAAAACTTACTTTAAATGTCTGGGCAGCAGTGATAAAATAATTAAATTTATCAGAGCACATTACAGTCTTGAAATGGTTTGCTTATGACTCAGACTTCACCCCAAATCAGTCTGATAACAGATTTAAAATGTGGGCAAAAAGGGGAATTACTTCCTTTTGCACCATCATTGAAAAGGGGGAAAATTTAAGCTTTGATATATATATAAGAAAAAGTTTTTGCTAGAAAATCAAGACTTTTACAGATACCTTCAGGTTCGAAATTATTATGACCAAAAAATTAAAATTAAAGACTTGCTTAAGAAGACATACACATCAGGTACTAGATATAAGATAGTTTCTCAGATATATAAGAGTTTAGTAAATATGAAAACACTCTACAATTTACATAAAAGAGAAATGGATGACAGAAAGTAAAACAGTCTTTACTGATGAAGAGTGGTCAACTGTATGACAATTTCATTGGAAGTCAACTAATTCACTAAATTCAACTAATTTAACTACTGTTGGAAAAATATTATTAGATATTTTATAACACCAATACAAACAGCCAAATACAGTAATAACACTCCAAAATGTTGGCAAAACTGCGGATGTAATGAAGCAAATCATTATCATATATTTTGGGAATGTCTACATATTCAAGAATATTGGAAAGAAGTACAAGAGGCTCTTGAGCATATTTTAAGATATACCCTTAGAGAGCAAGTTATTGTATTTTGGTTGTGTATGTCCAGATATATTATCAACAGATAATAAATATCTGATGGGTGTACTTTTAGCAGCCAGTAAGAAGGCAATCACAAGCAAATGGTTAAAACAGGAGAGACCGACATTAGATAACTGGATAGATGCGACTATAGAGATTTATATGATGGAAAAGATCACTTTTATTGTTAATTTAGGATATGTTTTTGGAAAAATGGAGGAAGTGGGTGGAATATATATCAGAAAGAAGGCCTGATTTTGCTGCATAAATAGAAGACTGATATGTGGATGTACATGGGTATATGTGTATAAATAATCAGATTTAAAATCCAAATACAGGTAGATATATGTATATGTTCAAATAACAAGCCAGCTGAAGTTATAATAAGACATTTGATATTATTCTGGATGGAATTTAACTAAGACACATGTTTTCTCCCTGGATGTACATAGATTTTTTTTTTTTAATTATTTTTAATACATCACTAGAAAACAAGTATTTGAACACCCTGCTATTTTACAAGTTCTCCCACTTAGAAATCATGGAGGGGTCTGAAATAGTCATCGTAGGTGTATGTCCACTGTGAGAGACATAATCTAAAAAAAAAATCAGAAATCACAATATCTGATTTTTTAACAATTCATTTGTATGATACAGCTGCCAATAAGTATTTGAACACCTGAGAAAATCAATGTTAATATTTGGTACAGTAGCCTTTGTTTGCAATTACAGAGGTCAAACGTTTCCTGTAGTTTTTCACCAGGTTTGCACACAGATTTTGGGCCGGTCAACCGATGCATCCCTAATTATGACCAACAAGTTCTATTTTGGTCTCATCTGACCACAAGACTTTCTCCCATGACTCCTCTGGATTATCCAAATTGTCATTGGCAAACTTTAGACGGGCCTGGACATGTGCTGGTTTAAGCAGGGAACCCTCCGTGCCATGCATGATTTCAAACCATGACATCTTAGTGTATTACCAACAGTAACCTTGGAAACGGTGGTCCCAGCTGTTTTCAGATCATTGATCAGTTCCTCCCGTGTAGTTCTGGGCTGATTTCTCACCTTTCTTAGGATCATTGAGACCCCACGAGGTGTGATCTTGCATGGAGCCCCAGTCCGAGGGAGATTGACAGTCATGTTTAGCTTCTTCCATTTACTAATGATTGCTCCAACAATGGACCTTTTTTCTCCAAGCTGCTTGGCAATTTCCCCGTAGCCCTTTCCAGCCTTGTGGAGGTGTACAATTTTGTCTCTAGTGTCTTTGGACAGCTCTATGGTCTTGGCCATGTTAGTATTTGGATTCTTACTGATTGTATGGGGTGGACAGGTGTCTTTGTGCAGCTAACGACCTCAAACAGGTGCATCTAATTAAGGATAATAAATGTAGTGGAGGTGGACATTTTAAAGGGTTAGAATTCTAGAAAAAAAAAAAATCATACATTGTGATTTCTGAATTATTTTTCAGATTATGTCTCTCACAGTGGACATGCATCGTAGGGATGACTATTTCAGACCCTCAATGATTTCTAATTGGGAGAACTTGCAAAATTGCAGGGTGTTCAAAGACTTATTTTCCTCACTGTATATTGTTATTGTGAAATACAGTTACTCATATCGTGATATAAGATTTTAGTTTTATATGTACTAAATGCTGTTGGCTAAAATGGGACACACCGTTGGTTAGGATGCTCCATCCTAACTTCCTGTTTGGAAATATACAGGAGAGAAAACGTTTTTTTTTTTAGCCATTATGGAATTTAAAGTTATGAATTGATTTGTGTTATTGTAACTCTTTCTTTCTTCCTCAGGGTTCATGCTGCGATGACTTTTGCACCATCTGCTGCTGTTATCCTTGCGCCTGGTGTCAGATGTCTCGAGAAATCAAGACCCGTGCTCGTTCTGGCACCAGCACTGTGGTCACCCAACAAATTATGCATAGTTAGAGATGAGTTTTTCTGTGAGTTCTGGTAGTATGGCCAAAAATTAATGCAAAACTAGTGCCTTCTACCGAGTTTTGACATCTAGTCTATATATTACATTTCTGCCTTTTTTATAAGTTGTGTTATGCTGCTATCCTGTTATCCTGCTATTTTCTGCGACTCACTTTCTGTTTAACTGTTCTCAAGATTACGAATTACAAAACATAGACACAACATTTAGTATGTGTACAACAATTTGTTATCAAAACAACATATATCAATACAAATAAAAATCCATACTGAATTAACATAATTGTAGTACAAATATATTAGTTTACTCTGTTGGTTTTCTGCCAGTTCACTGTGTATTAGTTCTTTTCAGTGATAAAAACGCAAGAAAAAAAACCCTGTTATGGCATCTTTATATTTGTAGCCTGTGGTGTATTTGCTTACAAATTTTTATCTCGGGTGTGAGAAAAAAAGAATGGTGATGCTTACAGGATGATGCTTTCCCGCTCCACTACCCACACAACAACTTTTGATGTGACACCATCTATATATGTATACATTACAAAAGTGACCATAATCCTTTGTGAAAGTGTTATTTCCATTTACTGGTGGTGCTCACAAAAATGCAAACTCCCTCTGCACGCGATAGGATAGCGCTACAACCAACCAGAGCAACGAAGGTGAAACAGAGCTCGTTGATAGCATAGATAGACGGTTGATAGATTAAATAATCGCCGTATCCGGTCGGCAAAACTCTGAATACATCTTCCCTTTTTAAGAATGACTTCAGTGCCGTTCTTTGTTCTTTTCTCAGAGAAAAGCTTAACTCCAAGCCTTCCAGAGTCGCGGTCAAAGCTGATTCGAAAGACCGCCGTTCGCCAGTTTCTGTTAACTAGAACCACGCAAGCAACTCGGCCGTCGTCATTATGTTAAGCCCCCCCCACCGACTCTATACACAATGTGATTGGCCCGACCAGAATTTGGCGTTTACAGCTAGGAAGGGTATTGAGAGTTGCTAGACGACACTCGCGGGCAGATTAGATTTGCTGCCGCTAGGGTGCGTCTAGATTTCTAGGCTATCAAAGTGTATTCTCAGCGCTGAAAACAGCGCCTTCTCAACATGTCGACAACACGGACCAAACTCTTCCAGTCTCAGCTACAACTACAGAGTTTGAGGGTCACATTGTTCACACACAGCAAAAACGTCAGTGTTATTTCAACTCCCATAGTGTTAAATTTAACACTTTTCCAGAGTTTATATAATTCTCACCAGTTTAGAGTTAAAATAACACTTTGGATAGTGTTAATATTTTAACTCCATAATAGTGTTAAAAATTTAACACCTAGAGTGTTGTTTCATAACACCATTAAGAGTATTTTTTACACTAAACATGTGTTGCTCCCTTACTCTTAAAGTGTTAATTTAAATCATTCAGTGTTATTTTATAACACTTTATACAGTATTTTTAACTCTGAATTGTGTTACTCCCTTACTCTTAAAGTGTTAATTTAAATCAGTGTTATATTATAACACTTTAAATAGTATTTCTAACTCTGAATCGTGTTACTCCCTTACTCTTAAAGTGTTATTTAAATCATTCAGTGTTATTTTATGACACTTTAAAGTGTATTCATGACAGTTTTCTTACATGCAATGTTCTGAAAATGCTTTTTTACAGGAAAAAATAAATAAACATATGAAGAATAACTTTTTTTTTAATAGACAAAAATATCTAAGCACAACTGAACTCTGCACATTCACAGAGAAAATAATGGTACAACAAAGGTCTGTTCATTGTAAAGTTACAAAATAAAGAATGCAAAGAGTTGTTTTAACAAACTAGTTCTTTATTAACGAGCAAGACCCTTTACATCACGGAAGGTTAACTTTTAAAATAAATGAATAAGGCACAGTATAGGCATTTCTATCATCGGAATTATATTAAAGCTGCTTATCAAGCAGTGTGTAATACTTCAAGTCCTGCATGTCAGTGAATATATGTCCTGTGTCAGTGAAGTTGGTTCAGTACCTTCAACTTTGCAACAGAACAGCAGTACTTGAGTCAACACAACATTCAGCAGATGAAAAACAGTTGCAGGATATCTGTGGATCAGGTTGTGTCCAGTTGCTAACAGTACAGTTCAGTGCATAGTTGTTGTTTCACCAGCAGAGCAGGAAAGGTTGTGCAGATCCAACTCTCTCGAAAAATCCTGAAATGCTGGTTCCCTAGCCTAGCCTAGACAACACAAAACCAGACCAATTACAATTAATATTATTTGTATTTTATAAATACAGCAAGTTTATGGTGGAAAACTTGCTGTATTTAAAGGGTTAGTTAGTTCACCCAAAAATGAAATGTCTGTCATTAACTCCTCTCCCTAATGTCGTTCCACACCCGTAAGACCTCCGTTCATCTTCAGAACACAGTTTAAGATATTTTATATTTAGTCCGACGGCGTATCTAAGTGTATGCACACTATACTGTCCATGTCCAGAAAGGTCATAAAAACATCATCACAGTAGTCCATATGAGACATTGGTTAGTTGATTAGAATCTCTTGATTAAAATACATTTTGATCCAAAAATAACAAAAACTACGAATTTATTCGGCATTGTCTTCTCTTCCAAGTTTGTTTTCAAACCTCAAATAAAGATTCAACCGGTCATGAATCAGCGTATTGATTTATGATTCGGATTGTGTGTCAAACTGCTGAAATCACGTGACATTGACAACATGAGGGCGAGTAAATGATGACAGAATTTTAAATTTTTGTGTGAACTATCCCTTTAAGAAATCTCACTTACTAGTCAGCTGCTGGAATGATTTTTGTTCCCTTCTTCCTGACTTTGTGATAGGCCGAGATTTCCCAATCTGCTGAGTATAAAATCAAACAGAAAACATCTACCTGTCAAATCATGAAAACAATTTGTTTGACTTTTTTTGTATTTGTAATTATGTTAGCCAAATACCAACAAAGCTATGATTATTTTTGATTTTTGTGCCCATGATTCTTTCATAAGTTCTCTGTTAAATCTTACCATATCCAGGGAGGTTCTAGTCTGTAGTCTTCAAGCACCAACCCCGGGCCATACTTGATGCATTATAGAAACACTCCTAAAAACACAAATAGAAAAAACAATTAAATTTAAACATGAAGGCATATCCAAACATTAACCAAAAGTTAAAATGATAAATACATTTTGCATAAATATTTAAAATGAAAGAATTACTTACCCATTCTAAAAGTATTAGTCCTACAAATAAAGAAATTGATTGAGGAGTTGTTCTTCTGTTTTTCAGTCATATGGTAGGTGTGCTGGCAAACAAGAATAAAAGATAGTTTGAGGATAAAGAAATACTTTAAACAGTCTTAAAGAATACATTTTTCATTAATTTTAAACAGACCCCATAATGAATCAATTATATTAAAATTCCTACCTATGTACTTCAATCATTTCAGCAACAAGTAGGATAAAGGGATAGTTCACCTAAAAAGGAAAATTATCCTATGATTTACTCACCCTAAAGTCATCCTAGGTGTATATGACATTCTTCTTTCAGACAAATACAATAAGAGTTATATTAAAAACCGTCCTGGCTCTTCCAAGCTTTATAATGGCAGTGAATGGCTGTTTCTGTTTTGAATCCATAAAAGTGCATCTATCCATCATAAAAGTGCATCCATCCATCCATCATAATAGTGCATCCATCCTTTAAAAAAGTGCATCTGTCAATCATAAAGTTATGTATAAGTCTCTGGGGGTTTAATAAAGGCCTTCTAAAGCAATGGGATGGGTTTGTGTAAGAAATATTTCCATATTTTAAACTTTATAAACTAAAATAACTAGCTTCCAAAAGTACGGCCGTATGCAACGATTTACTTAAAGAGGAACCCTTGACTCAAGCAATGTGGGTATCTTTTATGATGATAGATGCACTTTTATGGACTTTAAAGCATAAACAGACATTCACTGCCATTATAAAGCTTGGAAGAGACAGGACATTTTTAATATAACTGATTATATTAGTCTGAAATAAAGTCATATACACTTAAGATGACTTTTGGGGTGAGGAAATCATGGGCTAATTTTCATTTTAAGGTGAACTATCACTTTAAAGCATTAGTTCCCCCCAAATTTTAAATTCTGTCATCATTTACTTACTTTTTTCTATTCTTATATGATAATTTTCTAACTACCATGCTGTCATAACTATAAAACCTGTCAATAAGTGATTTGAATTGGTATGCACAGAGGTCATATTTGTGCTTTATTATAAATAAATAGTTTTGGACCAATAATCTTCCTAGACAAGAACTACACCTGTTTTCTATACCACATACATACCTATTTTGCTGCAGAACAGAAAGAACTGTCACCTGTCAGCCTTGGTTTCATTCTAGAGGATTGTTAAAAATCATGTTGATGCAGCTGTTGAAGACAGAGACATCAGACAGGTCACATTATCTGTGCAAAACAAATGAGGTCAACATTTTCAGAAAAAAGGGTTCATGAAACAATCGTGTCTTTGAATCTGGATTACTACCCAATACAAATCAGACACAACGATTAAGTAGTGCAATAAGATTACAGTTTGGTGAATGAACAATTAATTAACGAAGGGAAGAGAAAGCGTTAACGTTAACGTTACTCCGTCTGATGCTGCTTCCTCAGGGAGAGGTCACTGCAGCTCGTCTGTATAAAACTCTTAAGCTTTCAATCAGCATAGCTACTGAATGTGTTTTTCAAGACACAACTACATAATTATACAGTAAAAATACATATTAATATAGGTGTGGGACACTTACTTTCTCGGTGTTTTCTCTGTTCTCCGTTTCTCTGTCCCGGTGTTCCCTTTCGAGAGAGGTTCCTCGTATTACGTATGGGAAAAACTCCTTTTCTCGAGAATGTGAAGCAAAATTTTTAATAAAGGTATCTATGTAAAGCGCAGTGAGCTGCACGGCCATAGCCCAGCGCGAGGAGCGCTCTGATTGGCCGGGCTGCGGCAACTGCAGGAACCTATGGTGAGGCGGCTGAGAGGAACGAACCAATGGGGGGCGTTTCAGAAGCCCGCCGAAAAAGGTGCTTATATTTGCATACAGGGACAGAGAATACTAGAGTGAATAGGCGAACTCGAGCCTAAGCTCTCGTCACTATACCGTCGCGCTGAGGAGGCGCCGCGGACAGACGGAGTTTTTCCTCGCTCTTCCTCTTCTCTAGTTCGGTCGCGATATCGCCGCGGACAGAGAATACTAGAGTGAATAAACTAACTCGAGCCGAAGCTCTCGCCGTGCTAGAAGCGCCGCGGACAGAGTTTTTCCTCACGCTTCCAATTCTCGTTCTGTCGCTCTATCGCCGCGGACAGAGAATACTAGAGTGAATAAACTAACTCGAGCCGAAGCTCTCGCCGTGCTAGAAGCGCCGCGGACAGAGTTTTAACTCACGCTTCCAATTCTCTCGTTCTGTCGCTCTATCGCCGCGGACAGAGAATACTAGAGTGAATAAACTAACTCGAGCCGAAGCTCTCGCCGTGCTAGAAGCGCCGCGGACAGAGTTTTTCCTCACGCTTCCAATTCTCGTTCAGTCGCGCTGTCGCCGCGGACAGAGAATACTAGAGTGAATAAACAAACTCGAGCCGAAGCTCTCGCCGTGCTAGAAGCGCCGCGGACAGAGTTTTTCCTCACGCTTCCAATTCTCTCGTTCTGTCGCTCTATCGCCGCGGACAGAGAATACTAGAGTGAATAAACAAACTCGAGCCGAAGCTCTCGCCGTGCTAGAAGCGCTGCGGACAGAGTTTTTCCTCACGCTTCCTATTCCCTCGTTCAGTCGCACTATCGCCGCGGACAGAGAATACTAGAGTGAATAAACAAACTCGAGCCGAAGCTCTCGCCGTGCTAGAAGCGCCGCGGACAGAGTTTTTCCTCACGCTTCCAATTCTCTCGTTCTGTCGCTCTATCGCCGCGGACAGAGAATACTAGAGTGAATAAACAAACTCGAGCCGAAGCTCTCGCCGTGCTAGAAGCGCTGCGGACAGAGTTTTTCCTCACGCTTCCTATTCCCTCGTTCAGTCGCACTATCGCCGCGGACAGAGAATACTAGAGTGAATAAACTAACTCGAGCTGAAGCTCTCGCCGTGCTAGAAGCGCCGCGGACAGAGTTTTTCCTCACACTTCCAATTCTCGTTCAGTCGCGCTGTCGCCGCGGACAGAGAATACTAGAGTGAATAAACAAACTCGAGCCGAAGCTCTCGCCGTGCTCATTCTACCGTTAGACGAGCGAGCTCGGGCTGTTGGGTATGTCAAGAACAATGTCGCTGCAGCGCTCGCTTACTGCCAAGGAAGTTGTAATGGCTGCCTTGTCATGATAGCGCGCGCCCCTTCCACAGCGCGTTGCTGACTAGAGCGCGACTTACGTCATAGCACGTGCTCACTGTCAGAGCATAAGGGCGTCGGAAAATTGCTGCCAAGCTAAGCCCTTTTTTCACTCTATCACTTCCAGTCCCCTTTATTCAGGCGGCTGGAAAGGTTTTTACACTGTAGACAAAGTGTCCACTACACAGTGTGCACCCCTACATAAGCACTGTTAATTCAGCCTCACAAAATCACAAATAAATCCCGCCGCGGCCGGATTACACCATATAAAGTCAACTAGCCTTATTGCAGTCAACTAGCCTGTGGTCAAACACGCTTGTCTGCATGCGTGCTTTCAGTCTAGACTAGAACATAACGGCATTGTGGAATGGCTCACATACCACCTGCACTTCCTTACATTCTCCCAGTTCCCTTAAGTTAAGTGACTGGAGATGAAATATTGCAGTCAACTAGCCTGTGTTAAACACGCTCGTCTGCACACTAATGCTGTGTGCGTTTACCCCTGTGGATTTGCTCACTGGTTTGCACCGTGGGTATTCTACGTAGGTTGTGCGCCACTGCACATTGTTTACACTACACACAAAAGAGCTTTCTATGTAGGAAATGTGCCCACTTTACAGTCTGCACTCCTGCACCCAAGCACTTTTCACAAAGTTCACTCTCGCACACACAATATAAATGTGAGGCGCGCGCCCACTGCAAAGCCTGCACCGCCAAAACTAACACTATCCCCACAGTGTTACAAGCAGTGTTACAGCACAAGCAACCCGGCTAACAGGCCCCTATTACTAAGCGGCCAGCCCCCGAATCTAATTCAACCCCTGGCTTTACGAGCCCAGGCCTGGCAGGCCATTGCTGGTATATAATATTGGGTGTTGAACATATAAAACGAGGTTCTCGCTACAGTTTTGCTCGCAGACCCCGCGATTCAAGCCGTGGTCGAGCCCTCTGTAAGAAGCAGTGTCAGTCACGTGCTTCTCGCTGAGGCATTGAGACTGTTAAAGGAGAGAGCGGCGGAAACAGTACACCCGACGCTAGCGAGTCAGGTTTTTACTGTCGCTAATTCCTCATGCCGAAAATGGGTGGCGGTCTCAGGCCCATTTTCCAGGCATCTGAACAAAGCACTTATGACACGCTCGCTTCAAGGTGCTGACGGTGAAACAAATCCTCGCGCACATTCGCCCCGGGGATTGGGTTTTCTCAATAGATCTGAAAAACGCATACTTCACGTTACGATAACCCCCCACCCCCACTACAGGCCATTCTTGAGATTCGCCTTCGAGGGGCAGGCTTATCAGTACAGTCATTGTCATAGACTTAAGACTCAACGAGCGTCTTACGGCATAAGATCCACCACGTCTTGATAATGTACATAAAATCGCTAGGGCAGCCGAGATCAGACTCTCTTCACTGCATGGCTAAGCATCTCCTTTTATGGGCAGAGCACAATCTGAGCTCCCTAAGGGCGGCTTACGTGCCAGGTATTCTGAATCAGGGTCCGGACATGTTATCCAGAGGACCCATGTCCCCAGGGGGATGGTCCCTTTACCCGCAAACGAGTCAGCTCGCACAGCACACGCTGCCCAATATTTTTTCTGCAAACGCAGGGATGCCCTGGCCCATGTTGGCCCAGACTCCCTCTATATGTTCCCTCCGATTGCGATCCAGCTGCAAGCCTGTGCTTTTTAATAGCCCCACTTTGGAAGAACCGCACATGGTTCTCCAAACTGTTTCAGCTGTCAGACACAGCCCCATGGCCTATTCTGCCAATGAAAGGGAAGGTCTGGCATCCCAATCCCGAGCTGTGGGCCCTCCACGTATGGCCCATCAACGGTATCCGGGAACCTCTCTGACAAGTTATGAACACTATTTCGGAAGCTAGAGCCCCTGCTATCTGGCAGCTCTGCTTTGAAGTGGTCAGTGGTTTTCTAACCAATGTGCTACGCGAAACATCGATGCACACTCATGCGAACTGGCGGAACTGCTCGCTTTCTCCAAGAGCTAATGGATGCGGGTCGTCCCCCCTCCATACTCGGGGTGTGTGTCTCCGCCATAGCAGCTAGCCACGCTCTGATCGCGGCACATTCACTAGGGAAAAGTGATCTTATTGTGTGTTTTCTTAAAGGGGCCAGGAGATTCAGCCCGCCTTGCCCCTACCTCGGTCCCTATTTGGGACCTCGCCATGGTTTTGGAGGCCGTGAAGGGTTCCCCCTCCTAACCACTTCAGAACACGAGCTTGAAGCACATATCACTCAAAACCGTTTTTCTGCTGGCTGTGGCCTCGGTTAACCGAGTGGGTGGCTTACCTGCACTCTCCGTGAGCCCTTCCTGTCTTGAGTTTGGGTCCAGCAACTTCAAGGTTGTGCTCAAACCGAGGCATGGTTTTATGCTGAAAGTGCTATCAACCCCTTCAGTATGCAGGTCTTTTCACTGCTTAACCCGCGTCTCAGAGAGAATAAGATGCAAACCTATTCTGCCCAGTCAGAGCATTGAGATTGTATCTAGAGCGCTCCGCCCCCTTCAGGCAGTCGGATCAGCTCTTCATTGCTTCGGTGGCCGCACTAAAGTTTGTGCTGTCATGAAACAGTCTCTCACACTGGATAGTGGATGCAGTCCCACTAGCATATAGGTCTAAGACCTAACCTGTCCTACAGGCATTTAAGCCCACTCCTCTAGAGGCATGGCCTCATCTTGGGCTTGGTCGTGTGACATTTCTTTGGAAGATATCTGTGCGGCGGCAGGCTGGGCCTCTCCGTCCACTTTTATCAGATTCTACAAGTTGGAGGTTCCAGCTCTACAAGCAGGGCTTCTCTCCATCTAGGCTCTATCTTGACCCTGGCAAACAGATTGCCTTACGTTTTGGCCTGTACACATTAGTCCTTAGCACTATTCATTCATCATAAGATCCGACTATGTCCGATCAGCTGTTCAAACGAACCGACTCTTCCGGTTCTTCATTCCCCTTATAAGCCGCCTCTGTCGGTGTCTCGGGGGTTTATAACATGTGCTTTGGGTATACTGGGTCAGTCAGCACACACGGCGCTTTACATTGTGTTCCCATACGTAATACGAGGAACCTCTCTCGAAAGGGAACGTACTCGGTTACTTTCGTAACCTCGGTTCCCTGAGAGAGAGGAACGAGTATTACGTTCCGTGCCGTGTTTATGCTTCTCAGGTATCGCTTCAGTCGATCTTAAAACCTGACACCTATGGCGAATTAGGGTCTTATATAGCCTCCTGTATGCAAATATAAGCACCTTTTTCGGCGGGCTTCTGGAACGCCCCCCATTGGTTCGTTCCTCTCAGCCGCCTCACCATAGGTTCCTGCAGTTGCCGCAGCCCGGCCAATCAGAGCGCTCCTCGCGCTGGGCTATGGCCGTGCAGCTCACTGCGCTTTACATAGATACCTTTATTAAAAATTTTGCTTCACATTCTCGAGAAAAGGAGTTTTTCCCATACGTAATACTCGTTCCTCTCTCTCAGGGAACCGAGGTTACGAAAGTAACCGAGTACGTTTTCTCTGTTCTCTGTGATGCGGTGAAAACTCCGCGTGCACCACGAGTGACTCTAACGTTAGTCTGAGAAAGTTTTAGGCGCGTTATTAAAGCGTCAAGTTATATATCGTTATAAAACAATGTCATTAAAAAAACGTTGCAAATTAGGCTAAAAACACTTACTTTCGGTGTTTCCTATAACGTTATGCAAGCAACCCTCCTCGTCGTCCGCTCCGTGTCACGAGTCAAAGTAGATGCCGCATGTGAGAAAAAGATGTCTCGTTTAAGCGCGCAGAGCATTTAAATATCGCTTTAAATCAATGTTATAAAATACATATTGTAAATGAGGTAAAACACTTACTCACTGCGTTTCCCTGTTAAAAAGCAACCGCCTCAGGTGTGCTCGAATCACGCGTCAACGAAAATGCCTCTACAGGAGCTGTTTAGCGGTGCACAGCACATTAATAGTTATAAAACAATATGATGTAACAAAATGCATATGTAAATACGATGAAACCAGGATAAAACATGCAATATCAGCGTTATCCCTCGTTACACGGCGCGAGTCAAAGAAAATGGCGTCTGTGAGAAAAGTTTAAAAGCTTGTTTCACCGAAATGCCCCGGATGTAATTTTACTCTCTCTCTCTCAGTGTTGATATTTAACTCTACTTATGTTCACCAGTCAGAGAGTGCGGTTTACACTAGTAGTGTTAATTCAACACCAGAAATGTAACACTTTACTCTAAAAGTCCTTAACACCAGGATTTCAACCTATTTCAACACTGGAGATTTTGCTGTGCAGGCTGCCAATGAAGATCACAGACAGGCATTATGCAAATTTGTTACATTGTTACGAAGAATTGTAACAGGAAGTGAAACTAGAATTAAACTAAAGACTATAAATATAGACAGATGGTTCACTCCTATTACTTATAAATGGGCAAAACTGCCAGGTGCAATATGGCGGAATAGTCCCGCCTTCTAAAGTAAAAGAGCCAATAGCTGATTGGTAAAGTCATTGCGTCACTGCAGCTGCAGTTAGAAGCTCTGTTAGAAACCAGAGACTCGTACTTTGGACTGCACATGCGCATTGGCTTGTCAAACCAGAGGTAAATAATAGGTGGATAACGATGGTGTAGAAGCACCTAACCCTAGGTTTTAGCCTAAACTGCGACAAACTGCACATTTTTCCCTGAAATCTGATTAGTTACTTGGGTATTGATTTTCTGCATTTTTACTTTCTCAAAAAAACTCATCCTGTATGATTTATAAGCCTTTTGAAAAGTGGGGACCGCTGGCTTGTCCCCACAATGCAGGTAATCTCAGGTTTTACTATACTCATGGGGACATTTGGTCCACTAAATGTAATATAAACAAGGACACACACATTCACACACACAAAGATAGTTTGAAGAATATGGGAAACCAAACACTTGTGAAAACGCCTTCTTTGTGTTCAGCACTAAAACAAACAGACAAACAATTTATTGCTCAGTGGATGAAGCTTCATTTGCAGTAAAGAGCCTTCATAGGTTTCATTTTCCTGCAGACCACCAAGCTCTACACTTCTCCAACCTGAAAGCAAAGGTAGATAACACATTTCTTACTAATGTATCGAATGTTTAATGCTGGTTTAGAGTTCTCTCAAACAATTTAACGTTTTCATCGAATATAAATCTTCAAGGGGTCGCCTGCTAAATGCGCAATGAGATGCTCATCTCCGTGTCGTTTGATCAGAAAACTTTTACGCTTTGATCGCATCATAGCAAGCTTTTAAAAAGAAAATGTTGAATTTGTTGAATAGTATTTTAGATTCACGTTTAAGTTCACTAGTCACCTACAAATCTGTAAAACTTTATAAGGGAGTTAATAACTGGTTAAATTTAACAGGAAACAGGGCTCACTGTAAAAAAAAATTCTAGTGCTTTCAACTAATTATTATTTAGTAACTAGTTCCAGATTTTTTATGTTCACTCAATTTCATTCTAGAAATTGTTACCTGATTTAATATTTTTTAATTGGCTCAAACTTGACTTCAACATTAAAATGTACATTTGCTCAATTCTTTTTAAAGTTAATTGAATTAAGAATTTTCAGTTGGCTCTTCAACTTTAAAATGTACGTTTACTCAACCTGTTTTTATAATGAATTCAACTAAAACGTTTTAATTAGGGGTTTAATTTTTAAATGGTTTTAATTGTTACTAGAAATTGCAGTGGTGGAACTAGTTACAACATGTTATAGTGAGGATAAAAACAAATTAAAGCACATTGTATCATCTGCATTTATAACTGTCACAGGTTAACCTGTTGACCATATAAAGTTGGACTTGCAAACATTCACCCATTTCACTTGTACTATGCATTGCCGGCAATATTTACATCTGTGTACACATTAGGAAGGTGTTATGGAGTTTTTGTTTTGTTCAGTCTAAAATTTGTTTCTGCTGTGTTTTGTTCTAGTTTTCAATTTGTATAGTTTCTTAAGTTTTTCATTATGTATCTACATAACAAAATGCCAGAACACAATATCTCATGTTATAATTACCTTTTATTTACCCTACAATATTTTTACAAACCTTGTTGCAGTTAAACTTCCCGGTTCACCAATACACTCTGTACAATCAAACCTTTTGTTTAGGTCAAACTGTCTTTTAAAGCTGCAGCCACATCACTTCCTGTGGAAGCTACCATTTTGGTGTGATGTCAGAGGGGTAGGATTTGGGAATAGATGTTTTGCCCTTTAATTGGATGTTAAACTCCTTAATGGCTGCTGTATAAGCGGTTTGGTAGATTGTCTAGGTAAAATGGGTAACTACAGTATTTAATTGTATTGTTACAAACATTTACATTTGTTTTTATTACTTGGTATGCCCTGTAGGTGGGGCTTCAGCCTATAAATAGGCTTGCTGATTGAGAGGATTTCAGTTCTGATTATGGACTCAGTGGAAGCACATACTGAGCAGTGGTGCAAATTTGGGCCTTTTGGTGTAGCCAGATTAGCACATTGTTGCTGTTTTGTTTTCTTTTTGTACAGTTTTTATTTATTCTTGTTTTCTCCTGCACTGTAAATATTTTTGCACCTTCCAATAAAATACCCTTTTTGGATTTCGCAACTTTTTGTACAGCACGTCATTTCCTTTTCCACTCCAACTGGTTGGCCTCCCTACAATAACCTTTGTCATACAAACAATACATTTTCAGAAGAATTAATTTCAAATTTCTTTAAATAATAAAAAAATGACCAAAGCCCTTGTCACTTTTCTATAATGTCTTTAATGCACCTTTAGTTTTGAAAATACACACACAGTCAAAGTTGATACAGTGGAGCATTCTTGCTACTTGCCAGTGTTTCAGCTGGAAAAGGGATAGTTCAAATCCTGTATACATTTCTTTGTTCTGCTGAACACAAAATAAGATATTTGGATGTTTGTAACAAAGCAGATAGAGCAACCATTACCATAGTATTTTCCCCACTACTATGGTAGTGAACGGTTGCTCCATCTGCTTGGTTACAAACATTCTTACAAATATCTTATTTTGTGTTCTGCAGAACAAAGAAACTCATACAGGTTTGGAACAACATGAGGGTAAATGACAGAATTTTCATTTTTGGGTGAACTATCCCTTTAAGAAGAACTGACTGGCTTTGCAACAATGATAGAGCATCAATGGATATCTTGGTCACACCCTGTTGGAGAAAGAAAGAGATAATTTAATAAAAAATCTAATTATACATATCTTTATACATATCTTTATACATTTTATCAATATTAAGAATTTACTTGCATGTGTGAATAAACTAAAGTTTTTTTTTTTTACCCTATATGGCAACATAGGCTACATGGCGTGCTTTCTTTTTTACGCTGTTTAGAATTCGTCCCACTTGTGAGGACGAGCGCCATTTTATCATAGTATGCTAAAATGATAAAAAATTTGAAATACAATTTCATAAGTTGGAACGCGAAAAAAATCACATTCAACACAACCACATAACCCTAAATAGCGTACATTATTTGGCCTACATTAAGTTACACGTTTAACATGTTTCAGTAAATTTGCTCGTATAAAAATCAACAAGGCACCTTAGCCTTTGAGAATGAGGACATTTGTCATGGTAGCTTGCTGTCACGTGACAAATTGGGCGGTGTTTGGGCCCGTCCACCATTTTGGGATCCGACGCTATCGGTTGCCAGGGGCAACACTGAGAGCGATACAGAGATCGGAGCAGGAAAGACGGCTCAAGGAATTATCACGTCGTTTAAACAGAGATATTTTAAAATGGAAAATAAAAAGAAATGGAGGTTAACTACAGGGAGAAATTGCTACCAGCGGCAGGCAGAGGTATTTAGAGGAGCTGGATGATATCAAAAACGTCAATCCATACGAGCTGCCTGCAGCAGAATGGAACAGAGACCTAACGTTAGACGCTTTAACTTACTACCTTGCACGTTCCTGAAATGTTTATATATATATATATATATATATATATATATATATATATATATATATATATATTTTTTTTTTTTTTTTTTTTTTTTTTTTTTGTGCATTTTGAATAATAAATAAATATATCTCCTCACTATCCTGCAACAGTCTAATGCTCGTCCTCTCATTAACAGTGTTTTTCTCATATTGACAATATTTTATACCTGATGACAAGTTTACATTTCAAAATGAATTTAACTAATAAAAAGGAACACTTGTGTGCGCTGGTGCCTTTAGTCCAGTCTCGCACATGTAACGTTAGAGGAAAATGACAGTCAACTAGCAGGCCTAAGTTACTTTGAATATTAATCATTTTGGCATTAACATGTAAATTACAAAGAATAAAATTATTGACAAAGAAAAATGACGGAATAGTTTTCAAAATGTTTAATACAAATAAATAAAGGATCGTGTTCATCAGATGTCAACACACTCTAGCATCGCGGCACTAGAAAAACGATGACTGACAGCGTGTGGTAGGGTTGCCACCCGTCTCGTGAAATACGGAATCGTCCCGTATTTTAAGGAAAAATGACCTGTCCCGTATCAAAGTAATACGGGATGTGATTTGTCCCGTATTTTACATAGGTCCACCCGCATTGTGTGAAGATACGTCCTATTCTGCCCCTAATTGGGTCGCTGCCGTCGTTGGTTTGTTTGATTGGTTTGTTTCAGGTTCACGGGCCGTGAATCACGGCCAATCAGAGTCAGAAGAGGAGGGGACCCCGCCTCGCCGGTTCTTTTCTATATGGGCAGAATCCATTTGAAACGATGGCGGAGGCAGGTCCACATTCCCTATATCAAAATAATTTTTTGATTGATAACGTTAGATTTCATATGCTGCCTATTAAGAAATAATGTTAATAATGTAGGCTACATTCATGATGTTATGGTATGATTCGTTTATTAAGGTACAGTCAGACACAAGCATTACTTTAATAAGAGATAATATATATATATATATATATATATATATATATATATATATATATATATATATATATATATATATATATATATATATATTAATCAAAATAGGACCTTTTAGGAATAAAATAAACAACTATTTGTTATGCTTAACAAATTTAAATAATTGCATCATCCAATACTATAGAATTAACAATAGACTAGCCTATATAAAAACGGAATAATACATAAATATATTTACTTAACTTACCAAAAATAAAAATGTTGTTATGTGTTTTATTAAAATAAGAAATGATTTTATATGTAGATGTGTGGTTTCACTGTTTGGATGGTGTTACTGCAAACAATGACAAATATTTTAGTCAAATCTTTGTTCACAACACTATAAAATTACTCGAGTTAATTAGCAATTTCTTATCCTACTCCCCTCTAGGTTACAGCGGCTGAGTTTGTTTTTTATCGTCATAGCTGTGTATTATACTGAGTGCATCTGTTCACACTGATTTCAATAGCAGATATCCTATTATAATGTCCATTGGTATCTATTTTAATATATATACAAATTATGAAAACATGTTTTAGGTTATGATATACGACCACTGCACTGGCACACCATCGGGACTGTGGTCATCGTGGCCCCGAGGGGTGTGGCCACCGCTGCGTCAGGCGTCCCTTATTTTTCTGTATTGAAGGTGGCAACCCTATCGTGTGGTGAAATAATGGCGTATGTTTACCAGCAGCTGCTTTCTCAGATCGGCTGGGGTGGATTAAAACTTCATGTTCCATCGAGTTTGGAAAATTATGAACATGGTAATCATCAGAATATCTCTTCTTCAGTATCTGTCCGAATCCAATACCTGGCGGACCATCCTCCCTAAATGGCGGAAGGGGGCGGGGCGCGGTGTCGTGACGACATCTCATTCTCGATAACTAATGAGAGAAAGTTTGTCTGACACAAAAATAGCACACAACACGCTGAGATTAAATCTAAAATACATTATATAGTATTATAGTTTAAAACAAAATGATGTATTATTACTTAAACATGGTTAAAGACCATTGACGTACCGTAAATCATTTATTCAATGACTTGACGTAGACATCAATTAGGCCTAAATAATCCCTATTTCCCTTGGATATATTTACTTCTAATTTACTTCTTACTTCACTTCTAACGTTAAATATCCACACAAACCTAATATGCTCGACATATTTGTCTGCAATTTAATCATTAATGCTTACCTGACACATGAACTGCATCCTCAAATTGCTGCTGCTGCCTCGTGAAACTCCTCGCGAAGTCCTTTGATCTCAATCCTTCCGCGAAATCAAACGAGCAATAGAGATCCTTCCGCGTAGTCAAACAAGCTCTTGTATGTATTCATTAAATTTAGGCAGATTAAATGCCACAATTGTTCATGAATAGCCTATATGTAATATGTAAGTGTTGTAGGATCACTCTTCTCATCATAATGCATACCATCATAAACAAAACATTGAAAATACATTAATTTCACAAATATTGTTCTGATATAGGCTATCATCAATTGTTTCTAACAGCCCATTTCAACAGCACAAACAAAAATCTATTTACCATATCAAATATTGTGTGTAAAATAGCCTAATTTTATAAAATATTGACTGGATTCGCATTTTTTAGTCCAGTCAACATTTGCAATTCTAAATGTTAACTGGATTTGAAAATATCAATTAATTTAATGTTTTTCAAATATATTTCTGCAGACTTAATATAATGTCTTTCTTAACTAAGCACAAGTAAGACAATTAGTTCAACATATATTTTTTTGCTCTTCTAACATTTTATGAATTGGAGTTTTTAGAGTGCTGTGTTGAATAAAAAAGTGAAATGGGAGCCCCCCCAAAGAATTTTAGCAAAAATGTGTCTGCAACTCGAAACGTGTAGTGAATTCAGGGGGACTTTTTGCCATTGAAATTAATTTTGTGGGGGAAAAAAGTGTCCCAATTCAACCTGAATTCAGTTAATTTATCCCCCACACCCCTCTCTCTCTCTCCCCTTCCATACTTTTTCTTTGCAGTCATGGCTCATTCTACTACGGTTGTGACAACCCAGCATGTCTCCTCCGGCACCTGGACTACAGGCATCTTTGACTGTTGCTCTGATATGGGCACTTGTAAGTCACCTACTGACACATTAAACTCAGATTTTATGACATATATGAGGACACAGAGACACAGGTATTACAAGGAGAGGGTGAAATATGAGGACATTACCCATGTCCCCACTTTTCAAAAGGCTTATAAATCATACAAGAGGAGTTTTTTTTAGAAAGTAAAAATGCAGATTGTTTCCTGTAATGGGTAGGTTTAGGGGTAGGGGCAGTGTGTGTGTGTGTGTGTGTGTGTGTGTGATGGGTAGGTTTAGGGGTAGGGGCAGTGTAAGGGGATAGAAAATATGGTTTGTACAGTATAAAAACCATTATGCCTATGGAATGTGTGTGTGCCAGGTTGCTGTGCCCTATGGTGTTTCCCATGCATGCAGTGTCAGACTGTGTCTCAGTTCGGTTGGTGTTTCTGCATGCCATTGCTGGACTGCTGCTTGGTGGTATCCTGCTGTCTTCGCATGAAGATGAGAGAACGATACAACATTCATGTGAGTTTACAAAAACACACATATGTGAAGTCAGGATATGCATGATTTATAGAAGAAAGACTAATGGATGTGGCCAGAGCTCACACCGAGATAAGAGGGCATCTTAACAGCTTACAGCTTCCTGTTTGTTCATTTGTTTTTTGCACTCACAAATTGACCAAATATGCCACAAACAACATCAAAACAATTGTGAAGTAAAAGTAGCCATCTATTCTGGCGAAGAAAAGGCTTCTGCGATCTACACAGAACACATACATGCTCCAATATGTTGGTGTCGCTCTTCAAACAGTATGATGATGTTGTTAGTAACATTGCATTTAAAACTTAGGTATACAGTCTTAAAGGGATAGATCACCTGTAAATAGACAAAGACGTGATAGTTTTCTCACCTGCTTCATGTTGTTTCCTGTATGACGTGTATAATGTGTGCAATGTTGGGTAAGTTACTCTGAAAAGGGAATGAATCACTAGCTACCCATTATGATTTCTGTACTGATTACTCTCTCGCTCTCTAAAAAGTATTGCATAATTTTTTACTAGTTACTTTCTAAATCCCATTTCAACCAGTTGAACAACTCAAGTATAGACATGAAAGTGCTCTTTTAATCATTTCACGTTGATAATATAAGATACATTATTCTTAAACTGAACAAAGTATTTAAAGGGAGGTTACATTACAAAAAAATACATTTTAACATTATTAAACATTACATTTTTGATGTTAAATATTAAAATGTTCAATAAAGTGTTTAATGCAGTTACATTAGTAACTAATTATTCAAAAATTAAGAATAATTATATTGCAGTAATTGATTACTTAGTAACGCATTACACCCAACAGTGTGTGAGAGTATATTGCATTACTACTAAGTACTGTAATTTAATGTCAAAATGTATTTAACTTATAAATGTTAACATCTGTGGCCCTATTGTAAGGATCTGAGCACATGGTCTGAAGCGCATGGCGCAGGTGCTCTTAGGGCGTGTCTGAAAGGTAGTTTAAAAAATGAATGTTTTTAATGTAACATTCCCCCATTGAGAATAATTTATGTAAATAATCGCAATTAAAAACACCAGAGTTTAAAAAATATATATATTGTAATAATTTTACACATTTACTCTCCAAATGAATGTGGAAACAACATAGACATGTTGTAATGGCATCTGTTTCTGAATGAAGGTCAGTATCGCTGATACTAATACTGCCACTGATGTCTCTATGAAAGTGATTTTATTAAACATTAACGATAGACATTCAACATTAAGAGTAACTAATTATTAAAAAATGAAGAGTAATTATATTACAGTAATTGATTACTTAGTAAAGCATTACGCCTACCGCTGTATGAAAGTATTGCATTACTAAGTACTGTAATTTAATGTCAATGTCAAGGATCTGAGCACATGGTCTGAAGCGCATGGCGCAGGTGCTCTTAGGGCGTGTCCGAATCCACTTTTGAATGTTTTTAATGTAACTTTCCCCCTTTGAATACTTTGTTCAATTCAAGAATAATTGATGTAATTTTATATTATACAGTTGTATTCTTAAAAAAACTAATTAATAATCACACATTTTGTCTGTAATTAATCACAATTAAAAACACCAGAGTTAAAAAAAAATATATTTATAATAATTTCACTCTCCAAATGAATGTGGAAACAACATAGACATGTTGTAATGGCATCTATTTATAAATGAAGGTCCCCATAGGCTGAATGCAGAAGCAGTTCGTCTCTCGAGACTTCTCGTTCCAGTCGTTCTTTGGGTCTGACTCTGAGTCTCGTTATTTTGTCACATGACCGCGCCGGTTTGTTGTCTCACAAGTCACAACATATACAACAGTCATATTATTGACTGCATGTTGTAATATATTTATTATTATAAAATCATCAGAAGATATGGGCAATATAAACTCTTATCCATTCTGACCAACCCAACGTGTCTAGGATTCATAGGACAATCATTATTATAGGCCTACTAGCTAAAAAAATCTGTGGAAAAAAAAAAAACCCTACTCACTTGTTTGTGAGAAAGGTTGTGAATGAATTATTTCTGTATCCAACATGGCTGTCATGTCACGTGACAAAAGAACGAGACTCAGACAGAAGACTCAAAAGAACAAATCTTTTATGTTTCCGGTACAGACTGGATAGCCTTGTCTATGGGGCTGGGACTTGATGAACGAATGACTGACTCGAAAAATGAACTAATCAGTTCTGTTTCCTGTACAGAACATATTGGATGTTGCGCATGCACGGTCAACAAAAAATGAACGAATCGCTCACTGAGAAAACCTGTCGTTCTTGAGTCATATTAAAGATTCGTTCAAAATGAACGAATCGCTCATGAACGTCACATCACTAGAAAATAAGTATTTGAACACCCTGCTATTTTGCAAATACTCCCACTTAGAAATTATGGAGGGGTCTGAAATTGTCATTGTAGGTGCATGTCCACTGTGAGAGACATATAAAACATCTAAAAACAAAAATTTGGAAATCACAATGTCTGATTTTTTAACAATTTATTTGTATGATAGCTGCAAAAAAGTATTTGGACACCTGAGAAAATCAATGTTAATATTTGGTACAGTAGCCTTTTTTGCATATACAGAGGTCAAACGTTTCCTGTAGTTTTTCACCAGGTTTGCACACTGTGGCAAGGGGGGCGTGGTTCAGCGAGGTCTGCAGCGGGAGAGAGAGCCGCGGGACGAGCGGTAAGTGAGTGGGTTGGAAGCAGATTAATAACACCTGTCTCTCGTTCCAGTAATGAGCGGGGAGAGGGTATAAGACATCGGTGGAACCGGAGACCGAGGAGAGAGAGAGGGACTGCTGACGCGACACACACACACATCCACGGACATTGAGTTGTGAGACACGTTGACCCGGAAGCGGAACGTTTAACCGGAACCCGGAAGTGACTGAGAGAATTACACACTGGCAAAACAGTGTGAAGAGACTGAGTTTTTGTTACAAATAAAGAGAGCGTCAGCAGTCAAACCGACCCCCTTGTCCTCTTCCTTCCTTCCACAAACGAACTTTATCACACTGGTGCCGAAACCCGGGAAGGAAGTAGGACCGAGCCGCCGCCATGCAGACGCCCTCCGCCTCGCCGTTTGCGGACATCATCACCTCCCTCGCGGCCCTCCACCAAGACCAACATCAGGCAATGCTGGACCTGCGGGCAGACCAAGAGCGCCGCTTCGAGGCGATTGTCCGCGGCCAGCAAGAGGACCGCGAGAGGTTCCGGAGCTGGATGGATCGGGAGGTTCGCGCCAAAGCCGCCGGGCTGGCTAGCGCACCGGTCCACGTGCCCCTCCACAAGATGGGGCCAGAGGACGATCCGGAGGCCTTCATAGACCTCTTCCAGAAGACCGCGGAGACCTCCGGCTGGCCCCGGGCACAGTGGCCGGTGCGACTTATACCACTACTAACAGGAGAAGCCCAGGCGGCCGCCCAACACCTGCCGGTAGCGAACCTCCTGAAATATGAAGATCTCAAGAGGGCCATCCTACAGCGGGTCGGTCGGACCCCGGAGCAACACCGCCAGAGGTTCCGCTCCCTGGAATGGGGCGAGGCCGGCCGACCCTTCGCAATGGCCCAACAGCTCCGGGACTCGTGCCGCAGATGGCTCCTGGCCGGCGGAAGCGATGTGGACCATATCGTCGATCTGGTGGTGCTGGAGCAGTTCATCACTCGGCTCCCCAGAAAGACCGCCGAGTGGGTCCAGTGCCACCGGCCCACGTCGCTGGAGACGGCCATCCATCTGGCGGAGGACCACCTGGTGGCGTGCCCAGGGGTCGGCGAGCCCTCACTAACCTCTCACTCTCTCTCTCCCCCCTCTGTCTCTCCCTCTCGCCCTGTCCCTCTCCCCAGGTCCCGTCCTCCAGGCCCTCCTCGCGTTCCCCCCAGAGGCCGGGGTGGGATGGGCCCAGGACCGTCCGGGAGTTCGCGGGCTCCGCCCAGGGGGGCGGGGCCGCTGGGGGCGGGTGGCGACAATGGCTCCGGTTTCACACCCTCCTCGCGCTCATTTTCCAACCCACTCCCCGCCGCAGGGGCGGCGGGCAGGCCTGGGCTGGCCTGTTGGCGGTGTGGTGATCCGGATCCTTTTGTGGACCGGTGTCCGATGATGGACATCGGAACAATGATCCGGATCCCGAACGTCCCACGGGCCACCCCCGATCAAGCAGGAGAGTACCAAATTCCTGTGAGTATCAAGGGGGGTACATATCAGGCTTTGGTGGATTCAGGATGTAACCAAACCTCGATCCATCAAAGCCTGATGCAACCTGGGGCATTGGATACAAGCCGCATGGTTAAGGTGCGGTGTGTGCACGGGGATGTGGTGGAATATCCGGTTGTCCCAGTCACGATTCAGTTTAGGGGGAAAAAGCATAGTGTGGAGGTGGCGGTTAGTCCCCACCTCCGGCATCCGCTAATTCTGGGGACGAATTGGCCCGCCTTTCCGGCGTTATTGGGGTCGTTATGCGCGGATGCCGCTTGGGAGAACAAGGCTAGGAACGGGGCGGCGCGAGTGCAGGTTGGCGAGACTGATACGGGACCCTTGGGAACAGCTTCAGAGGAACCGAGCGGGGTCGAGAGACTGATTCTCTCGGACCGCAATGACTTCCCTCTGGAGCAGTCTCAAGATGAGACCCTAAAACATGCATTTCAGCAGGTCCGCTCTATCGACGGTCGGTCTCTCCAACCCGCATTGCCCGTCACGTATCCTTATTTTGCCATAATTAAGGATCGGTTGTATCGAGTGACCCAAGACACTCAGACAAAAATGGATACAACCCAGTTATTAGTACCAAAGAGCCGCCGGGAAATGCTTTTCCAGGCGGCTCACTCAAACCCGATGGCGGGCCACCTGGGGCAGGCGTCCACACTGAATCGCTTAATGACCCGATTTTTTTGGCCAGGCATTCATGACAATGTGCGCAGGTGGTGCGCGTCTTGCCCTGAATGTCAGTTGGTGAATCCACTGGCCGCCCCAAAAGCGCCATTGCGCCCCCTTCCATTAATGCAGGTCCCCTTCGAGAGAATTGCGATGGACCTCATCGGGCCATTAGAGCGATCCGCACGCGGACATCGTTTTGCGTTAGTCATCGTGGGCCAGCGGCATATGCAGCATGTCAGGGCGGTCTTGAGGTCGCTGAGGGGAGCGGGGCTCACGGCCAACCCGAAGAAGTGTGCAATTGGGCGGGTGGAAGTAAGGTATCTGGGCTTCCACTTGGGTCATGGACAGGTGCGTCCCCAAATTGATAAGACCGCCGCAATTGCAACCTGTCCGAGACCCAAGACCAAAAAGGAGGTAAGGCAGTTCTTGGGGCTGGCGGGATATTATAGACGGTTTATACCAAATTATTCGGACCTCACCAGCCCTTTGACTGACCTTACTAGAAAGGGGAATGGCTCCACCACATGAAGGATACCAACGCGCGGATCACCCGTTGGTATCTAGCTCTTCAGCCTTTTAAGTTCCAGGTGGTCCACAGGCCGGGTGCTCAGATGGCTGTGGCCGACTTCCTCTCCAGAAATAGGGGGGGGGGGGGGGGGGGGGGTGCTGCAGGCCGGACGGCTCCCCGGCCTGAGTCGGGCGGTGGGGGTATGTGGCAAGGGGGGCGTGGTTCAGCGAGGTCTGCAGCGGGAGAGAGAGCCGCGGGACGAGCGGTAAGTGAGTGGGTTGGAAGCAGATTAATAACACCTGTCTCTCGTTCCAGTAATGAGCGCGGAGAGGGTATAAGACATCGGTGGAACCGGAGACCGAGGAGAGAGAGAGGGACTGCTGACGCGACACACACACACATCCACGGACATTGAGTTGTGAGACACGTTGACCCGGAAGCGGAACGTTTAACCGGAACCCAGAAGTGACTGAGAGAATTACACACTGGCAAAACAGTGTGAAGAGACTGAGTTTTTGTTACAAATAAAGAGAGCGTCAGCAGTCAAACCGACCCCCTTGTCCTCTTCCTTCCTTCCACAAACGAACTTTATCACACACACACTGCAGGAGGGATTTTCAGAACCTTGATATGCTTCTTACAGAGCCACTCCTTGGTTATCCTGGCTGTGTGCTTCGGGTCATTGTCATGTTGGAAGTCCCAGCCTCAACCCATCTTCAATGCTCTAACTGAGGGAAGGAGGTCGTTCCCCAAAATCTCGCAATACATGGCCCCGGTCATCCTCTCCTTAATACAGTGCAGTCGCTCTGTCCCATGTGCAGAAAACCACCCCCAAAGCAGGATGCTACCACCCCCATGCTTTACAGAAGGGATGGTACTCATCATTCTTCTTCCTCCAAACACGTTTAGTGGAATTATGACCAAAAAGTTCTATTTTTGTCTACATGACTTTCTCCCATGACTCCTCTGGATTATCCAAATGGTCATTGGCAAACTTTAGACGGGCCTGGACATGTGCTGGTTTAAGCAGGGGAACCTTCCGTGCCATGCATGATTTCAAACCAAGATGTCTTAGTGTATTACCAACAGTAACCTTGGAAACGGTGGTCCCAGCTGTTTTCAGGTCATTGATCAGTTCCTCCCGTGTAGTTCTGGGCTGATTTCTCACCTTTCTTAGGATCATTGAGACCCCACGAGGTGTGATCTTGCATGGAGCCCCAGTCCGAGGGAGATTGACAGTCATGTTTAGCTTCTTACTTTTTTTAATGATTGCTTCAACAGTGGACCTTTTTTCATCAAGCTGCTTGACAATTTCCCCGTAGCCCTTTCCAGCCCGGTGGAGGTGTACAATTTTGTCTCTAGTGTCTTTGGACAGCTCTATGGTCTTGGCCATGTTAGTAGTTGGATTCTTACTGATTGTATGGGGTGGACAGGTGTCTTTGTGCAGCTAACGACCTCAAACAGGTGCATCTAATTTAGGATAATAAATGTAGTGGAGGTGGACATTTTAAAGGGTCAGCATTCTAGCTGATAGACAGGTGTTCAAATACTTATTGGCAGCTGTATCATACAAATAAATAGGTAAAAAATCATACATTGTGATTTCTGGATTTTTTTCCAGATTATGTCTCTCACAGTGGACATGCATCGTAGGGATGACTATTTCAGACCCTCAATGATTTCTAATTGGGAGAACTTGCAAAATAGCAGGGTGTTCAAAGACTTATTTTCCTCACTGTATATTATTATTGTGAAATACAGTTACTCATATCGTGTTATAAGATTTTGGTTTTATCCGTACTAAATGCTGTTGGCTAAAATGGGACACACTGTTAGTTAGGATGCTCCATCCTAACTTCCTGTTTGGAAATATACAGGAGAGAAAACTGTTTTTTGAGCCACTATGGAATTTACAATTATGAACTGATTTGTGTTATTTTAACTCTTTCTTTCTTCCTCAGGGTTCATGCTGCGATGATGTTTGCACCGTCTGCTGCTGTTATCCTTGCGCCTGGTGTCAGATGTCTCGAGAAATCAAGACCCGTGCTCGTTCTGGCACTGTGGTCACCCAAATTATGCATTGTTAGAGACGAGTTTTGCTGTGAGTTCTGGTAGTATAGCCAAAAATTAATGCAAAACTAGTGCCTTCTACTGAGTTTTGACATCTAGTCTATATATTACCTTTCTGCCTTTTTAATAAGTTGTGTTATGCTGTTATCCTGCTATTTTCTGGGACTCACTTTTGTTTAACTGTTCTCAAGATTACGAATTACAAAACATAGACACAACATTATATGCACAACAATTTATTATCAAAACAACATATATCAATACAAATAAAAATCCATACTGAATTAACATAATTGTAGTACAAATATTATATATTAGTTTACTCTGTTGGTTTTCTGCCAGTTCACTGTGTATTAGTTCTTTTCAGTGATAAAAACGCAAAAAAAAACCTGTATTGGCATCTTTATATTTGTAGCCTGTGGTGTATTTGCTTACAAATTTTTATCTCGGGTGTGAGAAAAAAAGAATGGTGATGCTTACAGGATGATGCTTTCCCGCTCCACTACCCACACAACAACTTTCGATGTGACACCATCTATATATGTATACATTACAAAAGTGACCATAGTCCTTTGTGAAAGTGTTATTTCCATTTACTGGTGGTGCTCACAAAAATGCAAATAAAAGTAAGAATTTTGCATATGGTATTTCACAGTCCCAAAATACTTTGCATATTCAATACAATACACAGCATAGTCACAAACCTTGATCTTGTTCCATAACTGCATAATCTTTAAACGTTCAAACATATGAAGTCAATTATATTCTAGACTTGCCCAAACCCCTGAGGCCTACTGTATTTGTACAAGTAGTATTGTGAAAATTACTTTCTTTTGGTGATATTTGATTTTGGATTACTCAGCTTTTTTTCTGTTGTTTTTGCAAACAATGTAATAACGTTCTTTACTCCCATGGGGTTACTCCCAAAGGTCTTTTATGTCAAACTACATTTGACATTAGCCGCAGTCACACCTTTGTTTTTAAAGTCTTTCTTTCTGACCTTTTCCTTCGATATCTTCCCTGCAGGACATTGTTTAGACAGAAAAGGTATATTATGCTATTTTATACTACAGGGCTGTTGAATGCTTGAATCTGATTAAAGAACGTTCTAAGGTTGGCAATTGTTTTCAGGGACACACACGAGTAGTTCATATACTATAGCAAGTGTCAAAATGATTGATGGTGACCTTTGACCTACCACGCCCCCTTCGTTCCCCTCCCCCCACGGACCACCCAGGTTGTTCCCCTCCCCCACAGACCACCCAAGTTGTCGTCACCTTTGACCTTATGTATACTCTGGGGGTCAATATGACCTTTGAGGTTACATGTTTGAAATTCCGGTGATGACTTCTGACCTGTGATTGTTTTCGGTAGTCGTCAAATGAAAGACTGATGGTTTTGAACTTTGACTCTGCAATTTGAGCTTTGATTTCAGGGAGGTCCAGACCACGTGAGGTGCTTTTGCATTCCATGGCAAGTGACAAAATAAGATTGTATAGGCCAATATGCATTGTCTCTCTTTCTGACACACACACACACACACACACACACACACACACACACACACACACACACACACACACACACACACACACACACACACACACACACACACACGAAATTGGTTTTATAAAGGGAGGTGCACTTCCATTTTAAATGTAATGGAAACAAAATATATATTATTTATAATACCATTTATTTTACTAAAATATAAAACAACTTTCAGAGAGCGGACAAAAACTGGTCCTTTTACATTCATGTATATACATTAGATGTTTTACAAGAGAAAAACAAACATTATTTTACTAAAATGTGCTGAAACATTGTGAATCAAATATTAGTGTAGCTGTATGAATATATAAAAAAAATTCAGAGAGCGGACAAAAGTGGTACTTTTACATTCATGTACATTAAATGATTGTATTACAAAGAAAAAATACAGGTTTTAAAGTTGAAAAATCATTCTCTCCCTCTCACTGACCAAGACGTGTTGAGGGAGGTGTCACAGCCACAGCAGACGGGGGAGGTAGCATTCTATGGACAAGACAAAGTCTAAGACTTCAGAAATGCTTGTTTCAGTCAAAGCATTATATGGCCACAGTCTATGTAAGGCTTTAACTTTAAAATTCAACATATTTTCACAACAGTTTAAATTAGATCTTTAAAATTTAAAGTTTTAAATAAATTCATATTTTTCATCTAACAGTTGTAATCATTTAGATGATTACATTCATTATGGATACAGACACCTGTATAAAGAAATACAACCCTTTATAAATGGTTTTATAAAGCTTAAACCTAAAGTCTATCGATTACACCGTCTGTTCCATTTTTTACTTTTACATTTATACAAAACCTTCAAGCAAGATTTTAAATACATCTTTATATATGGTTTTAGATCAAATATCTTTGACAACAACATTGCTTTAGTCTAGGAAAATCATCACACTCAATAACAATGATAAACACATCACTAAAATTCGCTGAAACATTGTGAATCAAATATTGATTCTATATATATTTTGTGTATAAAAGTGGTCCTTTTACATACATGTACATTGAATGAATATATTACAAAGAAAAAATACAGTTTAAAGTTGAAAATCATTCTCTCTCGTAGATGTAAAAACGCTGGTGAAATTGGAGCAAACTCTGGGGCACTTCCACATGTTTGGTTTCCTACATGTTTTATGGAGGCTTTCCATGGACATGATGACTTTTTTACTGTAACTGTGCATCCCAGACATCTAAACACAGGGCATTTTTGACATTTTCAAAAATGTAATAATAAATCATTTCATGTAATTTATAAGCTGTTTTGTACATGGGTCAAATTTTATTAGGGGAATACCTGCACACACACACACACACGCGCACGCGCACACGCACACGCACACACACGCACACGGTAATTGGTTCTAAAAAAGGAACTTATCTCTATTTTAAATGAATTGTTTATAAATAAAATTAAATACACAATGAATAATAACAAATATGTTACTACAATTATTTGAACACTTTATAGTTCTAGTTTTAGCTAAATATAAAAATAAAAATACCTTACATTTTCAAAGAGTTGAAGAAGATAAAAAGCAAATAGTTTAAGTTGAAACCCCCTGAGATCCTCCAGGGTACTCCAGTATGAAATGAATGCTTCAGACCCTCTCTGGACGGGAGGGGTTACAGCTGAGACTCTGAGCATCATGTCGCAGCACATGTTAAGTTAGTCGGCCAATGCCTTTCCAGAGCCATTATTTTGTTCATACTCATTTTTTTTTTTTTCAAAGTATAATCTTCAAAGTTTAAATTACATCTAAATCAAATCTTAAAAGTTTGAATAAAGTCTTCTAAAGTAATCTTCTTAACCTTCCTATAAGACAACTGTGTAACATCTGATGCCACATTGTAGGGATGATTTCCTTAAATTCCACCTAAAGTATATTCTTACTAAAATCGTCTGTTCTAAAACTTTAGCTGGTTTAAAATTTAAAATCTTAGATCTTATTTTTACAAATATTCAAGTATGTCTTGATTAATAACCATTAACAATGGATGAACCCGTGCAATGAAACATGTTTGTCACAAATCTGTTGTTTAAAGATAAAAATAAAGTAGAAATATGTCATTTGTTTTAAATAGATTCCTATTATGAAGGAATTTGAACGACACACAGTCATTAATGGCAGCTTCAGGCTGTAGGTGATGTGGTGATTTGAAGACCAGATGTTTCTCTTTGGTCAATGGAAACTTGAGTAAAGTCCGTCTTGAGTAAATATTTGACTCTAATGCTTTTGCATGGTGTTAAAGACCCTACAAGGTTTGTTTTGTTGTTGTTTTTTGTTTTCAACCAGAATGATTCAAAAATGTGAGGTCTTCAGAAATCGTGACTTCTGGGGTCAATGGGTCTCCTGGGAATACTTATTTGACCTTAAAACCAAATATTTAGCTGGTGGCTTCTGACACAGTTATTCGGTACTTTTATAAATGTCATAGGTTCATGCTACTTTTATCAGCCTGATAAACCTGCAGTTAATACATTATGACTATCATGCTACCAAATACGTTTGACTCAATGATTTTAAGAAAAAGCGATGTTTTAAAAATACAACTAAACCAGATTATTTTCTCTTTCGACATTTTAGAAAATCAAGAATAAGATCTGTTAAGAAAAAATATTTTCTCTGTGGTGTTGGAATAGGCCTAGGTATTTTTTAACTATCATATCAGGCATGTTACAATCATGCAGTACAAGGATTCAGATGAAGCTTCTTATCAAACAAAGAAAATAATATTTATTTTTCACTTGTGAATATGTTTCAACATGAGTTATACATTTGCACGCTAGTATCACACTTGCCGTTTTAATAGTCTTTACTATAATTGCCTTATGCATCCCAATCCCACTAAGTTATCAGTTGTTTCAGCTGTTTATCACCAATGTCTTTTTACTTCGTTTTCCTTTATTATTATCGTCTCAATTAAATAGATATCGATTAAAGCTCATTGGCATTGCTTCTTCCCTATACAGATACAATCCAAACATGTTCTTTGTAGGAATTATGTGGGCACACAACTCTGCGTAAATTCAAGGAAGAAAGCAGTGACATTGGATAAGAAAAAGTGTCCACTTTATTGTTGTATGCATTTTCCTCCCATTGCCTATTCTTAGTCGTATGATCAAGATTACTGTTTACACTTTATTCATCCATCTGTATATGTTTTTAGGTAAAGAGTCCTATCTGGTTGTTGTCAGTGCAAGTCTGTGCAAATCATTTTAAGCTTCTTTATTAAATGTAAGACCAAACTTATTTGATTTATTTTGAAAAACCTACATTTCAAACGATTTACCTCCAATGTTCCACAACCACAGGGAAAACACATTGTTTGTAGTACTCATGAAGCCTAGTCGTGGGTGTTCTAGACTTACAAACACACTTGGGGACACTAAAATTATGATCCAAGTTATTCAACTTAATGTACAAACAAAATGTATTACTTAGGTCTTGTTTAATTCTATAAACTATAATACTGATCTGCCAACATTGACGCTATATAATAAATTAAAATAAGCTGATAACATCACTGTTTACTCCACAACGACTGTACAGCCGAATCAGATTTTGTTGCAAAATTGTCCTGTATGACACTGTGGAGCTGCTTTGACACAATCGTGATTGTAAAAGCGCGATATAAATTAAGGTGATTGATTGATTGATTGATTGTTCTGCAGCTGAACCATATACGCCTGTTACATTCATTAAAGTTTGCTCTTGTTAAACCAAGTTACACTCCTCTCGTACAGGTTATAAATACATTTTGAACATTAGCCTTATACTTAGCATATTATCTAGGCAAAAAATCAAGAAGTACATTTACGAAAGTAGCATTTTATAATCAATTTAGGAAAAAACATTCACAAGCAACTGTGAAAATGTGCCAATTTTGGATTTGTAAATAATGATTTTTACTACTCCACTGGATAGTCAACAAATTTAGATGATTTCAAATGTGTGACCAAACTCTTCTTTTGACAAACCAACATTTAACGAATCGTTTCTTTCAACAGCCCACCTGACATTAAAGATTGTGACATGTTGTCAACTATCATTAACAACTGAGCCTGACGTACTACACATTGGTTGTAGTAAACAAGATCTGTTCGATTTGTTAGTGGGATTGTACCACATCAACATAACCTGCTCCTTGTTTTAGGTTATAGGTACATTCAAGCATAATCTTTATGCAACAATTAGTACACGTGTACAATTTACAACAAATATTTACCACGGATAACATTTAGCTATAATGAAATCATAATACAGAAATCCTTTCTTCTGATCTATTGTAAAAGTTTGTAAAGTAGATTTTTTCCCTGCCAGTAGATGACAGTTTTATATGTTGTTTCTTTGTACAGTTTTTAGATGAAGACTCTTTGAGCACAGTCAAACAGAAATATGATGATCGCAAGCCTCATAATGCGTCAACATGAAAAGCGAGTCTTGATGTTTTTCTGACATTTACACTTATTGCACTTAAATCATGTCCATCTATTACACTGTTACAACATGTTGCATTTGATAATGCGTCTCTAAATGCATTTCTGATAAAAAATAAACAATTTCAGTAGTTATTTTAAGTGAGTAGTTGGTTGATTCAGGCCGTTTTATTTTCCCCCGTGCCAGTCTTTTAGGCATCTGCCTTTTCGTTTGAATCCATGAAACAATGTGTCGTCATGTTTGTCTCAATAATTTGTTCTACATTTAGGAAACGGTTTTTGTCCTTCATCACCATCTCTTAATTTATGTTTGTTTGTTTTTTAACAATTTTAAATATTTGTTCAACTTAAATATTAGTCATTTAAAATGCTGTCAGGCAGGATATCTTATTATGATACTGGTACACGTCCTTGGTAGTCGGTTATCTGTAAAAACAGTAAATGAGCAACGTGATTAGATCGTTGTCCATTAATAAAACATTACATCGTCATTAGGACAAACTCAGTTTGTTTTCATACTGTGAAACGGATGTAGCCATGCAAAACTTTGTGGTAATGACTAGGCTAAATAAACACAAATGATCATTCTAACTCTTTCAAACACCAGACTGATCCCAGGTTAGTAAACCTCAAATCGCAAAATAGTTATCTTGACTTTAACGGCGCTACTGTTTTTGTTCTTGTGCACATATGCACCGCAAAAATTTTCATCGCGGTAGACTGACCAAACCAATTTTATACTTCTTTGATTTTGTTAAAAGTGTTTCACCATGGTTACAATTTTTTTTTTTTTTTTTAAACATCACCATTCTTTTTCGTCTGTAATTTTAATTATGTGCATGTTTGTTTTTCTTTTGTTTTTCCACTTTGTCTGAACACCAAGCGAACGCTATGTGCTCACGACATCTCTTTGTTCGCATACAGCATTTGGTTGATTTAATAAAACAATGCATTATACCACATTATTCACTTGAATAATTTACAATCTATATTATCCTATTTTATACTACCATAATTATGTTTTTGGAGGGGGAAAGAATGCGCCTCAAGGTTCTTTTAAACATGTTATTTTACACGTTTTACCATTAAGAATACTAAAAACTGTGACATGATTAATCTCATGTTTTTATGACTATTGAAGGCGTCACATTATCTTTAGTCACCTCAAAGCTACAGGCCCTACCTACTGAATTTGGTATTTAACCTTTTGCCCGTCACCCCAACTTTGGCAAGTTGGGCCCATAAAGGCTGCTGCTCACAAGTTATTCTGAATAGACGCATGTCCAATATATTTCTAAAAAGCCATTAAAGTCTTATAAACAACTTAAAAAAGCGCAAATTTCAGAGCATGTCAAAGCTTATAAAGGGGCCCCAAAACAGCAGAGTTGAGTTTAATTAATTTTAAGTCGTGGTGATATGCCTCAATTTGTGTTGAATAGGAACATAGCAAAAACTAACTCTATTTCCGTAATATCGTAATGAGCCCTTCTGTTTTCATCTTACTAGACATTATCATTATTTTGTTTAATACGAACTGCATCTGAAAACTAGAATCTGTATGTTACCGCCATTATTTTGATGGTAGAATATTGTTTGTATGTTTAGAAAAATTATTATTAATGTGTTTTGTGCAATACATTGTGTTTTAATCATACATAAGATATTGACATCAACTTTATCTAAACATCTTAACATTATCTTAAGTATAGAAGTTACCTTTAAATCATTTTATTATCAAGAATTACAATAAAATAAAATCTACTCTCTATATATTATGGAACAAATTCATTTCATTATGAACAATTCACCCGTTTTTGTTTTTGATCTCGTAAGCTTTAATGACAAAGTCACCAACTGGATTGAGTGATAATATATATATTAAATAATAATAAATAATATGTATATAAAATAATAGTGTTGACATATGCAGACGTATTCATGTAGCTTCTGGTTCATTGTGAGTATTAGCTATTTAGAGATTGGAAAAGGAGAGCAGTGTGCTTAACTTCATTCCACTTGTGAAGAGTGAGGCATAATTATTCTAAGGGTTAATGGTACAAGTCGTCGCTGACAGCGTCGCAACGTGCTAAAGGCATGGGTAAAATGGTAGCAGACCGTGTAAAGAAGCGGACTCAAGAAAGAGGAAGCCCTGCAGGCATAGGTCATATCCCCTACTGGAGGCCGTCCTTGACCGTAAGGTCCAGGAGACATTGCGAACTTGCTCCACCTCAGATAGGGGTATGTACATATATATATATATATATATATATATATATATATATATATATATATATATATATATATATATATATATATATTAATTCTTACACACGGTATTCTTATTTCTTATGCATATGTTATCATTATTTTAATTGATTTCTATTAATTAACATTATGTATGAAATGTGCTATATAAATAAACTTGCTTTGCCTTGATTTTATTACTTTCTGAAGAGTATCCCATACACCCACACAGCAGGGGGTGGGGGCGGTCCCCAATCGGTCGTCTTGATAAACTCTGTGCAGAGCTCAGTTATGGCAACAAACCTGGGTACCTAAAGGAAGGGACCAAGAGCAACTCTCATATCAGGTTGGACGACTGCATCGGTGCGAGCGGTTGAGCTACTGCAATGTCAAAAGTTGAAGGAATACAATCTACTGATCTACAAAGTCAACATTCCTGTTTGTCTGAGCCTGATGAATACTGTTCTTCTTCGATTTTACAGTTTGAGGAATCAGACCCAGAACCCAAACTTGAGAGCATTGAAGCGCAAGGCCTGGACAATTGTGGACAGAAGACTCAATCAGAGGAGATTCCAGGAACTATTAAAATCTTTCAGCATCAAATAGGGAACAAAGTTTATACCGTGCACAAAGTTGAATTCTGAAGAGGGCGTTTACAACACAGTGGATTTCTGAAATGGCTGCACAAAAGCTTTTGGACTGTAACCAAGACCCCAATAATATGGGGACTGTATGCAGTCAAAAGAACTCCATTGATTCAATGTTTAAAGACCTTTACAGAGGCCAGATGGTCGGATTGATGCAAAAGATTATCGAATCCGTACGTGAACCGGATAATGACTGCTCAAGGTACACTAAACGTGTAAAAAATCTCAAACATAAAATGGAAAACATAAGAGACCTGACAAATTCATGGCCTGATATGACTAGTGTGTGTCATAATACTAAAGAGCCTCTCTGTGTATTCCTCAGAAAAGTTTTCGATGTGATGTGTGATTGTAGCGACGAGCTAGGAGTAACAGAAATACTCTGTATGTGTACATATGTATCAGATGTATGTATGTCACTGGTGTTAAAAAATGAGAAAACTGTCATTGATGAAATAGTTGAAATGATGGTCAACTACATACTAGACCAAAACATGATAGCATGCAGAGATTTTCTTTTCTGGTTGGACCACCTGTAATGGCATATTTATTGTTTTGCTTTATGGATGCTATGTCATTTTATCTTTTTTTTTCACTACTTCAATGTATATTTAACAACATATTGATGAAATAAAAGACTGAATCACTTAACCTGATGTTGTTTTATTGTTGTGTCTGAGCTAGTTAAAAATAGTATTACTACCCAAAATAAAATGTTTAAAAGAACCTTGAGGCGCATTCTTTTTCCCCCTCCAAAAACATAATTATGGTACTATAAAATAGGATAATATACATTGTAAATTATTCAAGTGAATAATGTGGTATAATGCATTGTTTTATTAAATCAACCAAATGCTGTATGCGAACAAAGAGATGTCGTGAGCACATAGCGTTCACTTGGTGTTCAGACAAAGTGGAAAAACAAAAGGAAAAACAAAAGAAAAACAAACATCCACATAATTAAAATTACAGACGAAAAAGAATGGCGATATTTAAAAAAAAACTGTAACCATGGTGAAACACTTTTAACAAAATCAAGCATAAAATTGGTTTGGTCAGTCTACTGCGATGAAATTTTTTACGGCGCATGTGTGCACGAAGACAAAAACAGTAGCGCCGTTAAAGTCAAGATAACTATTGTGCGATTTGAAGTTTACTAACCTGGGATCAGTCTGGTGTTTGAAAGAGTTAGAATGATCATTTGTGTTTATTTAGCCTGTTCATTACCATAAAGTTTTGCATGGCTACATCTGTTTGACAGTATGAAAACAAACTGAGTTTGTCCTAATGACGATGTAATGTTTTATTAACAGACAACGATCTAATCACGTTGCTCATTTACTGTTTTTACAGATAACCGACTACCAAGGACGTGTACCAGTATCATAATAAGATATCCTGCCTGAAAGCTTTGTTAATGACTAATATTTAAGTTGAACAAATATTTAAAATTGTTAAAAAAAAAAAAAAAACATAAATTAAGAGATGGTGATGAAGGACAAAAACCGTTTCCTAAATGTAGAACAAATTATTGAGACAAACATGACGACACATTGTTTCATGGATTCAAATGAAAAGGCAGATGCCTAAAAGACTGGCACGGGGGAAAATAAAACGGCCTGAATCAACCAACTACTCACTTAAAATAACTACTAAAATTGTTTATTTTTTATCAGAAATGCATTTAGAGACGCATTATCAAATGCAACATGTTGTAACAGTGTAATAGATGGACATGATTTAAGTGCAATAAGTGTAAATGTCAGAAAAAACATCAAGACTCGCTTTTCATGTTGACGCATTATGAGGCTTGCGATCATCATATTTCTGTTTGACTGTGCTCAAAGAGTCTTCATCTAAAAACTGTACAAAGAAACAACATATAAAACTGGCAGGGAAAAAATCGACTTTACAAACTTTTACAATAGATCAGAAGAAAGGATTTCTGTATTATGATTTCATTATAGCTAAATGTTATCCGTGGTAAATATTTGTTGTAAATTGTACACGTGTACTAATTGTTGCATAAAGATTATGCTTGAATTTACCTATAACCTAAAACAAGGAGCAGGTTATGTTGATGTGGTACAATCCCACTAACAAATCGGACAGATCTTGTTTACTACAACCGATGTGTGGTACGTCGGGCTCAGTTGTTGATGATAGTTGACAACATGTCACAATCGTTAATGTCAGGTGGGGTATTGAAAGAAACGATTCGTTAAATGTTGGTTTGTCAAAAGAAGAGTTTGGTCACACATTTGAAATCATCTAAATTTGTTGACTATCCAGTGGAGTAGTAAAAATCATTTTTTACAAATCCAAAATTGGCACATTTTCACAGTTGCTTGTGAATGTTTTTTCCTGAATTGATTATAAAATGCTACTTTCGTAAATGTACTTCTTGATTTTTTTGCCTAGATAATAGGCTAAGTATAAGGCTAATGTTCAAAATGTATTTATAACCTGTACGAGAGGAGTGTAACTTGGTTTAACAAGAGCAAACTTTAATGAAAGTAACAAGCGTGTATGGTTCAGCTGCAGAACAATCAATCAATCAATCAATCAATCAATCAATCAATCAATCAATCAATCAATCAATCAATCAATCAATCAATCAATCAATCAATCAATCAATCAATCAATCAATCACCTTCATTTATTTCGCTTTTACAATCACCACTGTGTCAAAGCAGCTTCACAGTGTCAAACAGGATAATATTGCAACAAAATTAGATTTGGCTGTACAGTCATTCTAGAGAAAACAGTGATGTTATCAGCTTATTTTAATTTATTATATAGCGACAACGTTGGCAGATCAGTATTATAGTTTATAGAATAAAAGAAGACCTAATTCATAAATTTTGTTTGTATATTTAGTTGAATAACTTGGATCATAATTTTAGTGTCCCCAAGTGTGTTTGTAAGTCTAGAACAGCAAGACTTACTTTTCATGTTGATGGTTCATGTGATTCCTCATCGCAGATGAGACCGAAACTGTAGTGACACTAAAAGAAATATTACTTTAGTCAAACACTCTCAAATAGAAAGACTGTCATGTCATTTCTTAAGTTTCATTTATTCCTAATGTTGATGGTTCTCAAACAAAAGTCCAACAAACAGTATGGTCATCTGAAATCTGACTAAATACGAACAATCTGGAGTAGTAAAATATACTTTTGTTATATACATAATTACAAACATTGTGATTCTGGTGTATTATATTTTAGTAAATCCTTTAAAATTACATGATACTTACAAAAATAGTCAAAATGTAGAAAAACAGCACTTGTTTGGTAAGCACAAAGTTTTGTGTTCTTGGTGAGAAAAATTCACCACGACTAGGCTTCATGAGTACTACAAACAATGTGTTTTCCCTGTGGTTGTGGAACATTGGAGGTAAATCGTTTGAAATGTAGGTTTTTCAAAATAAATCAAATAAGTTTGGTCTTACATTTAATAAAGAAGCTTAAAATGATTTGCACAGACTTGCACTGACAAGAACCAGATAGGACTCTTTACCTCAAAAAATATACAGACGGATGAATAAAATGTAAACATTAATCTTGATCATACGACTAAGAATAGGCAATGGGAGGAAAATGCATATAACAATAAAGTGGACACTTTTTCTTATCCAATGTCGCTGCTTTCTTCGTTGAATTTACGCAGAGTTGTGTGCCCACATAATTCCTACAAAGAACATGTTTGGATTGTATCTGTATAGGGAAGAAGCAATGCCAATGAGCTTTAATCGATATCTATTTAACTGAGACGATAATAATAAAGGAAAACTAAGTAAAAAGACATTGGTGATAAACAGCTGAAACAACTGATAACTTAGTGGGATTGGGATGCATAAGGCAATTATAGTAAAGACTATTAAAACGGCAAGTGTGATACTAGCGTGCAAATGTATAACTCATGTTGAAACATATTCACAAGTGAAAAATAAATATTATTTTCTTTGTTTGATAAGAAGCTTCATCTGAATCCTTGTACTGCATGATTGTAACATGCCTGATATGATAGTTAAAAAATACCTAGGCCTATTCCAACACCACAGAGAAAATATTTTTTCTTAACAGATCTTATTCTTGATTTTCTAAAATGTCGAAAGAGAAAATAATCTGGTTTAGTTGTATTTTTAAAACATCGCTTTTTCTTAAAATCATTGAGTCAAACGTATTTGGTAGCATGATAGTCATAATGTATTAACTGCAGGTTTATCAGGCTGATAAAAGTAGCATGAACCTATGACATTTATAAAAGTACCGAATAACTGTGTCAGAAGCCACCAGCTAAATATTTGGTTTTAAGGTCAAATAAGTATCCCCAGGAGACCCATTGACCCCGGAAGTCACGACTTCTGAAGACCTCACATTTTTGAATCATTCTGGTTGAAAACAAAAAACAACAACAAAACAAACCTTGTAGGGTCTTTAACACCATGCAAAAGCATTAGAGTCAAATATTTACTCAAGACGGACTTTACTCAAGTTTCCATTGACCAAAGAGAAACATCTGGTCTTCAAATCACCACATCACCTACAGCCTGAAGCTGCCATTAATGACTGTGTGTCGTTCAAATTCCTTCATAATAGGAATCTATTTAAAACAAATGACATATTTCTACTTTATTTTTATCTTTAAACAACAGATTTGTGACAAACATGTTTCATTGCACGGGTTCATCCATTGTTAATGGTTATTAATCAAGACATACTTGAATATTTGTAAAAATAAGATCTAAGATTTACAATTTTAAACGAGCTAAAGTTTTAGAACAGACGATTTTAGTAAGAATATACTTTAGGTGGAATTTAAGGAAATCATCCCTACAATGTGGCATCAGATGTTACACAGTTGTCTTATAGGAAGGTTAAGAAGATTACTTTAGAAGACTTTATTCAAACTTTTAAGATTTGATTTAGATGTAATTTAAACTTTGAAGATTATACTTTGAAAAAAAAAAATGAGTATGAACAAAATAATGGCTCTGGAAAGGCATTGGCCGACTAACTTAACATGTGCTGCGACATGATGCTCAGAGTCTCAGCTGTAACCCCTCCCGTCCAGAGAGGGTCTGAAGCATTCATTTCATACTGGAGTACCCTGGAGGATCTCAGGGGGTTTCAACTTAAACTATTTGCTTTTTATCTTCTTCAACTCTTTGAAAATGTAAGGTATTTTTATTTTTATTTTTAGCTAAAACTAGAACTATAAAGTGTTCAAATAATTGTAGTAACATATTTGTTATTATTCATTGTGTATTTCATTTTATTTATAAACAATTCATTTAAAATAGAGATAAGTTCCTTTTTTAGAACCAATTACCGTGTGTGTGTGTGTGTGTGTGTGTGTGTGTGTGTGGTTCAGGTATTCCCCTGATACAATTTGACCCATGTACAAAACAGCTTATAAATTACATGAAATGATTTATTATTACATTTTTGAAAATGTCAAAAATGCCCCGTGTTTAGATGTCTGCCTGGGATGCACAGTTACAGTACAAAAGTCATCATGTCCATGGAAAGCCTCCATAAAACATGTAGGAAACCAAACATGTGGAAGTGCCCCAGAGTTTGCTCCAATTTCACCAGCGTTTTACGAGAGAGAATGATTTTCAACTTTAACTGTATTTTTTCTTTGTAATATATTCATTCAATGTACATGTACGTAAAAGGACCACTTTTGTACACAAAATGTATATAGAATCAATATTTGTAATGTTTATAAATATTCACAAATTGAATTTTAGTGATGTGTTTATCATTGTTATTGAGTGTGATGATTTTCCTAGACTAAAGCAATGTTGTTGTCAAAGATATTTGATCTAAAACCATATATAAAGATGTATTTAAAATCTTGCTTGAAGGTTTTGTATAAATGTAAAAGTAAAAAATGGAACAAACGGTGTAATCGATAGACTTTAGGTTTAAGCTTTATAAAACCATTTATAAAGGGTTGTATTTCTTTATACAGGTGTCTGTATCCATAATGAATGTAATCATCTAAATGATTACAACTGTTAGATGAAAAATATGAATTTATTTAAAACTTTAAATTTTAAAGATCTAATTTAAACTGTTGTGAAAATATGTTGAATTTTAAAGTTAAAGCCTTACATAGACTGTGGCCATATAATGCTTTGACTGAAACAAGCATTTCTGAAGTCTTAGACTTTGTCTTGTCCATAGAATGCTACCTCCCCCGTCTGCTGTGGCTGTGACACCTCCCTCAACACGTCTTGGTCAGTGAGAGGGAGAGAATGATTTTCAACTTTATAACCTGTATTTTTTCTTTGTAATACGTTAATTTAATGTACATGAATGTAAAAGTACCACTTTTGTCCGCTCTCTGAATTTTTTTTATATATTCATACAGCTACACTAATATTTGATTCACAATGTTTCAGCACATTTTAGTAAAATAATGTTTGTTTTTCTCTTGTAAAACATCTAATGTATATACATGAATGTAAAAGGACCAGTTTTTGTCCGCTCTCTGAAAGTTGTTTTATATTTTAGTAAAATAAATGGTATTATAAATAATATATATTTTGTTTCCATTACATTTAAAATAGAAATGCATTTCCCTTTATAAAACCAATTTCGTGTGTGTGTGTGTGTGTGTGTGTGTGTGTGTGTGTGTGTGTGTGTGTGTGTGTGTGTGTGTGTGTGTGTGTGTGTGTGTGTGTGTCAGGAAGAGAGACAAGGCATATTGGCCTATACAATCTTATTTTGTCACTTGCCATGGAATGCAAAAGCACCCCTCACGTGGTCTGGACCTCCCTGAAATCAAAGCTCAAATTGCAGAGTCAAAGTTCAAAACCATCAGTCTTTCATTTGATCACTACCGAAAACAATCACAGGTCAGAAGTCATCACCGGAATTTCAAACATTTAACCTCAAAGGTCATATTGACCCCCAGAGTATACATAAGGTCAAAGGTGACGACAACGTGGGTGGTCGGTGGGGGAGGGGAACAACCTGGGTGGTCCGTGGGGGGAGGGGAACGAAGGGGGCGTGGTAGGTCAAAGGTCACCATCAATCATTTTGACACTTGCTATAGTATATGAACTACTCACACGGCTAAAGTAATTACAGGCAGGTTTTGACCACATTACATGTCCATATCACTTCGCCAAAAGATTTCAGGGTAACTCTTTAGTTTAGGTTCCAATTCTCACTGTTGAAATGAATTAAAATAGTGATAACATATGCATAAGAAATAAGAACAGCATGTGTAAGAATTAAAATAAAAACAAGGAAAATTAAAATAGTTGTAAAGAGAATTTAAAAAATAAAAATAAAATGGTGAGGAATATAGATCCCTATCTGCCTGATTCTACATTCGGGTACCCCTATCTGAGATGGAGCAGGTTTGCAATGTCTCCTGGACAAGACGGGCTCCTCTAGAGGACGTTACCTTTGCCCCGCAGGGCCTCCCCTTTCTTGAGTCCGCTTCTTTTAAAGACCATATTAATGCCTTAATCTCCATATTCTACATCCCTGTCCAATACCTAAAGTTAACTACCTTACTAACTATTAATAAACCGTTATTAGGAGTTAATGAGGCAAACGTTGTAGGTAATAGTGAAGTAATAAGTGTATATATATATATATATATATATACAGGTCCTTCTCAACATATTAGCATATTGTGATAAAGTTCATTATTTTCCATAATGTAATGATAAAAAATTTACTTTCATATATTTTAGATTCATTGCACACCAACTGAAATATTTCAGGTCTTTTATTGTTTTAAAACTGATGATTTTGGCATACAGCTCATGAAAACCCAAAATTCCCATCTCAAAAAATGAGCATATCATGAAAAGGTTCTCTGAAGGAGCTATTAACCTAATCATCTGAATCAACTAATTAACTCTAAACACCTGCAAAAGATTCCTGAGGCTTTTAAAAACTCCCAGCCTGGTTCATTACTCAAAACCGCAATCATGGGTAAGACTGCCGACCTGACTGCTGTCCAGAAGGCCATCATTGACACCCTCAAGCGAGAGGGTAAGACACAGAAAGAAATTTCTGCACGAATAGGCTGTTCCCAGAGTGCTGTATCAAGGCACCTCAGTGGGAAGTCTGTGGGAAGGAAAAAGTGTGGCAAAAAACGCTGCACAACGAGAAGAGGTGACCGGACCCTGAGGAAGATTGTGGAGAAGGACCGATTCCAGACCTTGGGGGACCTGCGGAAGCAGTGGACTGAGTCTGGAGTAGAAACATCCAGAGCCACCGAGCACAGGCGTGGGCAGGAAATGGGCTACAGGTGCCGCATTCCCCAGGTCAAGACACTTTTGGGCTACAGAGAAGCAGCACTGGACTGTTGCTCAGGGGTCCAAAGTACTTTTTTCGGATGAAAGCAAATTTTGCATGTCATTCGGAAATCAAGGTACCAGAGTCTGGAGGAAGACTGGGGAGAAGGAAATGCCAAAATGCCTGAAGTCCAGTGTCAAGTACCCACAGTCAGTGATGGTCTGGGGTGCCATGTCAGCTGCTGGTGTTGGTCCGCTGTGTTTTATCAAGGGCAGGGTCAATGCAGCTCGCTATCAGGAGATTTTGGAGCACTTCATGTTTCCATCTGCTGAAAAGCTTTATGGAGATGAAGATTTGGTTTTTCAGCACGACCTGGCACCTGCTCACGGTGCCAAAACCACTGGTAAATGGTTTACTGACCATGGTATTACTGTGCTCAATTGGCCTGCCATCTCTCCTGACCTGAACCCCATAGAGAATCTGTGGGATATTGTGAAGAGAAAGTTGAGAGACGCAAGACCCAACACTCTGGATGAGCTTAAGGCCGCTATCGAAGCATCCTGGGCCTCCATAACACCTCAGCAGTGCCACAGGCTGATCGCCTCCATGCCACGCCGCATTGAAGCAGTCATTTCTGCAAAAGGATTCCCGACCAAGTATTGAGTGCATAACTGAACATAATTATTTGAAGGTTGACTTTTTTGTATTAAAAACACTTTTCTTTTATTGGTCGGATGAAATATGCTAATTTTTTGAGATAGGAATTTTGGGCTTTCATGAGCTGTATGCCAAAATCATCAGTATTAAAACAATAAAAGACCTGAAATATTTCAGTTGGTGTGCAATGAATCTAAAATATATGAAAGTTAAATTTTTATCATTACATTATGGAAAATAATAAACTTTATCACAATATATATATATATTAAAATGTAATGCCAATTAATGATCTTTTAACATTTAATTGCTAACACTTATGACAAACTTTTAATTGTGTTGATATAATGCCTCTATATTTGTGACAATATCCAATAATTGACCATGCTTGAGTCACAGACAGACTTCAATATTCAGCATGCAAAACACAACAATGGTAACATTTTTTTTACACTTAACTTAAAAGCTATATGACAATTCTCACTAGAGACACTGCTGCTGAATGCTGTTGTGAGACGGACATATTAAGGTGATTCTCTTATTACCCACTTGGGTGTGCATTATTTTCCAATAATTCAACGGCCAGTTGTCAATTATTGCTTATTTAAAGGTTCCTAATTTTGTTTTGGGAGTCTCCTACAAAAGGTTTAGATGCATCCAAGGTAAAAAAAAAATCCCCACTTTTCTCAAGTCTGAAAATAGTTTGTGGGAAAATTCAGTTTCTCAGTTTCCCTCCTTTCCAATTGTCTGCTCTGATTGGTCAGACAGTCCACTCTGTTGTGATTTGTTGACCACTTACATTTTGTGTAAATAGCCATTACCATGCCTGAATTTCAGCTCTGGATCGTCCTCAGCTTGATACACATTGATACAAAGTTACGAATGATGGCGTTGGATTTCCATATAATTTCCAGCACGAGTACTTGTTCTTTTGTAGTGCATCAAAGTGTATTCTCAGCGCTAAAAACAGCGTCTTCTCGACATGTCGACGACACAAACCAAACTCTTCTAGTCTCATCTACAACTACAGAGTTCGAGGGTCACATTGTTCACAGGCTGCCAATGAAGATCACAGACTGGCATTTTTTGCAAATTTGTTGCATTGTTACTAGAATTGAACTAAAGACTATAAATATAGACAGACAGTTCACTCCTATTACTAATGAATGGGCGAAACTGCCAGGTGCAATATGGCGGAATAGTCCCGCCTTCTAAAGTAAAAGAGCCAATCGCTGATTGGTAAAGTCATTGCATCACTGCAGCTGCCGTTAGAAGCTCCGGTTCCCATATAAACCAGAGACTCGTGCTTTTGGACTGCACATGCGCATTGGCTTGTCTAGCCTGAAAAATACGATTTTAACACTATATTATATTAGGAAACAACATTTATAGGACAGTTCATTTTAGATTTTTTTGCTGATATAATGAAATAATTTGAATATTTATATTAACTTTATTTTAGGTGGCCTAAAGTGCTATGTACTTACATCAAAAAATGAGTACAATTTACTTACTGTGTTCAAATTGTATTGCAAAGCACTTTTGCTAATATTGAGGTGGGAAAGGGGATAGTTAGAGACAGGTGTGGTTTGTGGGTCAGTTTAAGGGTAAAGTTAGGTGTAAGGGAAGTGCCAAGTATGTAATAACAAATGTAACTACAGAAATTAATTACAGACGTAATTACATGCAGGTCATTTTGAAAATGTACAATGTAAAAACATTGCATTGTATCAAATGATTAATTACAATGTTAGTACATAGTAGTTAAGGCAGCCTAATATAAAGTGGGTCTGAAATAATTTCTTTAATTGCGAGTTCGGCAAAGCAGATTTTGAGATTGCAGGATTCCCCAATTCAAATACATAGGACTTGGTCTTGTCTGCCTAAATTAGCTGCCTTGAGGAGCTGCAAATATGCCCGCCGAGAGAACAGACTTTCCTGGAAAGGGACTTTGATTGAACGTAATGACTCATTTCAGCAGCTAAAACACAATCTACTGGAATAATTAACATCTGCTTTTTGTCATGTGCTGGCAACCTTTCCATTAAAAACAGCCAATACATGGTGTACACAACACACCAAAATATGCATTAACAATAACAAAAAGGAACAAAACTATTTAAATAAAATATAATCAAATCTGACTTCACACAGACACTTCCGGGACATGTCCTTTTACAGTTTTCACCATAAATTAAATATTAATTTATTCATAGTTCTTACATAGTTTCATAGTTCTTACTATTATAAATACTTGCACTTAACCAATTAACAGGTTTTTAATAGTTACAGCACAGGAATGCACCTGAAACTTAATACGTGTCTTTTCCCAAAACATTTCTCTCTCAGGGAGCATCGAAACCTCCTCATGCATGTAATAGTCCAAGGAACGTGCAATGACAAGAACAGCACGTACACACACCCTCTGTTAGATATGTGGGTTTGTTGGCAATTTGGGAACAAAACATTAATTTCATCACAAAAATTAAGAAAGCTTGACTGATGCAAGCTAAGAACAGCCACTGTCCTCGATCTAAATGCATTCAGCAATAACAGTTTCAGGAAATGGTTTCGTTTCATGCTAAACAGAAGTTTGAATTGTTGGACAGCTTCCTGTCTGTCTACTGACCTTGAGGCTGTGGGAGGAGTTACTGCTGTTAGTTTTAGTACAAGACACTGTAGTTTTATATCTTCCTTTTCTTGTTTAACCCAGAATTAATTTTTATGTCAGACTATTTTTTAGACTTCAAGCTAAATTAGCCCAAGCAGCATCACTGTAACTTCACATGTACAGTTTGTGTTCCCAGGCTAATAAAGGACACCAGTGTTTGTGCCTCTTCTTTTCTCTTATTCGATTGGATGTGTGCCATCAGACCTCCATTATTCTCGGGAACTGGATAATCATTTGAGTCTGTTCCTCCCACGGCTCCTTGCGCAAGCTCTTCACCGCTCCCCAAGAGAGAGAGAGAGAGAGAGAGAGAGAGAGAGAGAGAGAGAGAGAGAGAGAGAGAGAGAGAGAGAGAGAGAGAGAGAGAGAGAGAGAGAGAGAGAGAGAGAGAGAGAGAGAGGAGGTTGAGGCGAGAAATGTGGGTACTGCGTAGGAGAAGTTAGATAAATAGAACGATAAGCTCTGATAGTGAAAAAAAACATTCAACACCCAAACTCGCTGGGTAGTAATTTCCCACAGGCTACATTCAAATGAAGACCAGTGTTACTTTCTTTTAAAGGGCATAGTTCACCCAAAAATGTCTCATTTTTGTTTGCTCATCCTCATGTTGCTCCAAATCACTGTACACTGTAAAAAAAAAAAGTCAGCCTAAAATTTTTAACATAATAGTTGAAAGTTATTTCAACTTGGATTATGTTAAACTGACTTTAAAAAATGAGTTGCATCTTGTACAACTTAAAAAAAAGTTTAACATTTCTTAACCTATTTTGATGAGTTAAAACAATGTAAAAACACATGTAGTCATAACTTATTTAACGTATATTTTTTTACAGTGTAAACCCTAAAGCTCAAAATAACTCATTGCTTTGAGTAGAGCCAACTCAAATTAAACAAATTAGTTCAATCAAATTAAATGATTAGTTCAAAATTAAATAAACTTTTACTGATAATTCACTCACCCCCATGTCATCCAAGATGTCCACCTCTTTCTTCAGTCGAAAAGAAATTAAGGTTTTTGACATTCCAGGATGATTTTTCTCCATATAGTGGACTTCATTGGGCGCCAAACGGTTCAAGGTCCAAATGAGAGTTTCAGTGCAGCTTCAAAGGGCTTTACGATCCCAGATGATGAATAACGGTCTTATCGAAGTAAATTATCAGCAAACCTTTATTGAAAAGTCCTTTAACTTCCATGAGGTTTTATTATTATATTTCTTTAAGTTCATAAAACTGACACATTTAAGTGTTTAAAATACTTTATATAATACCGGAATTGTTTTATTGTTTTGAGTTTTATTGACTTGTTTCGTTTGATGTAGACTAACTTAAATTGAACTGAAACTGCTGGGATTTCTATTTCCTGGCATGCTTTGCTAGAGCACTCTAAAGGGAAAGTAAATGCTCGAATTAAGTGTTATGTAATGCTTTTTTTTTGTGCAAGATTAATGTTAAGGTGGAGATTTAATAGTGCTTAATGTTTTGTCAGAGTTTCCGTTATCTTTGGTTTTGGTGGGTTATCATCATAATGATGAGCAGAAGTTAGTTTGAGAACAGATACATGTTAAATGTACTATTGCTGCAAGTGCTAATGCTAATGCCATCAACACATTGTGTTATAAGGTGTCACTATACTGAATTAGCAAGTTAAGGCTAGTTTCTACTACTAAAATATTTAAATTGAGATTACATGATCATTTTAAGTTGAATGTATATGAATTAGCTTACTCAAATATCTCAAGTTAAGGGCAATCAAAATGTATCTGCAAGTTCTGCTAACTTAAATTGAGATTTTCTTAACTTAAAAAAGTGAATGTAACTGATTACCTTTTTCTGCGGAACATAAAATAGTATATTTTGACTTCCATGTGAACAACATATTTTGTGTGAACAGTCATATTTGGATTGACATGATGGTGAGTGAGCTGCTTCTTCCATCATTCAAGCATTGTATGAAAAATGCCCACATCATCATTATTACGATTGTTTGAATTAGAGAAATAACTGGTTATTCGATTACTTATTTGCAGGCAACAAGTTCAAACACACTGGGGAATGATTCCAAGTGTGTCAACAAAGCGCGGTTATGTTTGCGGTTATGCGGCCTGGTATTGTGGTTGTAGACCATGAATAAAAACATGCTTCCGCTCAGCTTTCCCATGTCAGTGCATGCTTTACATAAAAACTGCATCCAGCATCAATGCAATGCTAAATTACAGAGTATTTGAGATTTGATTGAGGCTGATACTGTACAGCCTGTGGCATAATACATGTTCTACATTTCATACATACATTTTCTTTTTTGAAGTTGTAACAATGTTACAAAGTTGTACATGTCAGTTCATGAGTCTGAATACTCAAATTCTGAGGCTGGAAGTTGTGCAATAAAACCACACACACACACACACACACACACTTGTTTTTGTGATAGATGTAGGGACATTCCATAGGCCTAATGTTTTTTATACTGTACAAACTGTATTTTCAATCCCCCTGCCCCACCCATCACAGGAAACATTCTGCATTTTTACTTTAAGAAAAAAAAAACTCATTGTTTTTTTTATCTATGTCCTCATATTTCACCCTCTCCTTGTAATACCTGTCATACCCATGTCATTATAAACATTTGTGTCCTTGTATTTAACAAAAACAAGCACACACACACACACACACACATGTTTGTTTTTGTGAATTGTGAGGACATTCCATAGGCGTAATGTGTTTTATACTGTACAAACCGTATTGTCTATCCCCTTACACTGCCCCTACCCCTAAACCTACCCATCACAGGAAACATTCTGCATTTTTACTTTTTCAAAAAAACTCCTCCTGTATGATTTATAAGCATTTTGAAAAGTGGGGACATGGGGTAATGTCCTGATATGTCACCATTTTCTGTAATACCTGTGTCATACACATGTTATTATACACATTTTTGTCCTGATATGTCACAAAAACAAGCACACACACACACACACACACACACACACACACACACACACACACACACACACACACACACACACACACACACACACACACACACACACACACACACTAATGCTGCGTCCCAATTTGCCTACTTATGCAACGACCTAAAAGTATACACTTTTTTTTTGAAGAAAAAGTGTATCCAAGCTTTATGTGTATCCATATTTCATCAAACTACGATTTGGACATACCAATTCTATTTTGGTGACGTTCGCCATGGCCAAGTCTTCGGAGCCATGGTCTGGTGGACAGCCGCGCCAGCTCTCTGCCATCTCCAAGTGTACCACTGACATTCAGCACGTGGCCGGAAAAGACAACTTTGCTGAAGTGGTCCATCCACTTGGGCCTCGACTCCGCAGCCATGGCTGAGGATCAGACTGCAGACTCTGAGGTACAAGAGGTACAAGCCTACAGGACGGCCCCCACGGCGCAGCTCATGAAAGAAAAAAATTGACACGGCCAACGCTACACTCCTCTGCGAAATCTCCACTAGCCAACTGTGCATGGTACCTGCTGGCTGGAGACAAAATCCACTTTTTGACGGCTTCCACAGCCTTTCCCACCACGGGGTGAAGGCCTCTACCAAGCTGGTGGGGGCCAAGTTCGTCTGGCCAGGCCTGAGGAGGGACTTTAGGGCCTGGGCTATTGCCTATGTGGCGCACCAGCGTGCAAATTTGACTCGTCATACTAAAATTCGCACAGGATTAGTATTATCTATGGACCTCTGTGATTTAGAAATTACTCCCCCACATCTGAGTTTTGCGTGGTACATTCGCCCGGGGTAAGCAAAGCCTGCAGATTTTACTCGAATTTACTGACTTCTCCCGGATATGATGTCAAGACTTGTAAATGTTTTTTCGTTATAGATATAGCTGTATGAAATCATAAACAGGCATTGATATAGTTTTTATTATTTTATAGTAATAAACATCATTTTGTTCATTTAGAGAACAGACGCTACAATTAAAAACTGAACTGAGCTCAGACCAGCGGCTGGAGTCAGATTTCATTTATCATGAGTGAGAAGCTGACAATATACGCCGGAAGATTTAGTTTCAAAGTTAAATGTAAAAGCACACATTTAAACAAGCTTGTCATTGCTCTGTTCTGTAATGTTTTCATTAAGCATTTTTCATAATATTATTGATGTTAATAAACTCACCATTCAAGCTGATTCGAAAGACCACCGCCGCTCGCCAGTTTCTGTGTTTACTAGAAGCACGCAAACGCAACTCGGCCGTCGTCATTATGGCCCCGCCCGCCGACTCTATACACGATGTGATTGGCCCATCCAGATTGTGAGGAATACAGCTCAGAAGGGTATTGAGAGTTCCTAGACGACTTGCGGGCAGATTAAATTTGCTGCCGCTAGGGTGCGTCTAGATTTCTAGGCTAGGCTTCTTCCCATTTTTCCCCCTTGACTTTATCGGACTTTATGCTTTCACATCCCCCCGACTGCCTCATAGACAGTAAAAGATTGCCTGTCCTCCTGTCTGTGCTACTGGGCGACACAGTCACGTTGGTTATGACGCAATCGCTATCTTATTTTCAGTGATGCCAGTAACGTGTTACTCTAATCTACTTTTTTCCAGTAACGAGTAATCTAACGTGTTACTATTTCCAAACCAGTAATCAGATTAAAGTAACTTATTCAATCAGTGTGAGTTACTATTTTAGTCATTTGTCTTAGCAAAAAATTAAAAATATATATTTTTGCTTTCTTCTTGCGTCTCGGGGAGAGTATTTATTCAGGAAATATTTTTTAATTTTAACTTAAAAATTTCAGGAGATACATTGTTGACGTTACTGTTAAAAATGCACTTCCAGTAAAGTGAGTGTTGGTAAAAACGGTTGTCATTTCTATGTTGAGGCGGCAGGGGTGTTGTCGGCAACTGCTGAATATAACTAATAAAGTAACTTGTAATCTTACTTGTTACTTTTAAAATTAAGTAATCTGTCAAGTAACTAAGTTACTTTTTAAAGGAGTAATCAGTAATAAGACAACACTACTTATTTTTACAAAAACGGCTTCTACTGGGCGATAGTGTAAGATACAATGTAATGGAGCCTTTTATATATTTGTCGTGTTTCTTTATAAATAAACAATGGACAAATGGAGTCTTTACACGCCTCAGATGTAAAATTATTCACCATCAAAGTGACGGCAAAATGAATGTGAGTCAATGGGATGCTAACAGCAGGTGATGGCTTGATACCTCTGCGTGTCCAGGGGGAGTTTCTTGCGGATGCCGTGGCCCCGTGATTGGTTGACTCCCACTGCGCTGTGTCCCGGAAAATTGCAGACACTTTTGTTCTTATTACAACGTCTCAACATGGCCTCCCCCAGTCCTACGTGCCAAGGATTTACCATGAGCCAAGTATGTTTTCATCCACCACGATGGTCGCCGTAGCCCGCTGCAGCCCCCTTAAGATGGGCCCTTCCGTGCCCTGGCCGGAGGGTCTAAGTCACAGGGGTCTCCAACCTTTTTTCATTTGAAAGCTACTTTAAAAAAATAAAAGTTGGCGAGAGCTACTCATGTTATACAATACTTAAAATGATAAGTATCTTAAATAATGATCTTAAATAATGAAAATAATTCTGATATTAACAACTATATAAACTGTTTTACACCTGAAAGAGTGTAGTAAAATTTTTACGGTACTCAGTACCAATTTTGGTACCACATCAAAATGTTTTTTATTTTTTAAATTTTATTTGATATAAATTATATTTTATTTACTATTTAATAAAAATTCAATTCAATAGGTTTATTATTTATGATAATAATAATTATAAGTAATACATAAACATTTAAAGGCTGTGCGCTGTTTGTTTATAAATAATAAGATCAAGTGAAAACCATCTAGGCATAATTATTATTATTAGTAGAGAGGAATTATTATTAGATATAGACGTAGTTAAATCTACTGTAGGCTACAACAGTAGCCTAATATCTTCTAATAATTTCTTCACGTTTAACCAAACTTTTATTTTGCCCTTTGCCCCTCTCCTGTTAAGTGCAGCCGGTATGTCCGCCTGGTCCGCCCCCTGTACGTTGACTCTTAGGAACGGTAATGGACTGATCTGTTTAAGGAAGCAGCTTTCTGAGTTGAGCATTTTCAGGTTAACATTGTGTGACTGTTGCTGTACAGTTGTGTTAATTATTATAGTGGAGAATAAAGCTGACCCGTCTCCTGTCTCCTCGCTTATTACACTCCACAGTCAGATACATACCTTAAAGGAACTGTAAGAAATGTATTTTAATTCATCATAAAATGGCACTGATATGTCACTAGACATTAAAGGTGCACTATGTAGTATTTTTGCAGTAAAATATCCAAAAACCATTAGGCCAGTGTTATATATTTTGTTCAGATGAGTACTTACAATATCCCAAATGTTTCCAACTATTTGTAAATTGTGAGAAAATTGCTATTTTAACTAAGGACCGGGACGTGTCAGCATAACGCTTGAGCGAGTCGCCTGTCAATCGCGTCATATCTGCGCTACCCTCGGTTTTATTCTGCAGAAGCGCTTTACTCTTAGCAGTGTGAATATGTCACAGCAGCGCCGAGTGAACGCACAGAGTAACGTCATAACATCATTTTAAACACACTTAAATGTATCTAAAATGATAAACAGAGCTGCTTTACCTTATAATCATGACCGGAAACAGTGCAGGCGCCCGGCGAATGTATCCCGTCCCGTCATAATAAAAGTCCCGGTCCTCGCGAGCCGTGTGTTTGTGTAACCATTTCTCCAGGCCGTACTCAGCTCCACAACACTCGGTCCTGCTCTGCTTCACACTACAGTAACGTTAATAACCGCATCCATCAACATGATTTCTGCCCGAGTCCTGTTTTCCACCGGCTGTGAGGTGAAGACCACATGTCCCAAGATACTGCGCTCACACTTGGCGTCATCAAACTACACCTTTGTTTAGAATCGGCGCCCTCCAGTTGACGGAAAGTTGCATAGTGCACCTTTAAGAAAACATGTTAATTTCAAATACTTATTTCACTGACAACAGTGGTCCGGCCAGGATATTGTCATGTAAAAGTTGTTGTTGCAGCCCTCAACTGATGTTGATGTTGACATGTTGTGTTTTGGCCAGAAGCTCCGCCCTCCACCTATCGACCAATCATAAAGTCAGTAGTGTTTGGGCATCCGGGTTGCCAGATCTGCTCTAGTTACCACAGCTGCAGATCTACAAACGTCCCTGCTGGGTCCAATCTGGCAACCTCCAGTCAGGGGGAGGGGGAGCTATATATGTTACTTACTACACATATTGGACACTTTTATCCAAAGAAGTTTGCATTTCATGTAAATGCAAATGCTTGCGTTCTCTTTTGAAATTTAACCAGAGAACTTGGCGATTTTCGCATTATTCTGCTAAAGGAACTTTATGCAAGTAGGACATTTGCAACACAGTATTTTGCCCGCGTCCCCCAAACACTTGGGTTCTTCATACGAGTCTGCACTTTATAATGCTGCTTTGACTGTAAAGTCTGCGGGGAAAACTCGATGTGCCCACATCGACTTGTGATCACACTTCTGAAACCTTAAAGGCCCTTTACTCACCCTCAAGTTTTTTCTAACCTGCATGAATGTCTTTCTTCAGCTGAACACAAAGGAAGATATTTTGAAGAATGTCATAACCAATAGTATTTATTTTCATACTATGGAAGTCAATGGTTCCAGTTCCAGATGACTGACATTCTTCAAGATATCTTCCCTTGTGTTCAGCTGAAGAAAGATATTCATACAGGTTTGAAACAACTTGAGGGTGAGTAAAGGATGACAGGATTTTCATTTTAAAGTGAACTATCCCTTTAAGATTGAGAAGTCCAGTTGGTACAATGCTTTTTGATGCCTTTTATTGAAATAAAACACGAAAGAAACGAATGGTTACTCTCTCTCAGGCCAGTGCTGGCCACATGTGAAGAGGAATGCGTGGGGTGCTGACACAGGTCTCAGAGAACACGTGACTGCTGCTGGTTAAAGGCTACAGGGGTTGGACTTGTACGAAGTGTTTGTGGTGTATGTGTCAAAGTAACAGCAGAGAAATGGAGTTTGCAGCACTAGTCTTGTTTGAATTGACATGGTGGAAAATGAGCTAAAAGCATTCTCAACTATTCTTAGCGGTGCCGAAGGAGAAAAACACATCTAAGATTTAAAGATGTCCTCCCTGCAGAAGTATGTCTTTCATTAAAGGGGTTATGTAAGAATTTTCATCTAATGACGTTTTTGCCTGGAAAATTAAAAGGATGTGACGTTTACGAAACTGTCTCAAATATACTTTATGATCAAACAGTAACACTTTAGCTTAGGATCCAGTTATCACTGTTAACTAGGTGTTTATAGCGTGCATATTACCAGGGGCGTAGCACCAAATTTTGGGCCCTGGGTACAAACCATCTTGCTGGGCCCCCGTACCATGTATGTGTATGTATAGAAAACGGACTTCCCTGCCTTGGGCCCTGGTTACTCAGTACCCTTTATCCCCCCAGTCCCACGCCCCTGCATATTACTAAAATATGTTTATTAGTACGTATATAGCACACATTAATTCCTTAATCTGCATGATAATACTCTACGTCCCTTATACATACACATAAAAACTACCTTATTATTAATAAGCAGTAATTAGATGTTTATTGAGGCAAAAGTCATAGTTATTAGTTTGGGGGTTTTTTCAACCAAAGGGCTGGGTAAATATAGGACACATATTGGGTTAATTTTACCCAGAAAATTTAGTTATTCAACCCAGCATAATGGGTTGATTTAACTTTTTGAACAAAATCATGCATCAGGCCATCACACAAAAGGACCGACACAACACTTGTTTAGGTGACTCACATCGAGCCCCTGCCCTGTTGGTTGCTTTGCATAAAATTAAATTATCCAGCTGCCTCTATTGACTTTGTATTGTGTGAACCTCCTTGTCATTTCTGATTTATAACAAAAAAAAGAACATTGTCTAAAAGCTGATATGTGACAAGGTGTACCAGAAAACCAGAACTTAGTTTTTACAAGCTACTGAACCGTAAACACCAGCCTTTAAGCAGAAAAAACACGACACAGACAATAAGACGTGACGCTTCAGCAGGAAGAATGGGTACATTTTGGCATCCTTACACTCAGTATGCCTCAGTATACCTACAGTGAACATTTTGACACTGTTAAGTCAAATATCCAAATGTCAGTTTTATAAATTTCAGTGTAATACAGTGTAATAGTGTAATGTTGTGCTCTGTCTCTAATGCCTGTATCCACTTTTTGTCCTTAAAAGCTCGTTTTTTGGGTCAACAGCTTATAAAAACGTTGGGTTTTGGGATCTGTGTTTTTAGCTTGTTTGCTGTACACCTTGTCACATATCAGGTTTTAGTCTTTGTTGTACAGAAATGACAAGGGAGCAGCCTCACACAATACAAAGTCAATGGAGAGGGTTGGTTTGTCCGTCCCCATCCCGGGGCGTGGTTTTCAGATTATGATGCTTGTCTCTCTGTCTCTAAAGTGCTGACCCTAATCTAAAGTGTGAACGCTCAAACTATCTAACTGTGTAATTTGAATGATCTGATCTGTCGACATGATGCCTGTGAATTACAGAGCTTGCACAAATATATATCCAAATCATATGATCAGATGCTTTCTGCTGTTCTCTCTCTCTCTCTCTCTCTCTCTCTCTCTCTCTCTCTCTCTCTCTCTCTCTCTCTCTCTCTCTCTCTCTCTCTCTCTCTCTCTCTCTCTCTCTCTCTCTCTCTCTCTCTCTCTCTCTTTGTTATGTATTTATTTTATTGGATGTTCATTAAACAGTAAATCATTCAAAATGATTTCCAACTTCTTAGTGACGAACAAACAAGAACTTGTTGGCCGTGAGTATCCATCTTTTTCTGACAACTGTGTGAAGGCTTATGGGAGGCACACTTCCTGTTTGGGGAACTTCCACTCAAGACAGAAACAAAACCTTTCACATGATAAGGGTGAGCTAAAAATAGCCTAATCCTTATCCATCAGTTTGACTGAAGGAGCTGTCAATCTTCCTTCATCTTATATTTTCAGATGTAAGAATAACTTAACGCTTAATTGGTATTTGAATGTACTAAAATATCTGTAGCAATAATAACTCTTTAAGTTGCTGCATTCTATTTTCTTTTTCTCTTTCTTTTTCTTTTTGTATTTCCCCATAAAAATAAGAAAAAAGACAACATACAGTGTATTTGTGTTCTGCTCTCCCAATTTAATTTACGATGTCCCATTAATAATTAACTGGAATGCTAAGAATCTCTCTTTATCTTCCCAAATCCTCATGTCACTTCCAGGCTTAGGGAAAGGGAGAGTCGAATAATGTCTCTTCATTGTATCTAGTTTAAAAAAAAACAAAGCTTATTATTGTGTTCATAGAGTAAGCCTGTCACTGTTTGTTCAACGTTTAATGGATTTTACTTCTATAATTTGTGTGAAGCGTCATGGAAAACTGTGGATATCGGGGTCTTGATCTGGTTCAGTTTTGTTAGATGGCAAGCTGCTTTAACATTTGAATATTTAATATGTTCTAACATCCTTTTTCACAATACTAGTAGGCCTACTTATTTTTAGATGTTAAATAACCAGTAGAGAACCGTGAATCTCAAGCCCTTTCACCCCCTTCCCCCATCTGGAAAAAAGTAAAATCAGCCTAGCCTGGCCACAAAACCAACCAATTTGCACATTAGAAAAATAAACTTCTGCATCATAGACAGTGAACAGTGACTGTGGCATTTTGGAATTCCTCACCACAAACAAGCACCTGATCACAGCCCAACTCCACCCACTGGCAATATTTGAAAACAACCTGTCCTCCAAAAAAAATATGACTCTAGGTCTTTTTTTCAAGCACCTTATTACGACCTATATTTACATTTTAAAGTCATGCGCCCTCTTGCTGGCGTAAAAATAATTACATTGTTGTGTTACGTCTGACGTCATGAACTGACGTATGACTGTCGCTACCAACCAAAAAACGTGTTCATTTTAATGCAATGTCTGGAATTTTTACCACCATTTGTCATATTTTAGAGGTGGACAAAGTACACAACTTCATTACTTGAGTAAAAGTAAAATTACTATTAGTCAAATATAAAAAAGTATTTGTTTTTATAAGTACTTAAGTATTAAAAGTAGATTTCCTTTTGTCAACTCATTATTTTATTTTTGTTGTATAAATGCACATTATGCCATCATGGTTTAAGCCAGTCAGTGATGCTCCATCTAACATACTAGTATACGACTAACTTAAACTCATTTAAATACTTTTACTTTTAAAAGTTACAAAGCTCTTTATATAGCTGCTGTTACTTTAAGGCTGAATGCACGGATCCAATACACTGATACACATCTGATATTCTCCAACTGTTTACCTTTACTTAAGACATAATCAACTTTATTTATGTGAATACTCACCAAAATAAACATTTTGACATCTGTCTTTTTCCATTTTGCTTTAAACTGATCAGTGTTAAAAAATGCTGTGAAATTTTAAACTTTTGAACATTGAACTTCACGAGACTCTACAAGAGTGATTCCTGAATGCTTTCTGCAAAAACCCAAACACCCTTAAAGAAAAAAAAAATCCTCCACTGACTTTCAAAGCTGGTACAGAAACGACTTTCGACTTCGAGGACCTTGACAGAAATGTAGTGGAGTAAAAAATGTAGTGGAGTAAAAAGTAAGAAAGAAATTAGTCTTTCAAATGTAGTAAAGTCAAAGTAACAAGTTTCCAGAAAAAATAATACTCAAGTAAATGTACTTAGTTACTGTCCACCCCTGGTCATATTTCCATTTAGCAAAAATATTTTTTTTAATTTACAACTACACCCACCCCATCCCTAAACCTACCCAGTGATTTACAGTGCATACACACTTTATGAGCACGTGTTCTCTGCGATCGAACTCTTTTTTGAGTTAATACAATTAACATTTTTTGAGATTCGGCAACCTTTATTAAAATATAATTAAAAGATTTTGTACACTTTTACATTTTTGTAAAAGATTTTGGTTTTTGTTGGTTTAACTTAAAAAAGTAAGTAACCTGGTTGCCTTTAAATTTTGAGTTTATTGAAATTAAAAAATTGAGATGATACAATAAAGGAAATTTGTTTAATAAATAGAAACTCAAAATATTTTTGTATCTGAACCACATAATAAATGTGATAAATCATGAAAATAGCACAATTTGGCATGTACTGCGTCATCACAAATAAAACACACACAATTGCCCAATATGCTTGCTTACAAAATCTTTTAATAATATTTTAATAAAGGTTTTCAAAGCTCAAACAATGTTCATTGTATTAATTCAACATTTTAATTTCAATGAACTCAAAATTTTAAGGCAACCAGGTAACTTTTTTCCTAAATAATTTTTTAAAGTGTAAGCATATTGGGTAATTGTGTGTGTTTTATTTCTGAAGACGCAGTACATGCCAAATAGTGATATTTTCATGATTTATTTTTTATGTGGTTCAGATACAATAATATTTTGAGTTTCTATTTATTAAACAAATTTCCTTCATTGTATCAACTCACATTTTTAATTTCAATAAACTCAAAATTTTAAGGCAACCAGGTTACTTACTTTTTTAAGTTAAACCAACAAAAACCAACACACATTTTTTACAGTGCATGATCACATGGTGTTGTCATATAGTGTAATGCTTTACCAACTGAAATATGCAATACCTGAAATATTAAGCAGATAAAAGGGAAAAATGCTTTAAAATGACCGTGTCCTGCTGTCAATAGGAGCACAACTTTAAAAAACGCTCCTGTGCGTCATATTTAATTAATTAAAATATTGTTGATAGGGGCGCAACATTAGTAAACGCTGCTATGGGCCGTATTTAAAGGAAGTGACAAACGACCTATATAGGCGTATTGGTTGGAGGACATGTTGTTTGAAAAATACTGTAATAGTGGGCTGAGCCTGGCAGAGACCCACAGTGACAGATAGATTGACAGCTGTCTTAGCTCTCTATATAGGACAGTACCTTACGGTATTGTTGTTTGTTACCACGGCAACCACTTGTGTGTCAAGGCTTGAAAGCGTGACATAATAGACAACAAAAATATTGCAAACTAATAGTAGCGTTATCATCTGAGAATTATAGTAACAATAATAGTACTGGTAGTAGTTGTTGTAATAGAGGTAGTAATAACAGCAATAGTATTCATGATGATAATAGTAGCAGTAGTGGTAGCACTAGTAATATATAATAACAGTAATATTATTAGTAATAAAAATAAGAATAATAACTTTAGACTAGTCAATAAAGTTATTGTAGATATACACTATTTTTAATTTTACTTTTATTTTGACATGACTCACATTCTCAGACACAGATTAATATGCATTATTTTTTTATTTTAAGGAATTATAACCTCTCTCTAAAAAGGCAATCTCAAAAGAAGTGCCGGTACTCTATTAATTTTATTATTATTTTTACTGACTCCTCTCCTCCCCTGAAGTAACAACAACTATATTGAAGGGGTTTTATACGTAGGGTTGCCAACTTCTGGAAAAGAAAATAAGGGACAATCGTGGTTCTTTAAGAAAATAAGGGACATAATAAGGGGCACTCAAAATATGTGTACTGTACCACACAGTGTAGTTATTTCAGTGTCTGCAGTTAAGTGTGTGTATAAAGGCTAAACACATTTGAGTCATTCGGTCTCAAAATCTGCCAAATTTCTGAAAATTTCCCAGATTTTGTTAATTTTGTTTCTGAAGAAAGACAGTCATAAATTAAGAAAAAAAAAAATATTTAATGTGATGGATGTATATTTACTGAGTAATTCAATATTTTGTAGTGGGGGTCAGAATGACAATTTTCACAGGGGTGTAAAAATGACTTTAGAAAGATGGCATCATTATTTTATTTTCACACAAGAGATTGGTAGGTCTATTAGTGAAATCTGTTGACTTTAGAAATCTTTGTTGCATTATAAGCCAACGGTGACATTTAAAAAAAAGGGAAAAAGCACTTGTGTTTTTTTTAAAGTTTGCACGCCTGTAATTAATTTTGAAGATACCTTAATATCCTTTTAGATCCTTTTAAGATTCCAATTCTTAAAACACTTTTTTACTTTTGGTTCTTTAATTTTAAGACCCATTAATTTCCAGAGATATAGGGATCTCAGTGTGGCTCCATGGGTTAATTGGTAACCATTTTCAATGGTCTCATATTTTCTGAAAAACAAATAAACTAGAAATGTATCTATTTTTTAGATACTTTTCTTTTAGATAACAAATTGAACATTGCTGTCTGAGTGCCATCAATATTTTTCCCATACTGTGCGTGTTAACTCTTTAGTTTCATACTAAAGTATTAAATATATCTCAATATACTTCTATATTCTCGTTCTTAATACAATTTTCTTTTGTATCCTTAATTTTAATGGCCCTATGGTTCAGTCCAGTAGGCATAATGTGACTCTAAGCTCAAATTACTGAATATTTATTTTCTACACTAAAGGGATATTAAATACCATCAACCTCTATTCAAAATTATAAAACGTAAAAGTTTTTTTTTTTCCTCAGGAAGATACATAGATGGCATACAATTTGAAAGCATAATAACTGGACTTTGAAATTTCAGCCAATAAAACATTTTATAAAACAATGGCATTTAAAATGTTGAACTAAATGTTGTTGCAACCATATATGAATAAATGTAAATGCATATTTTTGCATTAAAGAGAACTTAGAGGATTGCTTTTGCTGCTTGAGACTTTATTAGTTATTTTGTGTTTGAATAGCCTAACGAGTTTATGAATACGACAAGTTACTTAAATATTACATATTTAAAATACTGCATTAACTTACAATTATAAGCCCACTTAAAGCACTGGGCTATTGTGGTTGTTTGGGTGTACAAACATTAAATGTCAAATTAAACGCATATATTTCCTTGTGTTTTCATGTTAACCAATTAGCAAGTTATACAATAAAACAATCAATTTCATTTTTAACATGGGTATTGAGGAGTGTTGAAATCAGGTTAGCTTTACGGTGATATGAGATCTGAATGAAAATCTGAACCAATCTGAATGTCCTCCATTTAAGTGGATTTTCAGAACGCAGTCCTGTGAACTTTGGTTTCCGACCACATTAGTTCCCAAGCAAAATGGAGGAGACGTTGATCATTGCTGTGGTGGGTTTGATAAGAAGCGCACATATACTTTCACATTTAAAAGATTTCATGAGGTCAACTTATACCCTACTTGTGGTCATGTGCACAGATGCCGATCGACATTCTTGTTCACTTTGCAGCCCCTTTAAGTAAAGTTAAAAAAAGACCAAGCATTCGATCTACGTCAGAGTCCGCAAATCTTTCTACAGCATTGCTGGCAGGGCAGCCAGAGCGAATTTTGATGGTCTCACCGGTGGCAGTGTGAACGCACAGTAATGAATGAGTACCAGCATCTGATAAATAAAAGTTAGTATCAAATAAAAAAGTACTTGTATCTTTTAAAAGGTACTAGAACCTAAATAATAAGCACTATAGCAAATGAATAAATACGAGTATTTCATGGAATAGATAGTTTAAAAAAAAATACTAGTAGCATGAACATAAATATAGTATATTTTAAGGATTAAATGTTAAACTGGCTTGCCATACTTGAGGAGGAGCAATATATTTCTGGCTGCAGTTCACTTAACGGCCACCAGCATCCCTAATGACAAGGGTTTCAGGATTTTCTACATACTATAGCCCAGACAAACAAATAAATAAATAAAGACTAATTTCCAGAATATACAAATATGGACCAATTTGATTAACAAACAAGAAATGAAAATTAAAGTGATTTTTTTTTTTTAAAGGAAGCCAAAATGAAAAGGAAAATAATATTCAAAATAATGGCATAAAAGACCTACCTCAAAAACTAACTTATATAGACATTTAAATGCTATATGCTTCCTTTATAATTTTATTCTATAATTGAACTCTCTTCATTTAATTGTCTATCATAATTGTCATTATTATCTCATTATTCAAATCCCTGTATTTTCCTCATATCCTATTTCTCCCCAGCTCTGTTTTTATTGTATTGCACAGTTACAATCTCTCTCTCTCTCTCTCTCTCTCTCTCTCTCTCTCTCTCTCTCTCTCTCTCTCTCTCTCTCTCTCTCTCTCTCTCTCTCTCTCTCTCTCTCTCTCTCTCTCTCTCTCTCCATTCTTGGTAAAACTAAATGTGCACAGCATTCATTTTTGATTTGTCCAAGTCATTCTGCTTCCCTCATCCCCTCCTTTATTCCCAAGAGATGCGCCTTACAGAATCATTTGAATATAATTGGATTTAGTGGTTTTGAAAGTACTTAGAAAGCTGTTCCATTAGAAAGGAAATGAGCTATCTCCATTTGAAAAGGAAACAAAAAACCAGCTAGTCACAGCGGTTAGGCTGTGAGAAACACTCGAATCTCGAATTTGATCCTAACCAACATCATGCATTAGAGTCAAATAAATGCTGCTTACATTAATGCATTCAATAACTTTTCAATTCAAACTACAAACCACAGCTGAAATCAGCTGAGCATAGAGTGTCATATAGGCCTATATGAAGTAACATCTTTGAATTGCAAATTAATGTTGAGGAGACACTGCATCATGTTCGCTAGTTTCCGTGTTATAACAGTGGCACAATCATGTCATAATTTTATGACATATGTCATAATTTTCTCACCCTCATGACGTTCCAAACCTGTATAACTTTCTTTGATCTGTGAAACACAAAATAATATACTTTAAGAAATGTTTTGTAAGTCCATACAATTGAAGTCAATCGAAACCAAAAGTGTTTGGAAAACAAGGTTCTTCAAAATATTTTCTTTGATGTAACTCATATAGTGTGACTAAACTGAGAAAATGTTTTCATTTTTGGCTTCACTTAAACACATCAATCGGCCTTGTAGTTTCAGGGGCCGTCCACATGACGCTGTTTTCAACACTGCAACAAAAAAAAATGCTTTTCTTACTTAGTATTTTTGTCTTGTTTCTAGACCAAACATCTAAAAATTCTTAAAACAGGGACTATTTACTAGACAAGCAAAAGTAATTGTTTTATTTTAGGAAAAAATAACTCCAAATTAAGAGAGTTTTTGCCAAAAATAAGCAAAATAATCTGGCAGATTATTTTTGAATGTACTTTCCATTTTTAGTACATTGTTGTCGTGAAAAAAACCTCTGATTCACCTTAAAATATTGGTGTGTGGGACACTTTAAGAACAGAGACTGACATTTTATACACTGACAAAAAGTGTGTTGGATTTACATGATTTAATTGTGTACATCGGTCCCACATGAATCAATTAAGTAAACATAATTTGTTCATGTAACTTCAACATCATGGAATGAATATATATTAAGTGACCCGATTAAAGGTGCACTATGTAGTATTTTTGCAGTAAAATATCCAAAAACCTCTAGGCCAGTGTTATATTGTGTTCAGTTGAGTACCTATAATATCCCAACTGTTTCCAACTATTTGTAAATTGTGAGAAAATTGCTATTTTAACTAAGGACCGGGATGTGTCAGCATAGCGTTTGAGGGAGTCGCCTGTCAATCGCGTCATATCTGCGTTACCCTCGTTACCCCGGAAGCGCTTTTCTCTTAGCAGTGTGAACATGTCACAGCAGCGCCGAGTGAACGCACAGAGTAACGTCATAACATCATTTTAAACACACTTAAATGTATCTAATATGATAAACAGAGCTGCTTTACCTTATAATCATGACCGGAAATGCGGAAGTGCGCGCCCCCCGGTGACTGTGTCCCATCCCGTCATAATAAAAGTCCCGCTGCTCGCGAGGCGTGTGTTTGTATAACAATCGCTCCAGCGGCCGTGCTCAGCTCCTCAACACTCGGTCCTGCTCTGTTTTACACTACACTGAAAAAAATTTGGAGTGACATTTACTTAAAAAAAGCTAGGCAACTTTTTCCACACAGAAAGTGCTTGTAATATTTACTCGGGCTATTCTAAGTAATATTTACTTACTAGAACCACTTATTTTTTATGTAAAATACACAAGTAAATTGCACTGGCAATACTCATCTATAGATTGTAACTTTCACTCAGATTACCATTGCATCCAATTACAAACCCAAGTGAATATTGCTGATATTTCTTAGTTTTGCATGATGCTCCCAGAATGCATTGTGGCATGAAGCATGTCACCATTGATGAGATTCTTAGGCTGAATCTTGATATCTGTGTGTGAGAAAAGCTTGCAGATGTTCAAAGTGCTTAGTGTACAGTCTGTTATAAAATGTATTCAACTTTTCTGGTTAAAACTGTGCTGGATCTTTTCTAGAATAAAACAAGGTTAATAGTATATTGCTCATATTCACGTATAAGATTGGTGAATTAAGCCACTACACAATGATCATATTCTGATCATCAAGCGGCCAAAAGCATCTGATCATGTTTTCTCTGCTTTTCTTGCCATAGCAAACTCAGTCACAGCAGTGAGAGAAACATTAACATTAATAAGTCGCCAAACTGCCCAACTAAAGAAAACACTAATCGCCATAATGGTGACATAAAAAAACTCTATTAATTCTCAACAAGAACTTATGTAGCGTTGGCTACCGTTATTGTGATTAAAACTCACGTTCAGTAAAAAGTTAAAACTTATTGAGAATAAGTCAGCCACATAAAAGCAACATCCCAAAATGACCGTCTCTGCCACCACTGAACATGTTGGATCTTTGCGAAAAATCTGTGCGCATTTTCAAATGCACTTTGCTTTTCAGAGTAAAATTTACTTACTATTTTAGGTGAATGTGCTGTGACTATAAAACATTAAATATTATTTGTAAATATATGATAAAATTTACTCTTTTTTCTCAGTTAAGTTATTACATGAATAGACTGTGTACATTTTACTTAAGATATATAGTTCCAACTTAAACTTAATTTTACAATGTAATAATTACATGAATTAATGTAATAGATTTTACCATACCACAAAGTCATTTTTTTCAGTGTACAGTAACGTTAATAACCGCATCCATGAACATGATTTCTGCCCGAGTCCTGTTTTCCGCCGGCTGTGAGGTGAAGACCACATGTCCCAAGATGCTGCGCTCACACTTGACGTCATCAAACTACACCTTAGTTTAGAAAAGGCGCCCTCCAGTGGACGGAAAGTTGCATAGTGCACCTTAATGTAGATTCAAAGTGAATTTTATATAGCTCCCTAACATGCTTCAGGCATTCAATTTTATATATTCATTCACCCACTTCAATTTCATAATGTTACACAACTGAATTATAATATTGCTATAGCTAGTTTTCAAACGTTTAGCTAGCATTAGCATCTTAAATGCTAAGAATTAAAAGCTTCTTCAGAAAAGACGTTATGGTATTAGTTGTTATTCTCCACTCTCCTCTACAATGGTAACCCCCAAGAATTAAAATTGTTCTTATAATTCCAACATAATTAAATATTAAACACAATCAAGTCTCCCTCTTTCTCATCTTTCTCAAAAATACATAAAATAGCACTTTTACATCTTGATTTAGCCATTTGCAGTGCATGCTGGGAACTAACAAGCCCCGCCCAAATCATTCATGTAATCTCAACACAAACGGATTAAGTAAACTTCAATTTTATTTATATTTAAGTTCACTGACCACAATCAAATTAAGTTAGGACAAAATGTATAGCAATTGTGTTGCTCTCATTTTAATTAAGCAATTTGAACAAGCAGTAAAAATATTTTTTTTCAGTGTAGACTAAAAAACGGCTGTGATGGTATTTTGAATTGAAACAGTTCAGAGATTTGAAGCTGGAAACCTGCATTTCATAGTTCACAAGTAGGATACATTTTTTACATGAGGGATTTATGTTCTCTGGAACAACAACAAAAAATCCTAATATCCAAAATGGCATCTACTATATTATATTCTCATTATTACTGTAAAAAGTGTTTTTTTGTCCATACAATGGAAGTCAACAAAAACAAAACTGAGCTGCGTTTTCCAAAAGCACTTTGAGCTAAGTTGATCATAGAGATTACTGGTGGCAATGGTCTCCACAGTCAACTTTTGGGAGACCAATACTCTTTTGAAAATGCAGCTTGGTAACCAGCATATTTCAATATATCTTCTTTTATGTTACACAGAAGAAAAAAAGGGAAGTCACACAGGTTTGGAACAACAAAACTGCCTACTGCCTACACATTTTAATTTTTGTGTTAACTTTCCCTTTACATTTGAATTAAAACAGATCATCTTTAAAGGGTTAGTTCACCCAAGAATTAAATTTATGTCATTAATGACTCCCCCTAATGTCGGTCCACACCCGTAAGACCTCCGTTCATCTTCAGAACACAGTTTAAGATATTTTATATTTAGTCCGAGAGATTCAAACGGTTATTAATCAGCGTATATATTCGTGATTCGGATCGCCAATGTCATGTGATTTCAGCAGTTTGGCATGTGATCCGAATCATGAATCAATATTCGCTGATTCATAACCGTTTGAATCTTTATTTGAGGATTGAAAACCAGACCCGAAGAGAAGACAATGCTGAATAAAGTCGTAGTTTTTGTTATTTTTGGAGCAAAATGTATTTTCGATGCTTCAAGAGATTCTCATGAACTAACTGATGTCTCATATGGACTACTGTGATGATGTTTTTATTGCCTTTCTGGACATGGACAGTATAGTGTGCATACACTTGCATACGCTCTCGGACTAAATATAAAATATCTTAAACTGTGTTCTGAAGATGAACAGAGGTCTCACGGGTGAGGAACGACATTAGGCTGAGTCATTAATGACATACATTTCATTTTTGGGTGAACTACCCCTTTAAGGTCATTGCCCTCCTCAATCCATTGGCCTTGCCCTTGCAGTTTCAGATTCACACGCAGTCTAACCGTTTCCGGGTTCAATCTCTTTCCAAAACCTAACAAACTGTTCTAATATAGGATAGACCATGTACAGTCGGAGCACTTATAGCTTTTTACATTACCACAAAAAAAATGTTTCATGTGATATTTCTTAACAGAACAATTAAAATTAGGCACTATTCTGAAATGATAGTAAATGATGATAAAATTTTAATTTTGGGGTGAACTATCCCTTTAAGCTGGACCCTTTCTGAATGAAAAATGCAGTATGATGAGATCATCTGAAGTCATGTGACAATCTAAGCCGTTTAATGTGGAATGATGATCTTGATGAAGACTGATGGGAGATGCAGAGCTGAGTGTGAAGTCAGCGCCCCCTTCAGGATTTACAGAGAAACACAGATATGTCATTTTTTTTCCTTATTCTCTCTATTGGAGTTATTCTTAAAGGGAGGATAGTTCACCAAAAAATTAAAAGTACCCCATGATTTCCTCACCCTCAAGTCGTAGGTGTAAATGACTTTCTTCTTTCAGCTGAATACCATCGGTCAGAGATATAAATAATGTTCTGGCTCTTCTAAGCTTTACAATGGCAGTGAATATGAAAGAGGATGATATTTTGAAGCCCAAGAAAGTGCATCCATCCATTATAAAAGTACTGCACACGGCTCCGGGAGGTTAATAAAGGCCTTCTGAAGTGAAGCGATGGGTTTGTGTAAGAAAAATATCCATATTTATAAATATTAAATAACTTCCGACGGACGCCAAAAGAGCAACTCCTGAAGTGATGGGAGTAGCATAATCTTTGATACCTTTCGCGGTTCAAACAAGTAGCAACAAACTCAAGCTCCTCTTATATTAAAATCCTTTAAAAGTACTCTTTAAAAATTATCACCTGGTGTTTTGTTTTGCTCTATCCTCTGCGCTTCCAACGGCGTTCACCAATACGTCGTGCGTCGGGTCAAGGGTTAGCCTCCCCCTTTTGCCATAAATCGATGCGTACGGCTTAATATATCTACGATTGTATTCATCTGAAAGAAGAAAGTTATATAAACCTTAGATGGATTGAGGATGAATAAATCGTGTGCTAATTTTCTTTTTTGGTTGTACTATCCCTTTAAGACGCCGGAAAGAATAAAGAAAACATGACACAGCTGCGTTCATTTTTTGCTTCACAAAAAGATTCACTGCCTGCTAATAAATTTGCGTACTATCCATCTAAAATGTAGTATGTGACATTAATATTCAATACTATTTAGTAGTATTGAATAGGGTAAAAATTAGGCTATGCAGAGTGGGATGCAGAGACTGTTTCGAAGCTCTTGAAACGCCATCCGCTGGTGACTTCATGCTCAAAACTCATCAAAAATCCCCGTAGTTTAAAACAAGGATTTTCACAGCTGGGCACAGGTAGTTTTGTTGTGTGGAGATTCTGCCGAATGTAGGACTAGACGAGTTGCTTTTAGTAAAAGTTGTGTCCTAACCTCCGTGAGTCTTTAAATTGACTGTCTGTCTGTATACTGGTTTATGATTAGCTAATTTCTAAAAGTGGCAGATATGTAGATTGTGGTCGTTTCAGTTCTCTATCAGTAGGTGGCAGTGTTGGACAGCGAGTGAATGGCTCACTACATAGGCTACATTATGGCAACAAGAATTATGAAATTGTCTGCCATCGTTTATTTTTATTAGATAATTTATTCATTTTAAAAAGAGTTGTTGTTGTTGCTGCCATTGCATCTGTTAGAAACGGAATCCAATCTATAGGCAACAGTAAGGCTATATATTTATTTGTAAGGCTATTATGTAAAAGTTTGGGATGTTAGATTTTTTTTTAAATAAATAAAAGGCAACTTTTCTTAAACAAGGACTCGTTGAACTGATCAAAAATGACAGTAGCCTACAGACATTTGTAATGTTACAAAAGATATCTATCTCAAATCAGAGCTGTTGAACGTTAATTCTTGTCATCAAATAATCCCGAAAAAAATAGTAGCCTAGTTCATCTGTTTTCAACTTTCACAACAATGAACCTTTCTTGAGCAGCAAATCATCATATCAGAATGATTTCTGAAGGATCATGTGACAGTGAAGACTGAAAGAATGATGCTGAATTTTTTTTACATATATTATAAATATATGAATGTATAGTCTATAATGTTGTTGTATGTTATTTTATAAATTATTATTATTGTTGTGAAATGAATATGGAAGTTTTATTATTTACCCAATGTGCTAATTAGCCCCCCCCCCCCCCCCCCCCCAAAAAAAAGCAAGTGAGCAACCTCTGCTTCTTCCTGTCTTAACTGTCATTGAAAACGTGACTTATTTTCTATTTCAATGAGCATGAGACTTTCCCCGCCTATTTCTTATTGCACTTTCTGAGAAGCAGGAAGAACGTGAGCTTGTTGACCACAAACGACTGCCAGCGAGTGAAAGCGAGATTCACACACCATAGACAGAACTGTAGAGGTGTGTGTCGTGACGGCTCTGCTGCTGATGGAGCTTTATGCGGAGGCATTGAACTATCTGAAGACCTACGGCATCCCGCCGGGTAAGACCGTTTAAAACAAATTCACACTGCCTTAAACTATTTTTCTGGTTTATTTACCTCAGCCTTGAAGCATATACTGTAGGCCTATGTATTATATGTTATGTTATGTTTTCTAACAGAGACCGAAGAGGATGAGATGGTAGATCCTGATTTACTACATGATGTGTTCCCTGAGGAGACGGAGTGGGTTTCTCACAGCCCTCTGCAAACTGAGCCATGCTTGCCATCCACTCCAGTAAGTCTACAAATGATTATATATATATATATATATATATATATATATATATATATATATATATATATATATATATATATATATATATATATATATATATATATATATATATATAATGCATACATACTGTATATGAATATGAACTTCCAAAAAAAAATATCTATCAGTCAGTGAGTTCTAGCCTATATGTGGTCGACCGCATGTTATTGTTGCAGGACTATATCAGAATAGACTTATAATTCCCAAAACAATTCAAATGCCTGATTTATATGCTACCATCTACTTACCTGATCGGTGTTTATTCTCAGTGCTAAATTATTTATCTTTGTGATGTTTTCCAGACAGCTGATAGCCCAGATGACCTGCTTCAGAAGAGGATGGTGGTTCTCAAAGGGGTTTTAATCAGCGAGGAGATCTATCTGACAGAGCTCGAGACGCTGCTCACGGTAATATGCTCAGACTCTCAGTCAGTGGACATTTTTACATGGACAAAATATTCATATATTAGTATACAAACATTGACATTTCCTGGCCTAATAACTTTCTCAGCATAGTGTCTTACTCTTACTTTCCCAGGCTGTGCAGATTGTGAGTTTTGACAAAACCACTGTGGTCGAGCATCAGAGATAAGAGAAAGAAAAAAAACGGTGGATTGCTAGCATATTTTACCAAGCCTGCATGTGAACTACTTCCTTTATTATAAAACAAGCTCGACTGAAATGCCTTTGGTTGCCTAGGTCAACATTTATTGCTTTGTCTTTAAACGCCTCCGGATTATTCCTAGTTTTCCGGTCTATATACAGTTAGGGTTTCTTCTCATGCTCAAGACACCCTTTGGAACTTATTTTTTATGATTCTCTACCAGTTTCACATGCACGTTATTTAAAACGAACATTCATTTCCTGTAGGTCAACTTCTGTTTCTCTTTGTGAAGTATTGCTTCCCTTTCTAGTCAAAACTATAAGTGGCTATCATTAAACTAGAGAGTTTCCAAAAAGCCCAGGATGACATGAAACATAATGTTGAAGTACAGAATGCATGAAAAGTGTCATGTTTTTAACCACTTCCTCACAGGAATGGTGTCAGGAATTCACAAATAGAGTAGTTTAAATGTAATATACTTAAATGTTTTATTCATCAGGACCGTAGGCACCATAGGCATTGAGAAGGACAAGTCCCTCCACTAATTGTAAATGCCCCCCATATTTGATATTTCCTAATGCAGCTCTCTCCATTACGCACAACTCAGTTTGTTTTTAAGATTGCAAACAGCTTAAAAATGTACATTGTACTGCCTATTAATGTCAAAATGATGGCCAATCAGATCAAAGAAGACAAGGCTTAGTGTTCACTGTGAAGATAAGTGTGAATTCCAGCACAACACTTTGTTTTTACTGTGAAAGTGCATGAGATACAAGTAGCTTAACGGTTTAATGATGGATGTGTTTAACGACCCACAGTAACATTCAGTGATGCAAATTACTCAACTTTATAAAATTTATAGTAAATAGTAAATTTTGCTATTTGGAATTGAAAATATGAAATAATTTAACTGATGTCATTCACAACTGAATGTGATGAGACAAGAAAGTGTTTTTTTTTTAACATTTTGAACATATTAGACAAACTAACAAGATTGAATGTGTGCATATTTTTAGAGTTTTAATGGATTACTTCACAACTAAAATCTTATTATTGTGTCTTATTTTTTCCATTAAATCCACTTCAATCCTTGAAATATGTAATTTCTTTAAATATAAACACCCCCAAATCCTTTAATTATGTAATTTATTTCCAAAAATGTGCGCTGTGGGTAATTAATTCACCGTGGGGGGAAAATAATTCAAAATTAAGAGAGTTTTTGCTTACCCCACTGGCAGATTATTTTGCTTATTTTAAGCAAAAACTCTTAATTTTGAGTTATTTTCCCACAAAACAAGACAATAACTTTTGCTTGTCTAGTAAATACTTCTTGTTTTAAGAATTTTTAGATTTTTAGACTAGAAACAAGACCAAAATACGAAGAAAAGCATTTTTGTGCAGTGGTTTTGCTTGGTTTACATCGTTAATACTATAATGAATGTATAAGTGTGTGTAATATTTCAGCCTAAGCAAATTTCAGTTTCCAATCTTTCATTTGTTCTTTGACCTTTGTCCACTTTCTCCCTATAATTTCTACAGCCCATGAAAGCGTTGAGGGCAACTGCAGGTACCTCTCAACCAGTGTTGTCCACTGAGCAGGTCCAGACTGTGTTTTATCAAGTCCCCGAGCTCAGAGATCTGCACAAGGACTTCTACACAAGCCTTCGGACTAGACTACAGCCGGATAAAGTGATGTCGCAGCAAGACCTGGGGAGGAAGGAGGGCCCAGATATGCAACTTTACCAAGAGGAGCATTGTTTATCTGTGGGAGACTTGTTTCTTAAGTTTGTGAGTTGATGTTATTATTATAATAATTTTTTTGCAAACATGTGTTTAGGTTGGTCACATTATAAAACAGATCATATTTTACAACCATTCACAGTTCACGGGTGACATCAGCAGTATTGATAATTGAACATGCTATATTCTATCTTGGCCTAGTTTTTGGTGTAATATGAAACACTTCACTCTTTTGACCCATTTGGTTGTATCATTTCCCACTTAAAAAGTAGGCCTCGTTTCACAAACAGCACTTAGACTAAGCTAGGATTATATCTTCTTAGTAGCTTTTATTATGGTGACAGATATAATTATGTCTTGCAATTATCTTGATTACTTCATTGAATTTTGTTTTGTAGAAAGTCTTTCTTTAAAGTGAATTTTTTTTTAAATGTTTCATCAACTAATTGCCTGTATATTTAAAAAATAAGAAGCAAACCAAAAATTGGGAATGGATTGACTTGCTTAAAGGAACCCATTGGCTTTTTTTTACGGCCTTTGAGTAAGGCTGAAACTATAGTGTCTTTCTATTTTGAGTACATTTCTTGAATATATGTGTTTTTTACAGTAGGCCTATAGATCGTTATATCTGAGGCTGCATCGTCATTACTAGATTAAAGTTACGCCACTGAGGCTAATCATGGAGAGGTCCATGACGCCTAAAAGGTGCTTGTGAACTTGCAAACTCAGCCAAAGTGTGCATCAAGGGCACATAGCAGCCGCAAAGGGGGGCGCTCACGAGCACACTTCTTTAAATGACGAATAGGAAGCGCTACGGTCTTGTTACTTAAAGGAACACTCCACCGTTTTTAGAAATGGGGCTTATTCAACTTCTTTCCTACATATAGATATGTGGGCAAATGCATTTTTGTCTCAGTGCATGCATTGTTTTAGTTTGGTTTGTTTTTGTACGCATTATATAGCAAGCTATGTGTATTTTAAATTAATATCATTTGTATTTATAACCATTAACTTGACAGTTTGGTGAGACCCGATTACATTCAAAATTCACACATATAGAACATACTTTTTTAGCAGTCCCTGAAGTAATTACTTATTTAAAATAAGTAGCCAGCCAGTCTAAAATGTAGACTGAATGACACACTTTAAGCAGAACATCTCAAATGGAGATTGCTGAAATGCAGCTTACTTGTTTATTGTTTTCAGATCATCCGAGCGAGCGAGAGAGAGAGAGAGCTTGCGTGCATATGGTTGCCAGATTGGACATGTTTAGGTAAAACACTGGATATTATACGTGTTTTTTCAAGGAAAAGCTCTGTTTGGGGTATTTAATTACTGAAATCTGGCAACCGCATGCACGCAAGCTCTTTCTTGCGCACGGATGATCTGAAAACACCAATAAGCAAGTAAACTGCATTTTATCAATCTCCATTTGAGATGTTCTGCTTAAAGTGTCATTTAGTCGGCCTGTGTTCTGTCAGGACGGTCAGGACTCACGAGCTGAACTGCTGAACACTGTGAGCTGCTGAAATAAGCCAATCAGAGCAGAGCTCAACATTAATATTCATGACCCTTTCTAATAAGGCGAAAACATGACAATTTATAGGGTTGTAAATGGACCTGTAAAACTGTATCTAGACAATTTTTGCCCTTAAATAAGCCACATACTCTCTGTGTAGTTATCAGAGAACTATTTAACATATTGCTTCAAATCATTTTAGGGCACCTTTAAAAAATAAAAATAAAAAGGTGATACATTTTTTTTTCTTCTAAATTCGGGTACTACGCTGTTAATCTTAACTTTCCTGAAGCAACTCATCGGAAGTCTCGCACATTCGCAGAAAATAGCTTACTTCTGCGTTGCAAAATAAGTTGAATAATTCTGTATTATCTTCTTCATTTCTTTATTGTGGTGTAATTTGCAGGTCAACAAGTTAGGAGTGTATCGGGGCTTCATTGACAACTATGAGAATGCAGTGAAGATCGTGCTGAAGTGTATGCAGTCAGACCAGCGTTTCAGGACACTTGCCGAGGTCTTACATGTTTTCCTTTTTATAATCGCAGACTTCACTATGGCTTATTTTGGGTGAAGAAGCCCCGTAGAGTTAAGATTGGCATGAAATATTTACGATCATATATCTGTGTCATATACCAACTGCTTAGAGCACACTAGCAAACATACAACTATATGAGTAGGCCAAATCTCAGCACAGAACTTGTGTTGTTGCTATATGTCAAGAATTAATTTATAACATACAAATATACAGTATACAAATCAGTCAATTTCTAAAAGGACATTTAAATAGAAGAGAAAATCACAATTGTATAGAAAAAGACTATTTAAAAGCAATTTTATTTTTTCAAAAGCGTGTTTTGATGTGTATGATTAAAGCTATTTCATGTAATAACTTCTGTAAAATATTTCATGGTTAGAACATAATGCATACCATAGAGGGTTAACTTTATTGTCTTTTAAAGGAACTGCACAAATCCCTTTGTCTCTTTTTATCTTTAGAGTATGATGTCCTCCAAAGGGTCAGACAATGTCAAAACGAAGTACACCTTTGAAGGTAAACAGTGTTTTTCTTTATGGTTTTGAATAAATCATTAAATGCTGGGAACATTCAATTATTGTTCTTCTCCACAGCTCTCCTCTATAAGCCGTTAGACAGAGTGATGAAAACCACCCTCGTCTTGCATGTGAGACACCGTTCAGGATCACATCTCTCGTTTATTTAGAAATATTCATTCATGCCTATGGATTTATTAATGGGATAGTTCACCCAAAAATGAAAATATGATGTTTATCTGCTTACCCCCAGTGCATCCAACATGTAGGTGTGTTTGTTTCTTCAGTGAAAGACAAATGAAGATTTTTAACTCCAACCGTTGCTGTGGGCCAGTCATATAATGGATGTGAATGGGTAACAAAAAAAAACATGCTTAGACAACGTGCACAAAGAGCCCTGTGGCTCATGACGACACACTGATATCTTAAGACACAAAACGATCAGTTTGTGTGAGAAATCAAGCCGTATTTATATAATTTTTTACCTCAAATACCACGCTATATCCAACAGCCTAGAGCATGCGTCACTTCCGGTGAGGTCAATAAACACGCTCTGGATATGGGATATACGAGCCAAAGCGTGTTTATTGACCTCACCAGAAGTGAAGCGCGTTCCAGGCTGTTGAATATAGCGTGGTATTTGAGGTAAAAAATTATATAAATACGGCTCGATTTCTCACACAAACTGATCGTTTTGTGTCTTAATATATCAGTGTGATATCTAAAGATAACAGGGCTCTTTGAGCATGAGTTGTAATCAACTCTCATAGAATTCACATGATTATATGACTGGCCCACAGCAACAGTTGGAGTTATAAATCTTCATTTGTGTTCTACTGAAGAAACAAACACACCTACATGTTGGATGCACTGAGGGTAAGCAGATAAACATCGCATTTTCATTTTTGGGTGAACTATCCCCTTAACGTTTTTCTCGATGCTCCTCAGGACCTGTGGAAGCACACGCCCCCCGATCACCCCGACAGCGGCACGCTGCAGGAAGCGCTTCGTCTCACCAGCAGCTTCCTGTCTGGGGTCAATGAAAGGTCGCAGTGCAAACGAGCTGTCATGCTTAGCAGAGGAGAGGTACTCACCTTACACTGCATATGCTTATGCACATTTATTCCTACACTGTCTTATTAATATTTAATTAATAATATAATATTAAATAATATATAAAAATATATATTATAATTATTATATTATATGTTAAATAATATTTAACATTCATCATCATCATACGCACGTGTGTGCATGTCCACAGAGACGTCAACTATTGCGTGATGGGTTTGTGGTAGATATGTGTGAAAGTGGCCCCAACCTGAGACACCTCTTCCTATACGCCGACATGCTGCTGTGTGCTAAACTGACAAATGCAGGGTGAGCCTCCACCAATCATTGCACACTGAAAATATGACATCATCATTTTAATCAATTCTGTAACGTATTAGCATGATATGGATGTGTACTGTATGAGCTTATGTGTATCGTCATATAAAGGAGGCAGGCACAGTACAGATTTTGCTGGTACCTGCCATTGGTCGGCCTGAAGATGCATTGGGCAGCTGAACACCTGCCCCCATCAGACTACCAAATGAAAATCAGCAAAACCAGAGCCAAAATGTACCAGCTCAAACAAGCTCTCCAGCAACACATGGTAAGGCACTTTGCATGTTATTGACTGGGCTTTTCAGTCATTAATCTAAACAAATAAGCAACGTTAAAGGGTTACTTCAGCGATTAGAATATGGCTTTGTTTCAGTAGAAACCCTGGAGTATATTCAAATGATTGTACTGATACTGCTGCATTGGGCTGTGATTATGGGGCGTGTTTCAACCAAACCAGGAAAGACCGCAATTGGACAGACCAACAACCAATCAGAGCAACGAAGCGACACATTGTCAAATGTCAACATAGTTCAACTGAACTGTGTTGCCAAGTCCGCGTTTTTTTTCCAAGGGTTGTTTTCAATGTCCGCGGGTTGAAGCGACTATTATGTGATATAGACCCATGAGTGCGAGTTTTAGCAGGCAACCTTGCCAAAATAACAAACATTTTACCCCCCCAAACACCATTTTTTTCCCCGGAGAACCCCCCGAGAAGCTATTGTTTAGGGCTAGTAGTTGGCGGGTTTTGTTGTAAAAACTTGGCAACCCTGTCTGCACGCGCGCTGGAATAAACGATCTTTGCCGGTGTTGTAAAAAAATAAAAGAATTTAATGATACACAGAGTACTTACCCAACATGATCATCATTTCAGAGAGAAATAGTGAAATTGAATGCATAGAAAGAAGCTCTCCATTTAAGATATGAACAAATATAATCCAAGCCCCTTTGGTGACGCGCATGATTACGTTTCTGTTTATCATCTGTCCGTCATCGTCTAAAACCCGCCATAATGATTTTATTGGTCCGAACTGTTTCTGTTCAGGGATAATTACTCCTCTATGGAGCGAGGCCAGACCGAACTGCCCGACCTAAAAAAATTGTGGCCGGGGCTAAGTTCGGCTGGCATCCAGGCTATTGAATTTATGCATCAACTCACTCTCGCATCAGTTGTGGTAAACGGAAGCTCAAGCATGTTTGCTTGATGTGCGAGAACCAATGAGATTCATTCTCGTGTTACGCATCATGTTTGAGCTTCAGCAAGAACCAATGAGATTCATTCTCGTGTTACGCATCATGTTTGAGCTTCAGCAAGAACCAATGAGATTCATTCTCGTGTTACGCATCATATTTGAGCTTCAGCAAGAACCAATGAGATTCATTCTCATGTTACGCATCACGTTTGAGCTTCAGCAAGAACCAATGAGATTCATTCTCGTGTTACGCATCATGTTTGAGCTTCAGCAAGAACCAATGAGATTCATTCTCGTGTTACGCATCATATTTGAGCTTCAGCAAGAACCAATGAGATTCATTCTCGTGTTACGCATCATATTTGAGCTTCAGCAAGAACCAATGAAATTCATTCTCATGTTACGTGGATTAGCACACTTTATGATCTTTATGATCTCTTTATTAAATGTTTGAAGCGTTAAATTGGTAGTTGCGTAGCTGTCAATGGAGGGACCGAAAGCTTTCAGATTTCATAAAAATAGATCTTCAGTTGTGTTCTGGAGATGAATGAAAGTCTTACGGGTTTGAAATGAACTATCCCTTTAAGAGCGTTAATGCGTCAGGGTGTAACTATAAAAATGGAACAGCAGAAGTGAAGTTCCCTTTTAGCTAGCTTTATAATTGTATGTTTGTTACAGAAAGGAGGCAAGGGGTCAGTTTCTCGTGCCGTTGATCGCTTGAGGAGGAAGTTTGAAGAGTGTGAGATCTGGCTCTTAACAAACACACCATCTTTTACTTTAGACCTACACAGCACCAGTGGAAAGGTAAAACCACAACGTCACACATAACAATGAGAGCATATCCTCTCTTTCTAAGACAGACTTCAAGGTTTTACATACTGTTCCAAAACAGTTGAATAGATACAGAGAATAAAGGTTTAAAACAAATGAGTTGGAAAGAACTTAAAGGCTTGCCAAGTAAAAACAAATAAATAAAAGAGGAAGACACATTGAAAGGAACCAGAGTTTGGGAACAAAGACCTAATTATGACTAGATTAAAAGCTCTTTCACATTAAACATGAATAATGCAAGATTAAGAAGTGCTATTTAACATTTTGAATGCAAAGAAGTGGAATTAAAATGAATGGAATTAAAAATGCATATAATTGTCATAGAAAACATTTATTTATTTATTTATTTAAGTACACAGTTTTTTTAACACGTTGAGGTCTGAGGCTTTGTGAATAGACGGACAGGCAGATGACTCTAAATAATATGTTGTTCAGGAAGCCTTTCAACTACAAGTCTTTCCTGTTAGTGGTCAGTAAAGCTTTTTTTCTTCCACAGAGTCACACTATCCGACTGTTTTCTTTGTTTGACCTGAATGAGTGGAAAGAAGCCATTGAGAAACAGAGTGGAAACTGTGAGTGCATCTTTCTAACTGTATAGTTTGTCCTGATGATTGATTTTCTGATCATAACCCCATGCACATGTGTGTATGTATGTGTTTCACAGGTATAGAGACGGTTCCTCCAGACCTGCTCTCTGTCACTGGTTCCTGTATCAAACTCAGAATGACTCAACAACCGCCCCTTCACTGCGTTCAATCCAGTAAAGACCCTCTGTATTATTCTTTCTAACTTTTACTCAGGAAATATTGCTCTCACTATCTTATCAATCACACTTGTTCACAAAAAACTCTCACAGAAACTCTCTCTCTCTCTCTCTCTCTCTCTCTCTCTCTCTCTCTCTCTCTCTCTCTCTCTCTCTCTCTCTCTCTCGCAGATGAGAGTAAACACATATGTGGGAGCTTATATGTGATGGTTCAATCTGCGTGTGGTCTGCAACACCCGAGCAGTAAGTGACAAAACACACGTTGTCTTTAGATGAACGGGAGTTTCCATGCTACACATCAAACCCACAAGCTCGTCACATACATTCTGCTTTAAATTTAAAGCATATATTACTTTCATAAAACACTGTTTTCGAAGGAATGCACTACAAAAAAAACAGTGTGCCTTAATTAATCTCTCAAATAAAATTAATAGTTAAAAAAAACACATTTCACCTATCAATATACAGGTACTACATATTAGTTTAAAGGTACAGTAAGCAATTTCTATTGAAAATGGTTCTGACCTAGCAGAACAACACACTTGTAGACAATCAGCAGTAAGGGGCATGTCCACTCATGATGGGGAGAGAGAGTGAACCAATCAGCAGTAGGGGGCGTGTCCACTCGTGATGGGGGAGAAGAGAGTGAGCCAATCAGCAGTAGGGGGCGTGTCCACTCATGATGAGGAGAGAGAGTGAACCAATCAGCAGTAGGGGGCGTGTCCACTCGTGATGGGGGAGAAGAGAGTGAGCCAATCAGCAGTAGGGGGCGTGTCCACTCATGATGAGGAGAGAGAGTGAACCAATCAGCAGTAGGGGGCGTGTCCACTCGTGATGGGGGAGGAGAGTGAGCCAATCAGCAGTAGGGGGCGTGTCCACTCATGATGGGGAGAGAGAGTGAACCAATCAGCAGTAGGGGGCGTGTCCACTCGTGATGGGGGAGAAGAGAGTGAGCCAATTAGCAGTAGGGGGGCGTGTCCCCTCATGATGGGGAGAAGAGAGTGAGCCAATCAGCAATAGGGGGCGTGTCCCCTCATTATGGGGAGAGAGAGAGAGCCAATTAGCAGTAGGGGACGTGTCCACTCATGACGGAGAAGAGAGTGAGCCAATCAGCAATAGGGGGCATGTCCACTCATGATGGGGAGAGAGAGTGAGCCAATCAGCAGTAGGGGGCGTGTCCACTCATGACGGAGAAGAGAGTGAGCCAATCAGCAGTAAGGGGCATGTCCACTCATGATGGGGAGAGAGAGTGAACCAATCAGCAGTAGGGGGCGTGTCCACTCGTGATGGGGGAGAAGAGAGTGAGCCAATTAGCAGTAGGGGGGCGTGTCCCCTCATGATGGGGAGAAGAGAGTGAGCCAATCAGCAGTAGAGGGCGTGTCCACTCATGATGGGGAGAAGAGAGTGAGCCAATCAGCAGTAGGGGGCGTGTCCACTCATGATGGGGAGAAGAGAGTGAGCCAATCAGCAGTAGGGGGCGTGTCCACTCATGATGGGGAGAGAGAGTGAGCCAATCAGCAGTAGGCGGCGTGTCCACTCGTGATGGGAGAGAAGAGAGTGAGCCAATGAGCAGTAGGGGGCGTGTCCCCTCATGATGGTGAGAAGAGAGTGAGCCAATCAGCTGTAGGGGGAGTGTCCACTCGTGATGGGGGAGAAGAGAGTGAGCCAATTAGCAGTAGGGGGCGTGTCCCCTCATGATGGGGAGTAGAGAGTGAGCCAATCAGCAGTAGGGGGAGTGTCCACTCGTAATGGGGGAGAAGAGAGTGAGCCAATCAGCAGTAGGGGGCGTGTCCACTCATGATGGGGAGAGAGAGTGAGCCAATCAGCAGTAGGGGGCGTGTCCACTCATGATGGGGAGAGAGAGTGAGTCAATCAGCAGTAGGGGGCGTGTCCACTCATGATGGGGAGAGAGAGTGAGCCAATCAGCAGTAGGGGGCGTGTCCAATCTTTATGGATGATGAGCATTATTTTGCTTCGCTTCTGATTAAGAGACATCCACTCTTTCACTGCGTGTTCATGCATTTTGGGGGCGAAGCAATGAAGTGAAGAGGGTGTGTAAAAATAGTCTTTTCTATACAATTGTGATTTTGTCTTCTATTTAAATGTCCTTTTAGAAATTGACTGATTTGTATACTGTATATTTGTATATTATAAATTAATTCTTGACATATAGCAACAACACAAGTTCTGTGCTGAGATTTGGCCTACTCATATAGTTGTATGTTTGCTAGTCTGCTCTAAGCAGTTGGTATATGTCACAGATATATGATCGTAAATATTTCATGCCAATCTTAACTCTACGGGGCTTCTTCACCCAAAATAAGCAATAGTGAAGTCTGCGATTATAAAAAGGAAAACATGTAAGACCTCGGCAAGTGTCCTGAAACGCTGGTCCGACTGCATACACTTCAGCACGATCTTCACTGCATTCTCATAGTTGTCAATGAAGCCCCGATACACTCCTAACTTGTTGACCTGCAAATTACACCACAATAAAGAAATGAAAAAGATAATACAGAATTATTCAACTTATTTTGCAACGCAGAAGTAAGATATTTTCTGCGAATGTGCGAGACTTCCGATGAGTTGCTATAGGAAAGTTAAGCAGCGTAGTACCCGAATTTACCATGTACCGGTGTGTTTGTTTGGGCTGATTTCAAATATCTGCAGAAGGTTTCTCAGAAATCGTTTGACACACCTTTAATTAAAATACTATGCAATGTATGCATTGAACACTGTTTTCCAATAAGCCTCTTGTCTTTATTTCACTTGAACTTTCAGGTGCGTATGTGTGTGTGGAGGTAGACGGCTTTGAGTTTTACGACCGACGAAAGCAAACCTGCCTTTCAGCCTTCTGTGTTACACCACAATGGGATGAAGTGAGTGGTGGGAAGCCATTATGAATTTGTAGAAATCAGATAATACAATCTGTGATTTGTACTAATGTATAATTTGATGTGTTATGGTGTATAGGAGCTTGTATTTCAAGTGGATGGAGCTCAGCAGCTGTTCCTGGTATTTGTGTCTCAGCATGAGAATGACACACAGGATGACATTGTGGGCAGGACGGTATTAAATGTGAGTTCACACGTACACCACTTTTATGGGGTCAGTAAGATGTTCTTTTTTTAAGAAATTAATACCTTTATTTAGCAAGCAGGCAGAAGTCTAAAGTGACAGTAAAGTAATTTAAAATGTTAGAAAAATGTAATTACAAATAAATGCTGTTCCAACATTGAGAATAATCAGAAATGTTCTGAAGGATCATGTGACACTGAAAACTGGAGTAATGATGCTGAAAATTCAGCTGAATGTACAATAAAACTGAACAGTGATCAGTGGCTGTCACGCTCCAAAAAAGACAAGAACATGTGTTCCCTATTCAAAGTAATCCGAAGCCATGTGATGCTCAACAATATGGTGTCAAAATTTGCGTTTTTGGGTCCAATATGCATAATACTAAATATGGTCTAAAACCGAATCATTGAGACTCACTCAGTGGCGTAGCGTCTGGGCATGCAGGGTATGCACGTGCAAATGGGCCCGGGCCAATAGGAGGCCCGCACGGCCGCCCATGGGGAACCTTTAAAACGAGAAAAATTCATTTTTAATATTTGGCCACAGTAAATATGTGTATGTATGCATGTCATGTGTAGTAATTTCTTGTTTCTCCGTAATTTTTTGTCTGCATTTATTAGGGGTATTTACCTTTTCTTTAACCAATGGCCGAGAAGGCGCTGTGCGCCCTGCAATTTCTCCTTTATGACAGTGCTAACAACTCAATACTCCGTCATTTTTAGCCATACATATAAGTTCAAGACATAATTATAAACTACAAACTGTCTACTTTTATCTGTATACACTCACAACAAAGGCTGTGGATTCTGAGATTATTTTTGCATCCACTCCAAAAGCGGTCTTATTTAAAAAAAAACAAAAAACAAAAATTGTTTATTACGCAGTTTTTCATTTAAAAAACGCATTTCTAAAATCAGTTCATATTTCCAACAAATTAAATTCTGAACCAAAATGATGAAATTGTAAAAAAAAAACATTGGTTTACCACCATGGAAAATTAAAACATTTCGCTCTTCTCTCCTATAGGCTACGCAGTGACTACAACCCGACAGGGAATGGTACCCTAATTAACTAAATGTTCTAAATAAATATGCACATAGCCTAATAATAATAATAATAAACAAATACAACTCATAATAAATAAACTCAAATACTCTATAACTATAGACACACTACAATACCATACATTTCGGAGTTGGCTATTTTAAGTTATGCTGCTTTTGGCCTGAGGAAAAAAATCCAAATTCAGTCTTCATCGTCAGACTAAAAATGCAGTCAACCAAAAAGATAAAGTTATTTGGCTCAATTTATAGCCTACTGTCTGTTGTATTCAATCGTGATTACTGCTCTACAGTGCAGAGGTGTTATTCCAAACACGTTTTCGCTCATGTGAATGCTGAGTCAAAAAAAGCCGAAAACACTATAGCTTAAAAAATAGTTTAGCATCGAAACTCGAATATAGAAATTAGTCTAGGCTATATAAATGATCTAATGTGGAGAAAGACATATTTTGTACACGTCACTATACAACAAATGTCCTTATTGGGAGAAAATATAGATATGTCGTTTTAATGACTTAACATCTCGTTATTACAGCATTGAGTGGAAAAAAATGTGGCAGCAATGCGTCACCGTATGTTTTAATGCTATTGTTTGGTATGGTATTTTCTTGATACACTGAACGTCTATAAGATCTCTTCGATGTACTTGGGCCCGGACTGACTTGCTACGCCACTGGACTCACTGATGGTTTTATCATCATCCATCATAAGCTTTAGGTTAAACTACACAAATGTATACAGTTTTGGTTCAGTCTGTCCATTTATGTGTTGATGTAATGTATAAAGGAACTGTATATGTGTGCTTTACAGCTGGACCCTGATAACATGTTTAAGAAGTGGAAGAAAGTCTCTTGTTCATTGGGTCAAGTTGACGTAACCTTGTCCATCAAGTACGTGCCCCACCCTCTCGAGCCCCCTAGCACCGCCCCTCTCGTACAGGAACCGGTGTTCTGCGTGCCGATTGGACAAGTGGCAATGTGAGTTTACAATCCAAATCATTATGACAGATCACAACTTACTAATACTGCAAAGAAGCTGCCATAATGCTGTATTTATTTGAGTATTATTATTTGAACACTTTAGGTGCTGTATGTAATTTTTTTTTTACTGTACTAAAGCATAGAAATACCATAATATGTTTACATTTACATTTATGCATTTAGCAGATGCTTTTATCCAAAGTGACTTACAACTCAGGAGTACAGGAAGCGATCTGTCAAGAAGAGGCAGATAAACGCAAAAAGGGCCCTAAATACCAAGATTTGTATACTACTCAGAGTAGCAAAAACCAGAAAAAGGGAAGAAGAAAAGAGAAATAGAGGAGGGAGAGTTTTTTTGTTTTGTTGTTGTTGTTTTTATGATAAGATTAAGTGCTCATGGACTTGTCTTTTGAATGAGCGAGTGATTCTGTCGTGCGTATGGAGGACGGACTCCACCAACCAGGAACAGTGAAAGAAAAAGTTCTGGAGAGGGATTTCATGCCTCTCTGTAATGGTACCACAAGCCTTCTCATTAGCTGAGCGAAGGCTTCTGGTGGGGGTGTAGACTCGTAGGAGTGAGTCGAAGTATGCGGGTGCTGAGCTTGTGGAAGATCCATAAGCAAGAGTCAGAGCTTTGAATTTGATCCGGGCAGCGAGTGGTAGCCAATGCAGAGAGATGAATAGTGGTGTGACATGAGACATTTTGGGCTCATTGAATACAATACAGTTTGATTGCACAAAATGGAAGTCCCGCCAGAAGCGCATTGCAATAGTGAAGTCTAGAAATGACCAGGGCTTGGACAAGAAGCTGTGTTGCATGCTCCGTAAGGAACGGTCTGATTTTCCTGATGTTGTGCAATGCAAACCTGCATGACCGAGCTGTCTTTGAGATGTGGTCTTTGAAGGACAGCTGGTCATCAAAGATTACTCCAAGATTTCTGACCGACCCTGAAGGGGTAATCAAAGATGAACCTAGCTGGATGGTGAAATCGTGTTGTATGGTCGGATTAGCAGGGGAAAAAAGCAGCTCAGTCTTTGCTAGATTGAGTTGCAGGTGATGTTTTTTCATCCATGCCGAGATGTCCGCCAGACAGCTTGAGATTCGTGCAGCTACTGTGGGATCATCTGGTTGAAATGAGAGGTAGAGCTGTGTGTCATCAGCATAGCAATGATATGAGAGGCCATGTGCCTGAATGATGGGTCCCAGTGATGTAGTGTAAATGGAGAAGAGCAGAGGTCCAAGCACTGAGCCCTGAGGAACCCATATTTGCAGAGATTTAGGAAAGATACTAAGTTCACATACAAAAAACAGCCAGTTATTCTACATTAAAATGTATGTTCTGTGTTGGACTGTTTTTGTTTTGGTCTGTGTCACCAAGGCTGCGTTTATCTGAATTAAAAAAAAAAACTGTAAAAACATTAATATTCTAAAAATAATATTACAATTTCAAATAACTGTTTTCTATTTTAATATATTTTATAATGTAATGTATTTCTCTGATGGCAAAACTGAATTTTCAGCAGCAATTACTTCAGCAACATAATTTGTGTATATATTTTTTTAGGATTCTTTGATTACATTACTCTCACTTTTGATCAAATAAAATTATTAATTTCTTTTGATAACAAAAAAATCTCAGTGTTCCTAAAATGTTGAATGGTAGTGTTTGTAGATATAGTTTCTCACACTTTCTGGTTATGAAACATTGCAATGTGATTTTTTTTTTTTTTAATTTAGGATTCTTTGATTATCTTACTCTTACTTTTGATCAAATAAAATTATTAATTTATTTTAATAATAAAAGAAAATCTCACTGTTCCTAAAATGTTGAATGGTAGTGTATATACACTTTCTGGTTATGAAACGGTGTAATGGGATTAATTTTAACTATTATTTTGTTTTTCAATTTAATGATATTCAAACAATTTCAAAGTGATTTTATGGTCAAATAATCTGTTAATTAGGAGGAAGACGTACGTTATGATTCTAATAAGCTTCCTTCCTTCGTCATGAGGTTTTCATGTGCGCGTTTGTATTCTGCTTTTTAAGACATGTAGCTATAGAGCTGTTTTGTCATCAAAAAAAGGAAGAGGAAAATGAAAACACAGTAAGAGGGCTTAATTGTGTCTGTCTTTGTGTGTTTACAGGCAAGAGAGTGTGCTGGTTCCTCACATTGTCCGTTCCTGTGCGGAGGAGGTCGAGAGGCGAGGCCTAGAGGAAGAGGGCATCTACAGAATCTCAGGAGCAACTCGCGAGATTCAAGCACTTAAACATGCATTCAACACTAGTGAGTGTGTGTGTGTGTGTGTGTGTGTGTGTGTGTGTGTGTGTGTGTGTGTGTGTGTGTGTGTGTGTGTGTGTGTGTGTGTGTGTGTGTGTGTGTGTGTGTGTGTGTGTGTGTGTGTGTGTGTGTGTGTGTGTGTGTGTGTTTGTGTGTGTGTGTGTGTGGGGGGGCTGGTAATCCCTACGTTATGGGGACAAAATGGCCCCACAAAGATGGCAATATCCGAAATCCTTGTCCTTGTGGGGACATTTTTTGGTCCCCATGAGGCAAACATCTTATAAATCACACAGAAGGAGTTTGTTTGAGAAAGTAAAAATGCAGAATGTTTCCTGTGATGGGTAGGTTTAGGGGCAGGGGCAGTGTAAGGGGATAGAAAATACGGTTTGTACAGTATAAAAACCATTACGCCTATGGAAAGTCCACATAAAACATGGAAACATTACGTGTGTGTGTGTGTGTGTGTGTGTGTGTGTGTGTGTGTGTGTGTGTGTGTGTGTGTGTGTGTGTGTGTGTGTGTGTGTGTGTGCGCGCATGTTAGGAGTTGAGCTGAGACTCGAACGTGGGTTGGGGCATATGACACAGCGCTGCACACAAGGCTATTGCTCCTACTTAACACCTTATCAGTTTATCAGTTCTTTTGTCTTTGGTGGTTATATTTCAAACAGATTTCTGCTCATTCTAAATCAGATACAGATAAAGTTGCACAGCAAAGATAAGATTTACATGAATGCATTAGTGAAAGAGCAGTTGTGTGTGAATGAATTCTACCTGGTAGCTTCTTTCTTCTAATAGTGAAGCTTTGGGTTTTAGTTACTAAGAAATATATGCCAGAACTTTTCAGTTTCACTGTTCAGAACAGTTTTAATACATTTCTGTGCTACTGAAGGTTTCTATATGTACGCGATCTGTGTGTGATCTGCGTGCTACTGTCTGTAGGTGTGTGTTACAATGCAGCAGGGCATTAGTTTAGATTGGCGATTTACTAAAATTTACAATAAGCTGTTTAAACCGTGCATTCACTGATGTGCATGTTTTGAGCATCCACATGGTATAATCCATCTTGTGACGTGCTCTCGGAGTATGCATTTATATTTGTCATTTTTACTGTTGGAAACTGAGCGTAAAAGAGGACTACAAAGATTTCTTATCCCGTTGCGCCCTCTATAGGCCATGATCAGCGACTAGTCGATGTCTAGCTTCAGCAGCAGATGTCATACCGATGGCTGAACGTCTGATGCAGATGGCATACTTTTCTGGAAACACTTCAGGAGTTTAGGAAGTCATCATCTGATTGGTTGAATTCTACAGGATGTCCACTAGATGTGTGTGCTGCGTTCGTTAATGGTCCTCCTGAAAACACACGTTGTGACGCCAAACTCCCTCGTGGAAGAAGAACACCATCGTGTTTACAACTGTGACAATGAGCGCTCCCATTTTTCATGAGCTATACTCAAAGATCTAAGATTTTTTCTACACAAAAGGCCTATTTCTCTCAAGTATTGTTCACAAATCTGTCTAAATCTGTGTTAGTGAGCACTTCTCCTTTGTCGAAATAATCCATCCACCTCACAGGTCTGGCATGTCAAGATGCTGATTAGACAGTATGATTATTGCACAGGTGTGCCTTAGTCTAAACACAATAAAAGGCCACTCTAAAATGTGCAGTTTTACTGTATGGTGTTGACCACCATTTGCCTCATGCAGTGCAACACATCTTCGCATAGAGTTGATCAGGTTGTTTATTGTGGCCTGTGAAATGTAGGTGCACTCTTCTTCATGAACAAAAGTGTTGCGTTTATAATTTTGTTCAGTGTAGATGAACGGTCTGTTATTTCAGGTAGATTGGCTTTACATTTTCCCACCCCTAAACATGATGCGTACAAAACAAACAGTGATTGATTGTGTTACATGTCAGTCAAACGGTCTTTGGCCAATGAAAGCTGTCTTCTACCATCAGTCAGAAGGTCTGACTGTGAGACAAATCAACGTCAAGCTTAAAGCATCATGGCAGAGCAGTAGTGTATAATGACACAGGTATTACAAGGAGAGGGTGAAATATGAGGACATTTCCCATGTCCCCACTTTTCAAAATGATTATAAATAATACAGGATGAGTTTTTTTTTTTTAGAAAGTAAAAATGCAGAATGTTTCCTGTGATGGGTAGGTCTAGGGGCAGGGGCAGTGTGTGTGTGTGTGTGTGTGTGTGTGTGTGTGTGTGTGTGTGTGTGTGTGTGTGTGTGTGTGTGTGTGTGTGTGTGTGTGTGTGTGTTTGTGTGTGTGTGTGTGTGTGTGTGTGTGTGAGCCTGTTTATGTGGTTTATGAGGACACAAATTTGTATAACTACATGGGTATTACACTGGTATTACACTATAAATGTGGTTTATGAGGACATATCAAATGTCCTCATAATTCAAATGGCCTTAAAAACATACTAAATGATGTTTTTTTGAGAAAGTAAAAATGCAGAATGTTTCCTGTGATGGGTAGGTTTAGGGGCAGGGGCAGTGTAAGGGGATAGAAAATACGGTTTGTACAGTATAAAATACATTACGCCTATGGAGAGTCCCTGTAAACCACATAGACCAACATGTGTGTGTGTGTGTGTGTGTGTGTGTGTGTGTGTGTGTGTGTGTGTGTGTGTGTGTGTGTGTGTGTGTGTGTGTGTGTGTGTGTGTGTGTGTGTGTGTGTGTTGGGTAGGTTTAGGGGCAGTGTAGGTGGATTGAAAATATGGTTTGTACGGTATAAAAAACATTACGCCTATGGAATGTCCCCACATTTTACCAAAAAAAACGTGTGTGTGAGAGAAACATTTTCACAGTACTTATCTCTAAAGTGTGTATCTCTCTCTGTCTCTGTAGATTACCGTGAGGCTGTGAGTAAACTGAGGAGTGTAGATGTGAATGCCGTATCAGGCGCTCTGAAACTGTACTTTAGAGAACTTCCTTTACCACTCATTCCCTCTGAGCAATTCAAGGAGCTCACGGATGCACTGGGTAAGTGAGAACAGTATTGATGATGATGATGATGATGATGATGAAGCAATTGTAATTGCTCTCTCTCTATCTCTCTCTCTCTCTCTCTCTCTCTCTCTCTCTCTCTCTCTCTCTCTCTCTCTCTCAGACATTGCCGATCCATATCTCAGGGCCGACAGCATGCTGACTCTGTTGCAGGCTCTACCAGATGTTAACCGCAACACTCTTCTCTTCCTCTTACATCACCTGAGACGGTACATAACATCCTTTGAACTCGTGACTGTCAAAACACTGATTTATTTTCACCCCAGACCGACCTGAGATCACACTCTTTCCAGTGATCGATCATGGATGTAAATAAGAAAAAGATGTTTCTCTGATGATTTTCTTTCTTGTCCTCTCATGTGTCCTTCAGTGTTGCAGAGAGGAAGGAGAAGAATAAAATGTCTCTGAGTAATTTGGCCACAGTGTTTGGACCCAGCCTCTTGCGCCCCCCAGTGGCTCGTGTCGACATATCTCAAGAAGTGGAGGTTCAGGTGAGCTATTACTGCTTCTGCATTACAAAAGAAATGTTTGATGTGCCCAGTGTAGTATTGCGGTATGATAAGTGAGATCATTTCTTTGAAGCCTGACCATTGACGCACACACATCCATTTTTTTTATTCTTTCTGATCGTCTGGGGTTTCTTTTAGAAGAAGTGAAACAGCTCATTTCTACAATCAGTGGATACTAGAGTATCGTCCCTACAATCCTGTGGATTTGTGAAACGGGGAAAGGGAAGGCCCCTTTCTGTGTTTAAAAAAAAAAAACTAGTTACATTTTCACTTGTTGTTTACACAATTTTTAGGGTTAATGGCCTATTTATATTAATAAGTATTAATAAGCAAACGATTATAGTTACATTAAAATCTTAGAAAGTTAATGAATTTCTAATCTTCTTTATAATAATCTTTTTGTACAATAATACAGTAAAATTGACAAAATTTAATTCTAACTTTTTTGCCTGCACGATTTAGGGGAAAAATATCAAATTGCAATTTTTCTGATGAAGAAAATAAATCATTACATATCAATATTATAATAATAATTATGATTATTATTGTCACTAAATCAAATATGAATCTAAATAAGTAAAAAGGATACATTATTTCCGTTTTTTTTAATGTAAAATTACAATACAAATATTTATAGCTTAATTTCTTTATTTTCAAACATTTCAAACATCAAGCTTTTATTTTGCTGGAAAACCACAGGGAGCCCTTAAAGCTTCTCTTTTGTTGACCACATCCAGTTTGTAAGCACTTCTCATTACATTCACTCCAAAACATGCAGTTCATATATCATAAATAATAATTAAATCGTACACATCCTGATTTGAAGACTACACTAAAGCCATATCCTCATTTTGTTACCCCTGCGTCCCTTCTCATAACTGTTTTTCGGATATTTAAGGAAGAGAATTTGATAGGCGGGCATTGATAGGGTAATGAGCCAACTCTAGCCCTGCGTCCTCTTGCATGATTTTTCACATCTACACATTGTGTGTTTTTGTTTTTCTGGTCACAGGTTCAGGTGATTTTTCTCTATCTGCAGTGTCCGAACCTCCCAGAAGCTCTTCTCACAAAACATCTGGACATTGATGAGCTAGAGACATGAGACTCATGTCTGTCTGCATATCAATTGGTCATCTGTATATTTGTAGAAAAAAAAGCTTGCTTTATTTTACAGATGTTTAATATTTTATTTTAAGCTTTTTAATGTCATTAAAAAAATGACATGACCACAAGTTGACCTTGTTTTAATGTTTCAGTACTAAAGTGCGGTCACATTTTCCATTGATCTGCAAAATTTCACTGGCAAAATCCAGGCATTGCTAGCCTCAAAATCTAGACGCACCCTAGTGGCAGCAAATCTAATCTGCCCACGAGTGTCTTCTTGCAACTCTTAATACGCCGGCTTCACACTGCACGCGTAAGCAGGGCGTAGGCAGCGCCGAAGCAGCGCGTGCGTAAAGCAGTAGCAGCGCGCGCACTTTTTCCTTTCACACAGGCAGCGTTTGCCGCGCAGTTGTCACGCGCAGTTATGTACAGAGTAGCCTACTCTATAATGGATACGTTTGCATTTCTCTTTAATGTATTTGAAATGGAAATAAAGCAAAGATTTATCATGAAGCTAATTTTATTTTTAAAAATCGTTTCACTTGTTTCTGATGTTTTTTTTTAAAATTTCGTTTAGCGCAAGTTTTTGATATAAGAAAGGCCATCGCACTATATGTCCATGAAAAGCACACTGCTAAAAAGAGAAACTTCAGGAAATTGTCTTGAAATATTGGATTACCCATCATAAACCTATTAAAGATAATTCATAAATGACTGTAATAACTAAGAGGAAACTTCTTAATGATATATTGTAGGCTAAATGAGCAAATTATCTAAAAACGTTTTTTTAAAAATTACAAAATAACGCACATCATAGTCTAGGTACATGTCTATACTGTATGTGTGCTATATGAATGTGTGTATATTCTATTTATACATTTGCGTGCTTCTAGTAAACACAGAAGCTGGCGAACGGCGGTCTTTCGAATCAGCTCTGACCGCGACTCTGGAAGACTTGGAGTTAAGCTTTTCTCTGAGAAAAGAACAAAGAACGGCACTGAAGTCATTCTTAAAAAGGGAAGATGTGTTCAGAGTTTTGCCGACCGGATACGGCGAATGTTTAATCTGTCAACAAGCTCCGCTTCACCTTCGTTGCTCTGGTTGGTGTAGCGCTATCCTATCGCGTGCAGAGGGAGTTTGAAAGACAACCGTTTATCCGCCCCTCGGATTGAGCTGTCAATGGTGAGTTTCCAGACCAAACATCCTGATGTGGGTCTGGCTTGTCAGGCTAAGGCATTGTAATAGAAATCTGCATGATTGAGAGTTTCCTAAAAGCATAGGGGTTTGACTCCCATGTTCATACAGACTGTATACAGGCCTGTTTGAGTGGGGTATTTCGGGACTCACACCTCAAAGGCCCTGTTTACAGCTGGTATTAAGATGCGTCTTTGGTTGATCGGATCACAAGTGAACCTCTGTATTTTTCCGAGGTGTATATAAATGTGGTGAAATAAATACTTCACCACTACTTTAGTGCAGCAAGGATATTGCACAGCACCAAGATCGTCTCATCTGAGCTGAGCGGTCACTAGGTAAATAAATAACAGCTGTCAAATCTCTGTCTGTTACAGCTTGTCAATGTCAAAATATTTTAAGACGACCAATCAAATTAAAGTTAGTAGGCTTTGTGTTCACAAAAGCTTCTGAGCGTGGATTTGCAGCACCAGTCGCTTCAGTAAACTCAACTGAACATTTCATATTTGACAGCTGTTTTAGTATAGAAATGTTAAACAACTGGCAAAAATAATCAGGAAAACTAATATAATAAAATAAAATATTAAAAAAGGCTTATAATCTATGTCAATTATTAAGTCGATTTAATCAGATTAGGCATAAAATAATGAATGTGTACATATTGTGAATTAATTTAAACTTATTTACCTAGTGTTTGTAGCATTTGGTAAATTAACTTAAGACAATGCTTCTTTTTTTTTTTTAAACATTTAGGCTAAATATAAGTTGACCCTTGCAGTATACGTCTTTACACAGACGCAAATCAAAAGGCTATCAGTCAGAGCTCAGCTTTAGGAAGGGAAGAGACAGGGCAAGATAAGGAGATGAAATGAGGAGAGAACAGGTATCACAAATAATCTACTGCCCAACATGGTTTTGGAAGCTATTTATGTATCTTTTTTTTTTTTTTTTTTTGGCCTTGAAATGCCTTAAACTGCACACATTTATATCAGAGAAATAAAAAAATTCTCTGGGGAGCGCTCATTTTAAAACCCTGCCTATGGCCCTGGTTCGAACAGCCATAAAAGATGCCTACTCTCTGCCTACTGAACTAACGCATAAACATTATGGGAAGCGCTAGCCAGACGGGATTTAAACCGTGTCTGCTCAAGATCCAAGTTTAGTTTGAAGATGAAAAACGTCCCAAGCACTATGTTTTCCCACCATTCCTGATTTCTAACACTCACAGCGTTTGGTGTAATCATGAGGCTGTCCGATCAGAAAGGAAAGCTAATGCTCTCTGAATATTTTCATGTCATCGTTGGTCATGATCATATGTAAATTGCTTATTTTGTCCATTAGATCAAAAGATCTGAAAAAGCCCATACATTTATCCCCCACACCCTACCCTTGAACAAATCCGGACAAAAGTGGTTGAAAGTGGACAAAAGAGATAAAACAGGTGTAAACGGTAATGTGTCTCACTCGTCAACTAGTGGTCCGATCAATTAAAACGCATCTTAGTTCACCCAAAAAAGAAAATTCTGTCAATGTCATTTGACACCCGTAAGACCTCCGTTCATCTTCAGAACACAAATGAAGATATTTTTTTGGAAATCCGGTGGCTCAGAACGGCCTTCATTGACACCAATGTCATTTCCTCTCTCAAGACCCATAAAGGCACTAAAGACGTCGTTACAAAGCCCATCTCACTACAGTGGCTCTACAATCATTTTATGAAGCGGCGAGAATAGTTCTTGTGCGTAAAAAAACTAAATAACGACTTATATAATATATTGATTGCCGATTTCAAAACAAAGATTTGAACCGTTATGAATCAGTGTATCGATTCATGATTCGGATCGCCAAAGTCACGTGATTTCAGCAGTTTGGCGGTTTGACACACGATCCGAATGTGAACCGATACGCTGATTCACAACGGTTCAAAGCTTTGTTTTGGAATCGGCCATATGTTAGTCTTTTTTTCTTTTTCTTTTTCTTTTTTTTTGTGGACAAAAACTATCTTGTTGCTTCATAATATGACTGTTGAGCCACTGTAGTGAGATGGGCTTTGTAACGACGTCTTTAGTGCCTTTATGGGTCTTGAGAGAGGAAATGACATTGGTGTCAATGAAGGCCTTTCTGAGCCACCGGATTTCAACAAAAATATCTTCATTTGTGTTCCGAAGATGAACGGAGGACTTACAGTGATGAACCGTGTTTCTTTAAAGGGTCAGTTCACCCAAAAATTAAATTTCTTTCATTAATGACCCACCTTGATGTCGTATCACACCCGTAAGACCTCCGTTCATCCTTGGAACACAGTTTAAGATATTTTAGATTTAGTCGGAGGCCTTTCTGTCCTTTGAATGTAAGTGTATGCCCACTTGCTGTCCACGTCCACAAGGTAATGAAAACATCATCACAGTAGTCCATATGTGACATCAGTTGGTTAGTTGGACTCCTTTGAAGCGTCAACAATACAATTTGGTCCAAAAATAACAAAAAATATGACATTATTCAGCATTGTCTTCTCGTCCATGCTTGTTTTAAAACCTCAAAAAAAGAATCAAACGGTCGCGAATCAGCAGATTGATTCGTGATTCATATCGCCAATGTCACGTGATTTTAGCAGTTTGACACACGGATCCGAATCTTGAATCATGACCGTTTGATTCTTTATTTGAGGAACACGGAAGAGAAGACAATTGTTGATGCAAAGTCCTTAACTTTACTTGTACTAATAGTGGCTGAAAAAGATGGGTTCTTCTTACTCGTCAAAAAGTCAGTCAAAATCCGTAAACCAGTGGGAGTTTAATAATCAAACACAAAAAATGCAAAAATGTACAAATCCTATTGTTTCCTGTATCCTATGACACTTGTCAAACCTTATCTTGTATTACCTTAAACGTTTAAACACAAGATTTATCCATAATTGACAAGATCGACGAGACGGTAAGAAAACTGTTTCTCCCTTCTTTCTTCCTAAACTCAATCTTCTGCCCACGCGAAGTGGGCGTAAACCATTAAAGAAACAGAACAAAATTATACATTATAAACATAGGAAATAATATTGAAATATATAAACCACAGGAAATATCAGAATTGCTTCTCAAAGAACGTTACATAATACTTTCAGTTATTAATGGCAAAAAATCTGCAATAATAATATAAACTTTATCGCTATGTTAAATTGGCTCTTACATACCAGCCCCTAATTGTCTTTGTGTTCAACAAAACAATTACCAATCTATTTACTAAAGAGCCAAGTAAATTAAAGATGCAAAAATATTCTTCACTAAATTGGAGTAAAAATTTCCAATAAGACCTGATTTAACGCATCGGACTCATACCAGATACTACATACAGGATTATGTGTACGTGATTATAAATCTGCCTCTAAAAGTAAACAAAGCTTAGTAACAGGCCGTAAAAGAGTGCTCGTGTTGGTTTTCACTTGGGCTTGCCGCACAAGACCCTTGTTGTCTGTGAATGTTTGTAGCACACGTCCCATAACCCAAGAGTTTCGTGGTGCAGAATTGTCTGCAATCAATACAATGTCCCCAGGCTTGAGATTTTTCTTTAGGCTTTGCCACTTTTGTCTTTCTTGCAGGTCTGGTAAGTACTCTTTGATCCAGCGCTTCCAGAATAGGTCAGCCATATACTGAACTTGGCGCCACCTACGTTTGGAATACAGGTCTTTTTCGTCAAATACCCCAGGAGGCATGGACGGCTTTACTTTGAGCAGCAGCAAATGATTTGGAGTGAGGGCCTCTAAGTCATTTGGGTCATTGGAGACCTTAGTGATGGGACGACTATTGATTATTGCCTCCACCTCACATAAGAGCGTTTGAAGACTTTCTTCATCGAGAGACTGCTGTTTTACAGTGGAGTTCAGAATTTTTCTGACAGTCCGTATTTGTCGTTCCCAAACTCCTCCATGGTGGGATGCAGTTGGGGGGTTGAAAATCCACTGTACACCTTTTGCAAGCAATGTGGTTTGAATCCTGTCATTATTCAAACTTTGTATGGCTGTTCGCAACTCCCTTTCTGCCCCAATGAAATTTGTTCCATTGTCAGACCTGATTGTTTGAACCTGACCCCTTCTAGAAATAAATCTTCTTAGTGCATGAATGCACGAGTCCGTATCCAAAGAGCTAGCAATCTCAACGTGAACAGCTCTTAAGGTCAGGCAAGTAAAGATTACCCCATATCTTTTAATCAATGTCCTTCCTCTTTTGATTTCAAATGGGCCAAAATAATCAATGCCCACATTTGTGAATGGGGGTTCATCTGGCAAAAGTCTGTCACGGGGAAGATCAGCCATGAATTGTGTGCTTGTAATGCCGTGCTGACGTTTACAAAGTGTGCATTGAGACAGAATTTTTCTGATGGCTGTTTGCGATTTTGGAATCCAATATTTTTCTCGCAACTTTGACAACATGTAATTACGGCCGCTATGACCTACATCTACATGAATTGATCTTAAAATCAGATGTGCAACATGATGGTCCTTTGCTAAGATAGCAGGATGCTTCGACTCCTCAGGCATAGCTGATCTGCTTAGTCTGCCACCTACTCTTAGGATTTTATCTTGCAAAACTGGTGACAACCTGTAAAGAGGGCTACTGCGTTTCACATTTTTACCTTGCTGAAGGGTTTTTATTTCCCCGGGAAACATGATTGTTTAGCTGTAGCGAATGATCTCTTTCTCAGCTTTTTCAACATCACTTACAGTCAATGTAACACCTGACAGTGAAGCTTTGAAGGTTTCCATTTCCATTTCAAGATCAGAATTCACTCTTAGACTGTGGGACAGCTCTTTTCTTTTTTCTACCAGTGCCTTCAGAATGGTTTTTAATTTAAGGAACCATGCAATGGCTCTTCTTAACCTGTACCACTCTGAGTAGTGTGAAAAGAACTGAGAAGTATAGTCATAATTATCTGCACACACTGCATTGACAGAGACTTCCTTAACTTCCACATCATTGCCAGTTATCTTAAGAGTGTGATTTGGCATTTTTGGCCATTCCGATTCTGGCTTAGTCAGAAAGGATGGACCTGTGAGCCATGAATTTGCTTTAAGGAAAGCATCTACAGTGAGTCCTCTTGAGGCAATGTCGGCTGGGTTGTCAGAAGATTTCACATACCTCCATTGCGACACCTTTGAGAGCTCCCTGATGGCAGTTACCCTGTTGGCCACAAAAGTACGGAACCGTGTGCTTTCATTGTTGAGATACTTCAGGACTGAAGTACTATCTGTCCAAAATACAGACTCCTGAAGAATCAAGTCCAATTCAGATATCAGCATATTGTCCATTCTAGAAGCCATTGTAGCTGCTGTGAGCTCAAGACGTGGCACAGTAACTGACTTTACTGGAGCAACCCTTGCTTTACCCATTACAAAGGCACAATGTTGATCACCTCTGCAGTTCTCCATGAGCAAGTAAGACACCGTGCCATAACCCAGTTCACTGGCGTCTGCAAAATGGTGCAGCTGTGCTGAGGTGACTTCTCCAAAGTCAAGTAGCTTCATGCATCTCTCAACCTGAAAGTCATTTAAGTTCTGAAGACTAGCCAACCACAGGTTCCACTGATGTCTGAGCGGTTCTGGAATACTGTCATCCCATTCATGTTTTGTTCTACAAAGCTCTTGCAGTATTTGTTTTGCAGGAAGAATGACTGGAGAAAGTATTCCAAGGGGATCATAAATTGAGCTGACCATGGACAAGATTCCTCTCCTTGTAAGAGGCTTTTCCTGTAGAGTTACTTTGAACTGCAAAGTGTCTGTCTCTACACACCACTGAACCCCTAGGGCTCTTTCCAATGGTAACTTTTCTTTCTCCAGATCCAAGTCTTTCACTGTCTTTGCTTTGCTCTCTTCACTTATGGATGCAAGAACAGTCCGACTGTTGGACATCCACTTGGTCAAGTTAAATCCTCCTGATGCACACACCTCCCTTAATTCATGCAATAGAGCAATACCCTGCTGTTCCGTAGCCACAGACGTCAAACAGTCATCCACATAGAAATTTCTAAGGACTGTCTGAGTTACCTCATATCTGTGATGTGCACTATTGTCTTTTGCACACCTTTGCAGAGCGTAGATTGCACAACTTGGGGAGGATGTAGCACCAAATAAGTGCACAGTCATTCTGTATTCCTCCATTTCCTGCGCAGTGTCTCCTTTTGGCCACCAAAGGAATCTTAACAGGTCTTTGTCTTTATCAGGAACTCTGACCTGATGAAACATTCCTTCTACATCTGTTGCGAGGGCAATCGGCTCATGTCTGAACCTTGTCAGCACACCAATGAGAGAACTATTTAAGTTGGGTCCTTGTAACAGTTGAGAGTTAAGTGATTTTCCTTGGTAGGTTGCTGCGCAGTCAAACACCACTCGAAGTTTGTGTTTCTGCGGGTGATACACCCCGTGGTGTGGAATGTACCAGATTCTGCCAGAGTTTCCTTCAGTTTCACATGCAGGGATTTTTTCAGCATGACCTTTGACTAACATGTCATCCATGAAACTACAGTAGTCATTGTGGAAAGCTGAACTTCTTTTGAATTTCCTTTTCAGAAATTAAGCCCGCAGAGATGCAACAACATAGTTGTTTGGAAACACTACATCATTTTTTCTCAAAGGAAGGCCAATGCAGTAATGTCCATCAACAAGCTCTACTGACTGTGATACAGACTCCATAAACTGTCTATCCTCTATAGACATTTCCAAATTTTCAGCTTGCTTACATTCAGGAAAATCATAACTCATTTGCTGTTGAATTAGGTTCTCCAAGCTTACCACTGAAATCCTGTTTGCCATCACCTGTGGCCATCCTGTGCTTCTGTCAGTTTGGATGTTCTCTCTTTCCAAAGGTCCATTTACAATCCAGCCCAGGATGGTCTTGACAGCATAAGGCCCATTTCCTCTGCTGTTGATAACTTTCCATGGCTCAAGAATCTTGGGTACATTTGTTCCTATTAGTAAGCCAATACCTGAATTGATCTGAGGAAGATGCACCTCTTCAAGGTACTTCCATTTCTTAACATCCTTCTGTTGCGGAATGTTTTCTCTTTTAACTGGAATCTCTTTTTGTGAGAACACCTGAGGGAGACCCACAAAACTGTTTTCATTCGGTCCACTTACTTCCAGTTCGGTGAAAACGTGTGTACTAACAGACCTTTCCTGTCCCATAGTACGCAGCAGGATGTTTGTTTTCCTACCAGTTAGCTTTAACTCCTTCATTAGTTGTTCTGTGCAAAATGTTGCAGAACTTCCTGGGTCCAAGAAGGCGTAGGTCGTAACCTCATGATTGCTTTTTTGGGATTTAACTCTGACTGGTACAATGGCCAAAGAGCACACAAACCCACCAGCCCCCGTACAGCCGCAAGTTTCGCTGGTTGTGGTACATGATTCAGTGACAGTTGTGGAACTGTCTCCATTTTGTGATCCTGGAAGCGCTGGCTTTTCCGGAGGATGAAGAATGGTTGGATGCTTTAGTGAGCATTTTTGACAAACAAGTCTTTGCACACAACCTTTACTCATGTGACCTGGTAATAAGCAACCATAGCACAAGCCCTTAGCTTTCAGAAAGTCCAGCTTTTCCTTGTGTGGCTTGTGCTTCAAAGCGTTGCAAACGTCCAATCCATGCTCTTTATTACAGTATAAGCAGTGAGTTCCATGCCTTGCCTTTGCTCCTTCTTTTACCATTATTCTTTGTTTATTGAGCTCTGGAACAGGTGTCACACTTGTGGCAAATGTTGTTTTCCTTTCTTTCACTTTTAAGTTACTTGATTTGTTTGGTTTAAATCTGAGATTGTCTTTACCCATTTTGTTATCCTGGATATTGCCAAACAGTGGATGTGAAACAATTCTTGCCTGTTTGTCTACAAAACTAACCAAGTCGGAGAATCTTGCTCTCAAGCCAGTCCTTTCCTGAAGCTCACAGGCAACTACTCTCCACTTTTCTCTCAGTTTAAAAGGAAGCTTGGTAACAATAGCACGCATGTTGCTTGGACTGTCCATCTCCTCAACATATTCCACACTGTCAACAGTATTGCGACAACCAGTAAGGAAAAGAGCAAAATCTGTTAAGGCTTTGTTATCCTCAGGCTTTAAATCTGGCCAGTTCAGTGCTTTTTCTGTATAGGCAGTGGCAATTGTGTACTCATTGCCAAAATGTTGGTAGAGTAGTCTCTTAGCCTCATTGTAGCCCTTTTCAGAAAGCATTTGTTGACAGCTGCGTACCAGCACCTTTGGTTGCCCTGTGGTGAACTGCTCTAAGAAGTACAATCTGTCTCTGTTATTTGTGGTCTTATTCTCTACTCCATGCTCAAATGCTCGAATGAAGAATGTGAATTCTAGCGGGTCTCCACTAAATACTGGAATGTCCATTGGAGGGAGAGTAGATAAAGACTGCTGTTTTATGAAAATCTCAGCAATGTCATTTTGACGTTGCATGATGTTGAACAAGCTCCCTGTTTCAACATGTGAAGGAATGCTCACATCTGTTCTTGGTGGCTGTAATTTAGCAAAATCCTGTTGCACATCGCTGACTCTTGGTACGTCATCAGTATCAGGTGCTAACTCACGGAAAAATGTTTTTGGCCTTACTGCTTTGTCAGATGTAGCTTTAAGATTCTCTTTAGTTGTGGCTGCTCTTGCTGCACTACCAGATGCATCAGAAATGCTACGCGATGGTTCATACATTGAAAAAACCTTCAGTTTGGCTTCAGCCGCAGCAATAGCAGTTTGGAGCTCTAAATTTTCCTTTTTTGCTTTGAGCTCAGCTTCTTCCCTCTCAAGATCTTGTTTCTGCTTCAAAGTATTAGCACGTGCCAACAGTTCTGCCCTTTCAGCTTCAATTTTCAGCCTAGAAGAAGCTGTAGATGAAACCCCTGAGGCCACCTGACTACCAGATTTTTTTTGAAAGAGAGGCAGTCGTGAAGAAGAAATAACCATTGAGGCACTGTCAGTACTTTCGACCTCTGCATCACATTGCTCTGCCTCTTTAGATTGGAGATTTACTCTTTCAATCCAATCTTTGACCTTGTCTACAAAGTGCTTAAATGCTTGAGACTTGGGTTCAAACCAATGTATCTGATCTAAATATGCCTCATCAACAGACATAAGTTCTCTGGTTTCATTATTAATGTCTTGAAATGCAATAAAGGACTGTGCAAACTCACCATTTATGCATTCATTTACAGTGTCAACATTACCAGAGTCCTCAAGCAAAGTTTCAATTTCTCTCATTTGCCTTGTTAAATGTCCCAGTTTGGCTCTTCTACTTCCCATCAACTGGTTAAGCCGTTCCTCTTGTGCTTTAACAGTCATCTTCGGCACTCGTTTAGAGGTCGCGTTCAATTCCTCTGTTTCCATAGTAATCAATGTTCGTGTTCAAAGCGCGCATTGTATTCATCACGAAAGCAGATGAGATCGCCCTCTTGCGACATTGTTTGACGGAGCGCACATGGGGAGTCCATGACGCAGCACAATTCAACCATATCCAAAGTCCAATAATATCCCTAAACGTCCAAACTATTGCCAAAGTTCACCAAAGTCCGATCAGCCAAATCCGTTGTGTGTGTAATCCCAAATGCCATCGGAGAATCTCAGCCGCGATGGTGCATTAAATCCAAGTATAGTCCGATGATGGTCTCTGATGATGCGCGAATCACTCGACAATCCTCTTGTTAAAAACAAAAATATTGCTCATCCAATTCGGACGAAAAGAGAAGTTTTCTTACTTATATGTTGATGCAAAGTCCTTAACTTTACTTGTACTAATAATGGCTGAAAAAGATGGGTTCTTCTTACTCGTCAAAAAGTCAGTCAAAATCCGTAAACCAGTGGGAGTTTAATAATCAAACACAAAAAATGCAAAAATGTACAAATCCTATTGTTTCCTGTATCCTATGACACTTGTCAAACCTTATCTTGTATTACCTTAAACGTTTAAACACAAGATTTATCCATAATTGACAAGATCGACGAGACGGTAAGAAAACTGTTTCTCCCTTCTTTCTTCCTAAACTCAATCTTCTGCCCACGCGAAGTGGGCGTAAACCATTAAAGAAACAGAACAAAATTATACATTATAAACATAGGAAATAATATTGAAATATATAAACCACAGGAAATATCAGAATTGCTTCTCAAAGAACGTTACATAATACTTTCAGTTATTAATGGCAAAAAATCTGCAATAATAATATAAACTTTATTGCTATGTTAAATTGGCTCTTACAACAATGCTGAATAAAGTCGTATTTTTGTTATTTTTGGACCAAAATGTATTGTTGACGCTTCAAAAGAGTCTAACTAACCAACTGATGTCACATATGGACTACTCTGATTATGTTTTCATTACCTTCTGGATGTGGACAGCAAGTGGGCATACACTTACATTCAAAGGACAGAAAGGCCTCGGACTAAATCTAAAATATCTTAAACTATGTTCCGAGGATGAACGGAGGTCTTACGGGTGTGGAACGACATTAGGGTGAGACATTAATGAAAGAAATTTCCTTTTTCGGTGAACTAACCCTTTAATACCAGGGTTAAAGAAGACAGTGAGGGGGTCTGTTTGAGCTATAAACAATTGACCAGTTTGCCCACAAAATTTTGCTAATGTGATGCTTTTAGAAGTATAACTGAGTTACTCTTAGAGTGTGAATGTTATTTAATCCGGGATAGAAGAGTATTTTCTTGTTGTATGTAAAGGCATTGACTGAATAGGACATCATAGAAACAGACTCTGGGTGGGCTGAGAGGGTAATAGGGGGAAAAAGGTGAAGTGAGACACTTGTAATATCCTACCACAGATGGCCAATTCTCACACACTCACTTGAGGGGGTCACCAATAACCCTGCCGCTCTCCCCACCCCCTCATTCCCACCTCCATGCAAATCAATCCGCTACGGTTCAGCTTCAACAAGACCAAGTTCACCATGACATGCACCAGCACTTCAAAGAGATCCATGCCTGCTAACCTCTCCCCCCCGGTCGATGGGTGTTGCTTTTCACCTCAGCTTATGTCCCACCTGGCCGGGGTGGGATTCTCTCTCCCTCCCTCCGCCTGATTTTGACTTTGATCCATAATCCAAACTCGGAAAAGCGCTCCTGTTCCCAGCGTTCCAGTCAAGAAAGAGTGCAGCGATCTCAGATGTGTGCCGTAACGCCATCCAGACATGCCCCGGTTACAACGTACAGCATCGAATGAGTTATGAAAATAAATCTGTGCTCCCACGCCGAGACGGCCACCAATAAAACAGGTTCCTGCGGTTAAGTGCTAACGCAGACGGGATGATCAGAAAAGATCTTGCTATTAGAACAAAAAGGAGTGAATGATGGATTGAATGGGAAAAGCACAATGAAAGACGGACATTATTAGCTATGGCTGTGCCTCTCTTGGGGGTTGAACCCGAAACTTAGATTTGAGGGGATAGTTTGAAATGTACATCAGATGCTAACAGACAAAATAGCTAGCCACATGAAATATGATCAGATCACTTTAGTGCAGCGGTTTTCAATCATCTTGATGTCAGAGACCCCTAAATATGATAATCCCCTTGCAAGAGCACCTCCCTAAAATATCAAATCAGCTGTATTCATGTATTCTATATAGAGCAGCTCTACATAGTCATGACACTTTTGCACCATGTGAAAGATAGAAAACAAAACATGTTTTTGTTCAGCTTTAATATTGCCATTAGCTGTTTCATTCCCACCTTAATGAGCATTTTGGGATATTGCATAAAAAATGTTGGATGGAAATGACAAGATGCGCACAAATTGAGGCAGATAATTTTTTTATCTGATAAAAGACATGCACAGGAACTACAATGGAAACACATTACCGAATGAAATCCCTAGATTTCCCCCCCAAAAAAACTCAGTTGACTTTCGCTCAACAGTGGGTGTGATTGGATAGGTGAAGTACCAGCGGACCAATCACATCGTCACATCTCAAATGTTGGTTTAATCATTCTGAATTGAAATGCCTGGACCAAAATCTGTCATCATGATTTGGTTTAATTCCCTCCCAGAAGCGTCTCCCATGACTGTTCACAAACACCAGCGTCCGAACACAAGAACACAAAGCGTTTATTGGCCTTTATCACAGTTCATGTGTCGTCGAATTTGGTGCCTTCTAGACTGAGAAGACAGAAAATTTATTTTTGTCTCATTGGGATGAAAGACTACAATTCCCAGAATTCTTCGCTGCCCTGTGAGGCCAAAGCCACCTACTGGATTACTGTGACTGAGTTAGAGAAGACACTACAATTAAAACTGAACGTGTGTGTTCAATATAAAGAGAGAGTCACCGCGCGAGTATCACAGCACTGAGCACTAACTGCAGGAGTCAGATAAATGAGCTCTCGTGATGAGAGCTGTGGTAATCGTGACTACACTCGCGGCATACATTCACACCGCGAGGTCAGTCTGGCGCTTTTAGTTCATGCCTTTGCAAGATTAACTTTCATAGAAATTAATTTGAGAAGTTGAAAGACTTCCATTGCTCGGCATAGCTCCGTTTAAATGAGTGTCTGTAGCTGCGAGCTGAGCTCTCCCTGCCAGCTGAGTGTGATCTCCGTCCCCCGTGCGCGGATTCAAAACATGCGGAAATGGCTCCCTCTGCTGGCTGTAGTCTTTAGCCTCTGGCCAAACATTCCTCCTATGATGCAAATATCGTCAATTTGCATCATAGGAGGAATTTTTCCAGAAATAAAATGCATAAATCTCTTGTCTCAGGGTGATATGAGGGGGGAGCACAATCATTTGAATATACTCCAGGGTTTCTACTGATACAAAGCCATATGCTAATCGCTGAAGTAACCCTTTAAATAAAGCTTTTAAATTCGGGTAGGCCAAATCCAGGTGGAAATGTTACCAGAGTACTTTAGTCTAAATACAATACTTTGTCTAAAAGAAATGCCAAAGTAATGCATATCTCCAGAAAGTAGAGACTCTAATCTTTCAAATGGTACCACATATGATGTCATAGCTCCTCCACAGACATTTACAATTTAAAGTGTGTAAAGTTGATCATGACATATTTATTATATCTCTACCTCCTTAATATTTATTATTCCAAAGTTTTGTCTGCTTGTCTCTGCTTAATTGCAACAGAAACATTTCTATTAAGTTTTTCGATTCGTTTTGGTTTTAGTGCAGTTTCTATTTAATGCGCAAAACTGGAATATTGCTAGCCTGGATGCCAGACGAACTTAGCCCCGCCCACAACATTTTTAGGTCGAGCAGTTCGACCTCATATTCTGACTAGAATCAAGTATGACCACGTCAGGCTAGAATATTGCATAAAACATTAGCGAATAAAGCAGCGTTTCCATCTCATGGGTTTCAATGAGATTGCTGTGCCATTTTGGAGACCGAGACCACAATGGATGTTATCAAGAGCACTCATTCAACCCCTAATGCAACGCAATAACGAGCGTACAATTGATGTGCACTCAACGGCTAGAGAAATCCCATAATGCCCTGTGAGAGTCGTGTGCTGAATGAATTCCCGCATTTGAGCAGAAGATGAGGCCCGTGTCTGAATTATCCATATATCCATTTTCCAAACTGCTGGCCCAATGTTATGTGTAGATTTTTCCACTTGCAGAAAAAGTTCAAGCTTTCCCAGTTGCACATACTGTACAGGAAAAGCAAGATCTGCTTGTGGAAGTAACATTTCTGAAAGGCAGGTGTTTGCATTTCTTTTTAAGTCACCAACCAGTCAGCTTAATCAAGGTTTGGAAGGTCAAAAGGTCATTTTGATTTTTAGCAAACCCACCTAGCACCATCCTGATGACATGCAGATGCAGATCCACTATACACCTAAAGGTAATTTCATCGGCTGCGGCTCACAACTGTGTTTTTTTTTACACATTATGAAGCTTATGTGTTCTGTTGAGGTTCATCAGTTTGGTACAGTGAACCAATGTATATGTAGCCTACCACAGATGGCACCAGTTTTATTAGAGCCAACGGCGAGCAGGAATCTTGTTGCCATGGACGCAATGTGTTCGTATGAGAGGCATGCATGCAAGGGATCAACTGGATTGACCTCCTCACTCTCGGGTTAACAGAAGCCGCGTGTGTATCTGGTTCCCTGTGCCCGTCTATGCGTATATGTGTGCGTGATTCTGAACAAGAGTGTGTTAGCAACATGTTCGGGAAGGCTTATTAAACAGTGAGGTTCAATCTGCGGTATCATTACTCACACTGTGAGAAAGAACAGAAGAAAGAGAGAGAGCGAGCGAGCGTGAGTGCGGTGGAGCTTGTTGAACTTTGCCTCTGTAATGTACTGTAGGCCTTGTGTCTCGTAAAAATTCCTCTTGCCAGCCAGTAAACACACGGGATCCAGAAGTTGGCGTTTATTCCACATGCATTTACTCTGTATGTTCTACAATACAAGTTGACAGCATAGTAGAATAATGTTGATTTCTTCAGAATAAATAAAACAATTTAACGACTTTGTTAAAGTTTTGATAGTAAAAATGGGTTCTCAAACAGAGTGGTATATGGGTGGGATTTGGTTTTATATTCCATTAGGAATTGTTTAAAAAAATGTAATTGTATATAACCATTTATTGTAATTCTATAACCTAGGCCTAATTGTTTTATGTTTTTTTTAAACACACATTCTATTAAAACTTGTAGTTGTTAAAGCTGTATTGCTACAATTGGAAATAGCTTTGCATAGTAAAAATTATTTAGCAATTTTAAACTCTAAAATCATGGCAACACGCATTTTGTTTGTCTTGCTGTAGGCCTACTTCCTTCTGAAACAGTGAGTATTTTATCGTCTTTCTCTTCCAGTTTAATTTTTAAAATATGTAAGAATTTCCATGTTTTAATCGCTTTTTATTGCCAATGTGTTAACTTAAAGCGAAACTTTGAAAAAGAAAAACGAGACCTTCCTCGACCAGGTTGTTTATGAAAGCCTAAAGTCTAAATATCTAAAAATTCTAAAATCAGTTTACTAGATATGTAAATGACATAAGATATTTGTTCTTGTTTTCTGGGAAATAAATCTAAATAAAGTTGCTTATAACAACTTTAAATAAAGTTTTTTTTATTATTGTTTTATTTATGTATTATTTTTTTTAATTTACGCTCGAATAACAAACTTAAGAACATTGCCAAGGGTATATTTTATGTGAAGGAGTCGGGACGTTTTTACCGGGAAAATTGCGTCACTAATATGGAGTGTCCACAAGAGTGCAAAGCGCGAGCAGCAAAATGGCTGCGGTTGACTATGCATGTACAAGAAAAAGAAACGGTAAATGTAAGTTTATTTTTGTGATAATGTGCTGTCGATTAATGCACTTGTAATGAACCCCGAATAGGCCTATTACTATAAATTCAAGACTAAATGGACAGGTGAGTTAGAACTTTTTTTTATGTGACCAAATGTCACACATGCTATAAGTTATATCTAGACATCTCACAACTGTGTCCAGATTGTGTTAAGAGTGTGTTATCTGATACACATATTTGGCTGCTAGACAAAATAGAGGACATGTGGATATTAGGGCACGAGAGTTAGCGAGAAAGACTTCCTGCAATATTGTTCTCAAAACAAGGCGAGCAGAGGGCAGCTTGGCCCTTCAAGCTGTGGGAGATTTTACACTAAATTAACTGTCGTCAGTCAGCCGGAGAGGAAGGCTGGAAACAGGTGTTTCCTGCGCAAACAAAGCAGGTGCATCATTTGCCGTTTTTACGGTCTTTCTCCATTTGTCTTTCCCCTTTCAGTCTCATATACACGAACTATGCTTCATGTGTCTTATATTTACGTTTTTCCTCTCCCTTTCGCACACTTTTTTCAAAATCACTGATTTTGTACCTTCTGTTTCTTGAAATGAATTTATTAATTTATTAAATGCAAGTATAAATTGAATAAACAACGTTACCAGTCTTGTTAACAATATTTATTATGAGGTAGAGCGTTAAGTTAAACAGAAAAAGTTGTCACATTTGATGCACAAATATTTGTAACATTTACATAATGTATGATAGTTTAAAATATTGACAAGTAATAAGACATCAAGAGATAGTTCACCCAAAAATGAAAATTGTCATCATTTATTCCAAACATCTATGAATTTCTGTCTTCTGCTGGCAGAAGATAATGGAAAATTTTTAATTTTTGGGTGAACTATCCCTTTAAAAGGCACCATATTAACAATCTGTTGAATACAGTCTGAATTCACTGAGATTTTTATATATATATAAAATCAGTGAATTCAGACTAATATATATATATATATATATATATATATATATATATATATATATATATATATATATATATATATATATATATATATATATATATATATACTGTACACACCAAACATGGTGAGTAGAAAAAAAAACTACTGTAATTACTGTGAGCACATAATCCGCACTGACATGTTTAACATTTTACTCTCTTTAGCCACACTTAACATGTCTGTCAATGATCGAGACCAGATTGGGTAAGATTTGTCAGCTGCTGATCTGAAAACAATGTATCTCTTACAGTCCAACAATAAGAGTCTTACACGTTTGACTGTCAGACATAATAACTGTGGATTTGAGAACAACACTAGATTGAACGGGACGACATTTAAGTAATATTAATATTAAGTGAGTAAAATGTGGCGATTTTTCAGTCTTTTAATAGTTTGATTAGACTCGTCTTTTCCTGAATGAAAGGTGCAAAGCATGTGACATTAAAAAGCATGAAAAATACCAGCATGTTTCATTTCACAAAATACAAATGGCTCTGTAATATGATAATGAATATGTAAGACAAAGTACAAAAATACTGAGATACTCACAGCAAAGCTTGCGAATATTTATTGGATTGAGTGGCTCTGTATAAGAAACAGCCTAGATTAGAAACAACCGAAATATCCTTCACCATGCATTTGTCTGAGCCAAAGCCCACTCCAGGCATTTCTTAAAGGGTTAGTTCACCCAAAAGTGAAATTCATGTCATTAATGACTCCCCCTAATGTCAGTCCACACCTGTAAGATCTCCGTTCATCTTCAGAACACAGTTTAAGATACTGAGCACATAATACTGAGATAAAGTCGTAGTTTTTGTTGTTTTTGGACCAAAATGTATTTTCGATGCTTCAAGAGATTCTCATGAACTAACTGATGTCCCATATGGACTACTCTGATGATGTTTTTATTCCCTTTCTGGACGTGGACAGTATAGTGTGCATACACTTGCATACACTCTCGGACTAAAATATAAAATATCTTAAACTGTGTTATGAAGATGAACGGAGGTCTTACGGGTGTGGAACGACATTAGGGGGAGTCATTAATGACATAAATTTCATTTTTGGGTGAACTAACCCTTTAACTTCCTTTTGTATACTTCCGCTCATAATATCTCCCTGTGTCAGACAGGTGGCTCGGGTGACCACGTTGGACACGCTGTCGGGTGATACTGCTCATGCTTTTTGGCCTGACTTGTCTTTGAAGTACCTGAGAGAGGATCCTGGGTGTGCTGTAAAACATGCTGTGTTTCCTGAAGGGAGGGTGGCGTGACGTTTTCAGCCGTACGGCCCTCCTCGAGGTGCGTTACTGTGTATTTTCCATGTATGTCCTGAGTCCCTCTTTGTGTGTGTGTGAGGTCTGATCCTCCGCGTTGTGTGGTTGAATGATGCTGCTTATGCGCCGTGTGTGTATGTTTATGTGGCCTGTGTGGCTCAGAATGCAGTTTGTCAAGATGGGGGGGTGTGTATTCCTCGTACACGTTTGGGTAAGAGTGTTTCTGTGCAGTGATGTTTCCCTGAGGGCACTTTCCTCGGGTGTCCTGCCCGCGGAAGCCTCTTAATTTTGGGCTCCAGTGTTCCCTCCACTGCAAGGCCATCGTGGTGCGGTCTGCGACTAGTCGCCTCTCTTCGGGGACCCAACTCCGGCCGCTTTCCTCCGCACCGATCAGGAGGAAGGTGCGACCCATCTGAAGCGCAGGGCAGCCGCAGCTGAGATCCCGATCTGGGACCCAGAGGGCCTGAATGCCTCGCTTTACGTGTGAAGAGCCCATGCGGAAAACCGACTGCACTAATATGGAAAACTGCCACCAGGGACCAGAGCGTTCCTTACCTTTTACCTGCACCTTCAGCACTGGAAGAAATGTGTCAAAAAACAGAGAAAAGGATGTTAGACAACATGACTAAAGACTGGAATACAGTAAACTACAGGACTTTTGGCTTCATTTGTATTGTGGACAAGTCAATCCCAGTTGCCAAAAGTCAGAGCCAGTCTGCAGAGTTTCTAGCCTGACAAGCCAGACCCACATCATGATGTTTGGTCTGGAAACTCACCATTGACAGCTCAATCCGAGAGGCGGGATAAACGGTTGTCTTTCAAACTCCCTCTGCACGCGATAGGATAGTGCTACACCAACCAGAGCATTGTTAAGCGGAGCTTGTTGACAGATTAAACATTCACCGTATCCGGTCGGCAAAACTCTGAACACATCTTCCCTTTTTAAGAATGACTTCAGTGCCGTTCTTTGTTCTTTTCTCAGAGAAAAGCTTAACTCCAAGTCTTCCAGAGTCGCGGTCAAAGCTGATTCGAAAGACCGCCGTTCACCAGCTTCTGTGTTTACTAGAAGCACGCAAACGCAACTCGGCCGTCATTGTGTTAAGCCCCGCCCACCGACTCTATACACGATGTGATTGGCCCGACCAGAGTTTGGTTTTTACAGCTCAAATGTGTTTTGAGAGTTGCTAGACAGCGAGATACTCACAGCAGATTAGATATGCTGCCGCTAGGGTGCGTCTAGATTTCTCTGGTTGGTGTAGCACTATCCTATCGCGTGCAGAGGGAGTTTGAAAGACAACCGTTTATCCGCCGCTTGTACTGAGCTGTCAATGGTGAGTTTCCAGACCAAACATCTTGATGTGGGTCTGGCTTGTCAGGCTAACTGTTCACAGGTCAGTGGAGCGTAAATAAACACTGTCTAAGGACATACCATAGTCCTTGAGACAGTATGTCTCCAAATTCATTTTGACTCTTGCTTGGGAAGGTGGACAGTAAGAAAGACACTCCTCGCCTGCGGTGAGAGAAAGAGAGAGAAAAGTTCATTACACATCTAAAAAAACGTTTATATTTAAACTGTTTTTTCATTTTTATTAGTGAAAGCAGTAACGGAACATAAAATGTCCAATGCAAAGGTGAATCGTGCGTATAAAATCAAAAACTGACACTTTTTGGAATATATTTTAAATTAAAGTTTAAACAAACTAGACCACCTGAAGGGAAAGTGAAAGGCTGTTCTATATCGCTATTCAAGAATTTAATAGAGCTCAGGGGTCCAGGAGTTAAAGGCAGTTCTGGAGTCTCCAGAGAGCTGGAGTTGGCTTGTCTACTCAGTGCAGATCACAGTAATGTGTGTGAAATCAATCAGCAGTAATGGACTGCACTGCACTTTCTTAGATATTAGCGAAGCAGCTGCGGCAGGTATATATTACCATATAATCATGGCAGACTGTACAATATTCTGTTGCTGTCAATGATAAAACACGGTTTATTCAGAAAGAGAACGTTTTACTGTCTGCTGGTCAGCAGGCCAGATTTCAAGATAGTATCGCACTGGAAAATACTTCAGTCAGTCGACTTGAGACTCATATGTGAGGTTCGTGTCTAAAAACTGCAGGAGCACTTTTTGCAATTTTAGAAAATTGTGACCGGTAGAGCCAGTTCCAGGTTTTTTTTTTTTTTTTTCGGAAGCTTGTTTCCGCCAAGGAATACAAAATAAATAATTCTGACTTTATATCTCGCAATTCACAAAAGAATTGTGAGAGAAAAAGACGTAATTATCTTTTAATATCCTTTAATAATTTTTTGCAAGCCTGAAAGTGTCCATTGAGTTATTCTGACCTTCCTTTGTGTATAGAAAACATGCATTAGCACTTAAAATAAGGGATGATGCCAATGTAGACTTTTTCTACATATATATTTGTATTTATTTATTTATTTGGAAAGCACATTTATAATCTATATTTTAAATTATTTAGATTTATATTATGATTATGATAATTATTGGTATACTATTATTATGATCTCTTTTAATATTAAACATTTTGTGCATTACTTATAACACAGTTCACAATCACAGTTGATTATAGGAACGTGGATGATTCCAATTGTGCATCTGGTTAAGGTGAATCATATTATTGCCGTTATAAACTATCTAATGCATCTAATGATTAAAACCTTCAATGGAGCCAGAAAGCTATAGTGACTGAAGGGATGAGTAACAATAAACTACATGCAGCTTGTGCATTTGATCCTCAACAGAATTGTTGCACACCAAATGCTACAGCCACTAGGGGGCAGTCAATCATAAATAATATGCTTTATTATGCAGTATACTACATGCACCTGAAGCAATTTTAATATTTCTTATATATTGTTTGAATCATGAAAATAAAGTACTTTAAATTGAAAAAACACACATTTTATATAAATATTACTTTACACTATAATTCTGTTTTGTATTTTACATGAACAATGTAATTAATGTTTTATTTATTAAAACCAAGTACAAATCTCAAGTTAGTGTTTTAAGCATTTTTACATTTATTCCAAAATAACTAAAGGCAGTAATAATTTAAAAATATATATTGTATTTGTGAACTGATGTGTAGCTGTTATTTTTGGTCACAGACGCGAAGATGGAGCTTTCTTTTAACTACACCAAGCTTTTGTTTGCTCACTAAAAACTCATTTTTTCAGGCCATTTTAAGTTTAATTTTGACGTGAGATAAAGTGCTGATATCTATGTGGCTGAGCTGTTTACTTACTTTTTCATTAGCCTTCACATTTATTTTTCGATTTGTCACGAGAACAAATCATAGCACGATGGAGGCATTGCCTCCTTTCATGTGACTTTCCCCCATTCGTGTAACTTTAGGAAATCAAGTGATTTATGCACTTTTTACTGTCACATTTTATAATATTTGTGTTGTTTTTTTGTAATATGGATATGGATTATTTTCTCATCCAATTTTTTTTGAAAAGGCACTGCCTCCCTTGCCTCCTCAGGGGAAACGCCCCATGTGTACATTTTTGTTTAGCCAGGCTTGAAATGCTGGTGTTAGAGAGTTATACTCACGGAACACTATAGTTATTCACAATCACGAAAGTTCATTATTTGCATGCGTTTTAAAGCCTTGCCGGATAAACATTTTATTTGCGTGCTTCTGCACTGTTTTACCCAAAAATTAAATTGATGTCATTAATTACTCCCCCCTCGTCGTCCCAAACCTGTAAGACCTCCGTTCATCTTCAGAACACAGTTTAAGATATTTTATATTTAGTCCGAGAGTGTATGCAAGTGTACGCACACTGTACTGTCCATGTCCAGAAAGGGAATAAAAACATCATCACAGTAGTCCATATGAGACATCAGTTAGTTCATGAGAATCTCTTGAAGCATCGAAAATACATTTTGGTCCAAAAATAACAAAAACTACGACTTTATTCAGCATTGTCTTCTCTTGCGGGTTTGTTTTCAATCCGAAAATAAAGATTCAAACGGTTATGAATCAGCGAATCGATTCATGATTCGGATCACGTGTGAAACTGCTGAAATCACATGACATTGGTGATCCGAATCATAAATCAATACGCTGATTCATAACCGTTTGAATCTTTATTTTTGGATTGAAAACCAAACCCGCAAGAGAAGACAATGCTGAATAAAATCGTAGTTTTTGTTATTTTTGGACCAAAATGTATTTTCGATGCTTCAAGAGATTCTCATGAACTAACTGATGTCTCATATGGACTACTCTGATGATGTTTTTATTCCCTTTCTGGACATGGACAGTATAGTGTGCATACACTTGCATACGCTCTCGGACTAAATATAAAATATCTTAAACTGTGTTCTGAAGATGTGAAACGACATTAGGGCGAGTCATTAATGACATCAATTTTATTTTGGGGTGAACTAACCCTTTAACCTCTTTTTGTTCCTGTCGCCTAAGAATAGAATAGAAAAAAAACGAACCGAACCGAACCGAACCGAACCGAAAAACCTGGTTTAAAACCGAGGTATGTATTGAGCCGTGAACTAACTGTATTGTCGCATCCCTTATATATATATATATTTACATATTACATATTACACTTACATATATATATTCGGTGCAGGTAAAAGAAGAAAAAATCAATGGCTTACCAATGCTGTACTGAGGCTGGTAAACTGGGGTGGGCGGTGCAATCTCCTGAATACCTGAACGAACAACAGACAGGCAGAAAGGGGGAAGAGGGTCTCATTAAATTACAGCAAGCAGTGACAAGTTTATTTGTGTGTCTTTCATTTTGTCCTTCCTCTTTTTCACACCTCCGCTGTGGGTGACTGCCTCTAATCCCTGCGCTGGCTCATTAGGGCATACTTGCCATTTGTGAGTGTGTGAGGGAGAAAGGGGAAGTGTGTGTGCTGTGACTGCAGTTTTCCCTGTTGTCTTTTAGCGCATGTGGAATGCCTGTGTTAAAAAACAAGCGAACGTTTGTCACAGCGAGTGAGCCCTGACAATTTGGTGCATGTGTGTGGTCTTAAAGGTCAATCGGGCCACCTATCAGGACGCCCTCTGCCACACATGCATGCATACGGCCCATGATAGGTCTGGAGCGCTGGGTCAACCATATATTACCCATGACTTCTGTACTTCTGCCCATATCTCTGACACAACTGGGACACTGACACCTTATCCTCCTCCTCCAACCCCCCAAACTCAAAAGTCCCTCAGCAATAACTCATATCAGACGTCAAAGGCTTGATGCTTCAAATGCTTCGCTCATTTTTTAGTGTTTTTAGCCTGGGAGGCGTAAGAGCTGGCATTGTTTACGAATGCAGACCTGTACAAATCCGTTTGCTTTAAAGGATGTAGTGTATAGATAGAGTTTAACATGAGACTTCCTGGTCACTGTTATCCAAAATAAAAACCCACAAATCTTCAAGTGCTAATAATATCTAATGTCTGGGTCACTTTCCCTGTGATAAACGACGGCTGCGTTTCCTGCTCCATGAGAGGTGGCAAGCGGTCCGCTGGTGCTGGTCATGTTTTTAGCCGCGGCTCGCCTTTGGTGCAGGAAAGACGGGAGCTCAAGCTATAAATATCCATGTTGAGACGTTCCATGTAGAACAACAAACAAGCTCTTCTATCACTGAGCCGTAACCCGTGAAGAATTATGCGTCTGTCGTGCTGGGAGGGAAACGGGTCTGGTTGTGACAGGTGCTGTTCGCCCGGACCGTGTCAAACTTCTCCCTGTAGCTTGCACTGTCGCGTGAACTTGGAGAAATAAAAATGCAGCAATACACACTGGATTATCACTTACTGAGAGTGAAGCACCCAGAAAGACCATTGCAATGTTGATGAAAGCCAAGCGACACAACCTGAGAAATTTCAGGACTTTGTATGGAACCAGTTATTCACAGGAATGAGGGGAAGGTGTTAGAGTTTCAGAGAGCGGCTTCTACTAAATCCTTCATAAACAAACAGCAGTTTGCGAAGTGACAATGATACTGACTTTGGAGTTTAAATCAATTAAGCAGGTTAATTGAGTCAAGGGCAGTTGAGGTGAATATTAGAATAGAAAGTATATGAGGGTTAATGGAAACGTCTGTAAAATTACTGGATAATGTCCAAGTAATAAGCTGCCAGTACTTATTTTTTAATAGCCCGCCCCTTTTCAGCATTGCGCTTATTGTGCTCTGTCTTCCGGTTTGTATTTCCACAGCATGAAGGAAAGATCTTATGGATTTGTGACTGATCCGTTTTTTTTTCTTTTTCTTTTAAATCTTCACGGCCTACTGGCATTTGTTATGAGATCCGCATCAAACATTACAATGTTCATGAGAACTTTTGGTAACTGTAAAGTAAATCCACTTCACCAGTTAATTACTCTTGGATAGCGATGCCGTAGAAATATACAGAGCTACCACAAAAACGAAAGTTCAAAGACAAAATTTTCGAAAAGATGGCTGTGAGTTTATTTCTCTAGCACATAAGGTCTTATAAAATGGTGCAGGCATGACGTCAGAACCCAGAAGTCTAACTTGCCGCGGGTTCCTTCGCTTTTCCTATGGGGTTTTATAATGTGTTTTTTTTTCAATTTATGGGTAAAATAAAGCCTGTGGTGAACATAACTTGACAATACTTTGACGTTTTGTTCTATAACGTAAATTACACACACACACACACACACACACACACACACACACACACACACAACCATAGCGAAAACGTAATTTTACAAGCAGTTATGTTAATTTTTGAAAACATGTTTTATTTAATTTTTGTATATAATGTTTAATAGAAAACAGTTGTATTTTAAAACGTAATTTATTTGTGTGAACAAAGTTGAATTTTCAGTCGCCATTATGCCCAGTGTTTCCAAGTCTGTGGACCACAGCTGACACAGGTTGATTTTATTGTCCGCAGATTCATTTTTACCCCTCAGAACGTGATTTTGTGTGTTTTTGTTGTTGTTGTTGTTGCTGGTTTTATTATGCAAACCTGGCAACCCTGATTGTGCCAGTGTCAGGTGATCCTTCATAAATCATTCTATGGGCAAATTCCAAGCGACGTTTTTGCACCCATGAAGGGTACTTCGGGAAGAGGCGCCATTTTTAGCGGCAAAAAAAAAAAAAGAACAAATGAATCCCTTCACTAAGGGCCAGTATTGCCACAGTTACTTTGAAAAAGTAATCTGATTACTGATTACTGATTACTCCTTTAAAAAGTAACTTAGTTACTTTACAGATTACTTGATTTTAAAAGTAACTAAGTTAGATTACAAGTTACTTTATAAGTTACATTCAGCAGTTGCCGACAACACCCCTGCCGCCTCAAAATAAAAATGACAACTGTTTTTGGCAACACACTTTATTGCATTTATGCCCGAGCCTGACGGCCCCGACTTTTTTACGCCCATTTTTTTAGGCTTCTCCTTCGTTTTATATTTATTTTAATAATTAAAATGAACAATGAGATGTGCTGTTGGAAACAACATGAGACCATGATAGCTTGCGCCACTGTCAAGATATGGCTCGCGCAGGGTTAAAGAGTCCGTTTCTTCAGTGCAGCTGCTAGAGTTATGGCCTTTTTACAACTGGTTCCTTCATTCGTTTTCTCTGACCAGGTAGGCCTATCTATCTGATTGCGAAATGACCAGGAGTAGGCATAATGCATTCCGAGAGTCTTTCGAGACGTATTTAATTCCGATCACTCAAACAAACCAATTCAGAAGGTGCAAGAAAGCATTTCAAACTAAACCGGACAAATGTAAATGTATTGGTGGTTGTTTAAACCACATGTGTAAATTTTACTCCTGGCAAATAATTAAAAAATAAATGTGTGAGAGCTTGTTATGTTGTAGTCAGATAGATAACGGTGCTACTGCAACATCGCTGCAAATGAGTAAAGCAAGCCAACGCAAATGGCCGTAAATGAAACTTTAAAATAAGTCACACAAAACACAATCATCTTCAATATAAATTAATGAGACTAATGATCTCACCAGTGCTTAGGTCGCTCTCTCTCATATTGCGATCTATGAATTTGAAATGGGCTGCTGAATAAAATGCTAGAATCTTTTGCTTTGATGTGAACTCCGTTAAATGAGCATATACCGCGGGAATTGAAGATCGGATTTATATTAATTTTGCTGAAGTGTAAGGTAGGCTATAAGACAACCTGCATGTACTTTCTTTTCTTCTTTTTTTTAGATTGTGTAGCCCGTTTCGTTTTTTTTTGAGCGCCGTTGCGAGCAGTTGGACAGCCTATCAGCATGCCTCAGCTCGTCAAAAATGCCTTTGTGGTGGTATAATAACTAGCCTACTTTGTTTTTGATGTCAAAGTAGTTATATTTCGTTTCGTTTCTTTATTTAGATCATTTCAAAAAATGTTTAGAGCAATTTTTTGTTTGTTAAATTAAAGTTTTAATTTTTTTATGTGACGACCCAGTGAGTTAACCGCATGTTTAATAGCCTATAGTCTCTCAAACCAACTCTTGAATTGTCTTGCCTATATAAACTTTAATTTAACAAACAAAAAATTGCTCTGAACATTTTTCTTAATTAGGTTTATAAAGAAACGAAACGAAAAATAACTACATTGACATTAAAAACAAAACTGAATTATTTTACGGCTGCAACAATGTAAAAAAAACAAACAAAAAAAAAAACACGGGCTCCAGCCTGACTCGGGCTGAGAATTTTGATAAGCTGTCGGTTTTTACTAAGAAAAATGACTAAAATAGTAACTCACAGTGACTTGGATAAGTAACTTTAATCTGATTACTGGTTTGGAAATAGTAACGCGTTAGATTACTCGTTACTGGAAAAAAGTAGTCAGATTAGAGTAACGCGTTACTATGTAACGCGTTACTGGCATCACTGCTAAGGGCCCTTCTACAAATCCATTAGGGAAGGGAACATGTGATAGTCACTTCAAGGAAGTAATTTAATCGTTTATGATCATGTGACCCCTGAATCCTCACAATATATTTTAAATATAGATATGGCGGGAGAGTTGGAGTTAATGTATAAACGGAATAATAAAAATAAAAAAAAATGTGATATATAGACACATCTTCACATTGCTCTTATATTTTGTGTAATTTAATTACAGTTACTTCACAAGTAATTGAACTAATACTGTGTATAGACTGTAGAACAATTATATATAACACAATAGTGGAATTAAAATCAAAATTTAAAGTCTAACTTAAAAAGGCATGTTTTTTATGTATCCTCACATTTGTAATACATTGCTCAGTTAATAAGTAAAAATGATGTAGTTTTATATTATGTATTTGAATGAAAACAGAGCCATTTCATATCTATCATTGAATCGCTTATCGCTTCATAATTTTTGAAGAGAGTAATTTGTACAGTAATCTAATTACACTATTGAAGATGTAATTAGTAACTAGTAATTAATTACTTTTTTAGAGTAACTTACCTAACACTGGACCTAGATAACTACATGAGAGTTAATCAGACCTGAACATGTTTTTAATCCATCAAATATTCAGTTATGAATGTCATGCACATTTAATTGTAGCATGCCTATAGGCAAAACATGATGTAGCTTGATTAACACTGTGCAAACTGAGACTAAAATGTGATTTTGAAACTGACAAAATAGGGAGATAAACACTTCTATGCATCAAGCAAATGTGGTTAATCGGTGGGCCTATATCCTTATTAAACACAGCGATTGTTGTGGCCAGCAACTTTAGTTATTATGTATACAGAATACAATCGAAATGAGTAGTTTGAGGTGTGATACTTACGGACACATGGCCGGAGGGGGGAGTGACCTTGCTTGTACCCAGGGGCACAGCGGTTACACCTCTGTCCTGTGACTCCTTCTCGACACAAACACTGCCCTGTGGACTGGTTACACCAACGGCCCACTGCACCCATGGGGTGGCACTGACATGCTGAGAGAGACAAGTAAAAAATGGGATGAAAGGATGAAAGTGAAGAATGAGATTTGGATTTTTAAAGGGTAAGTTCATAGCCTGGATGCCAGCCGAACTCAGCCCTGCCCTCAACATTTGAGTTGGGCAGTTCGGTCTGGACTTGATCCATAGAGGAGTGATTATGCCCAAACAAAAACTGTTCGGACCAATGAAATCATCAGGGCGGGCTTTAGACGATGATGGACAGATGATAAACAGTAACGTAATCAATCACGTCCTCAATGCCGCTTGGGTTGCTTTTGTTCTAATCCTAAACGGAGAACTTACTCGTATATGCATTCACCTTTCTCTCGGATATGATGATCATGTTGGTAAGTAACTGTATCCTTAAATAATTTTTTTTACAAACACCGGCAAAGATAATTTATTCCAGCGTGCGTGCAGACAGGGTTGCCAAGTTTTACAACAAAACCTGCCAATTACTAGCCCAAAACAGTAGCTTCTCGGAGGGGGTTCTCCGGAAAAAAATGGCATTCGGGGGGTAAAATGTGTTATTTTGGCAAGGTTGCTTGCTCAAATTCCCATTCCTGGGTCTATATATCACATAATTGAGGTCACTTTAACCCACGGACATGGAAAACAACCCGCTGGAAAACCGCAGACTTGGCAACACAGTGCAGTTGAGTTCTGTTGACATTTGACAACTAACGTAATGCTTCGCTCTGTTGCTCTGATTGGTTGTTGGTCTAATCCAATTGATTTCTTTCCTGGTTCGGTTGAAACACGCCCCATAATCACAGCCCAATGGAGCAGTTTCAGACTCATATTCTGACTAGAATTGATTATGACCACGTCAGGCTAGTTAGTTCGCCCAAAAAAGAAAATTCTGTGAAAATCTCTCTAATTTTTCCAAACCTGTATGAATTTCTTTCTTCTGCTGAACATAAAAGAATATATTTTGAAGAATGTCAACTATCGCTGAAAGAAACTCATACAGGTTTGGAACAACTTGAGGGTGAGCAAGTTCATTTTTTGGATGAACTATCCCTTTAAAAGGACACACAAGGAGTGATGTAGCAAGAAGACGACTAGAGCAGTGCTGGGGGGAAAAAAAACATGCTTCAGAAGAGAATTATCATAAGACTAAGGGTATTAGTGTAAGACTAGACATATGAAGGGAAATGACGAGTAATGCTACACAGAACAAGGCAGCTGTGGTTCCTGTCTTCAGTTGTTACTCAAGTCTCATTGACCCCCGAGCAACATTTTCCCCATAAAACATATGTGTGATGGCTGGAGACCATCGAGAGGAAAGATCTGCTTCTCTGCTTCTGCTCAACCCCTTTTCATCCAAACAAAGCTCCAGCCGTCCTACAAACATTTATATACGCTTAAAAAATCAGGTCTGTTTTAACATTAACAAGTTCTAAATCTTTCACTACCCAAATTTTTAAAGATAATTCTATCACTTAATTCAAATATTTAGCTGTTAGCAGAGGTTTTATGGTATTTCCAAGACATAATTTAGATTGTGTATACATTTGCACACTAAATCACAAGTAAACATTGATGTATGATATGTATGCACAAGCATGCAGTGTAAACTGATGTTATATTGGGACATTGACTAAAATGCTCCGTGAGCGTGCCATAGACATGAGAGCAGTCAAAGGGCAAGTGTCAGTGGACATTCCATCACTCATAGTGTAGCCATAACATAGACACAAACTATGCTGCTTTCACACACCTCAGACCCCACAGGTGGCAAAGCTACACAAAAACATGTTTTTTTTCCACTTGTGGAACAGTAAGAATATATTCACTCACTGACATGGCAGCTTAAACATGATTTCCACAGAAAACATACACAGACAGATCAATTTTTACTGACGTTGGCAGGCCTTGCGGTGACTGAGTGGTTTGCCATGGTCACGCGTGTATCCATTCTGGCAGAACTGGCAGTGGCGTCCCATTGTGTGGTGCCGGCACTTCAAACAAATTCCTCCACTGACTCGACCAGACTGCTGATACACGGCCATACTGAACCTACACTTAGTAGAGTGACCGTTACATTCACATGCTGGAAGAGAAAGAAACAGACAAAGATGAGGGCAGCTAGAGGACTGAATGATGGCAGGAAAAACTAAATCCTTACAGTAGCTTCCTAAATGCTTACTTTATTTGAGAAACAAAACTGCATAAAATATAAATATATACGCATTAAGATTGTATCTTTCTTTTTTTCTTGCTGCACTTGCAGATTTTTTCTTATCCCAGTGCAGTAAGATAAAATTTACTCGTATTAAAGATTCTCTGACACCAAGTCATAGGCTGCATCCGAAACCACATACTATCTTGAGTAGGTACTTATTTTGAATAAGTACTTACTTTTCAAGCACTAAAAAATTATGATCTATGTAAGGAATAATTGACGAACTTAGGCGTGTTGTTTTTTGAATAATTCAGTGTATCGAGTCAGTTATTCCGCTTATACTATGGTTATCACGCCAGGTTATGTATTTCAAGACTTTTGTCAGTTTTTTTCCCTTGAAACACTCTTCTGTTTAGGACTAATTTCTTACACATCTTATCCCACGCCTCCGTTGCTAATTCCCAAATGTCGAGGCTTGAACCACTGATAGCAGTCTAATAGAGAGAGATTAAGCATGTGTGAATTACCTCAGAATGTGCATCTCTAAACAGCATTCGGCAAATGTGTGCGTCTCTACTAATAGCAAAATTGTACGTTTATCTGCTTCAAGAACAGCCCTGTTATTACCCTTACTAGTGAGAAATTCATGCAACTTTTTAAGTTGTTAAACTATTTTACTGATTCAAATCATTAGAGCAGCACTGACAAACACGTTTCTGTGTGAGTGTGTATCCGTGTCCGTACTTGTATATGTGTGCGTTTGAGCGATAGAGAGTATGTGCTTTCCCTACATAATCAAACATAATTTTGTGGCAAAAACATGGAAATAATTTGTTGTTTTTATGCTATTGTTTACTATATTTATTTGCGTCAGTGTCGCTGTGGGTTTTGGTTCTTTCTCCACTCCATTTATTATCCTAAATTAGATGCACCTGTTTGAGGTCGTTGGCTGCATAAAGACACCTGTCCACCCCATACATCAGTAAGAATCCAACTACTAACATGGCCAAGACCAAAGAGCTGTCCAAAGACACTAGAGACAAAATTGTACACCTTCACAAGGCTGGAAAGGGATACGGGGAAATTGCCAAGCAGCTTGGTGAAAAAAGGTCCACTGTTGGTTCCCCTGCTTAAATCAGCACATGTCCAGGCCCGTCTTTAGTTTGCCAATGACCATTTGGATGATCCAGAGGAGTCATGGGAGAAAGTCATGTGGTCAGAGTAGACCAAAATAGAACTTTTTGGTCATAATTCCACTAAACGTGTTTGGAGGAAGAAGAATGAAGAGTACCATCCCAAGAACACCATCCCTACTGTGAAGCATGGATGTGGTAGCATCCTGCTTTGTCCCATGTGCAGAAAACACCCCCAGAGCGACTGCACTGTATTAAGGAGAGGATGACCGGGGCCGTGTATTGCGAGATTTTGGGGAACTTCCCTCAGTTAGAGCATTGAAGATGGGTCTAGGCTGGGTCTTCCAACATGACAATGACCCGAAGCACACAGCCAGGATAACCAAGGAGTGGCTCTTTAAGAAGCATATCAAGGTTCTGGCGTGGCATAGCCAGTCTCCAGACCTAAACCTAATAGAGAATCTTTGGAGGGAGCTCAAACTCTGTGTTTCTGTGTGACTGATCTAGAGAAAATCTGTGTGGAGGAGTGGGCCAAAATCCCTCCTGCAGTGTGTGCAAACCTTGTGAAAAACTACAGGAAACGTTTGGCCTCTGTAATTGCAAACAAAGGCTACTGTACCAAATATTAACATTGATTTTCTCAAGATGTTCAAATACTTATTTTCCTCACTGTATATGGACATGTAATGCAGTCAAGACCTGCCTGGAACTACTTTAGCCATGCATTTCCCTGAAAACAAATGCACACCTTAGAACGTTCGTCAACCAATCAGATTAAAGCATTCAACAGCCCAGTAGTAGAAAATAGCATAAGTAGTATGAATGTCATTCGGACGTACTACCAAATCCACTTGAAGGCAAGCTAGCAACCTTAGCCGAAAAAAAGGTAACGCCCGCTAACGCTGCGGTACGCGGGGAAGGAGACAGGCCGTTTTTTGAATAGATGTCAATAGAGGAGAGACTTCACTACAAAATCACACCTGGAACATTAAAGTCTGTATTTGCACTGCCACTGAGCCAGAGAGAGCAGTTATCATACAGTACTTACTGGTATAAAACAGCTTCACAAACAGTCAGCCACAAAGTTTATTTCAGTGTTATTTCTGTGTTAAAAATATTCATATTATCCCAGAAGTACTAGGATAAAATTTGTAATTGGATGTAAACATATGTCTATGGAGGCCTTTTGAAAGTAGGGGAGACCGGGTATGGTTGTAACACTTTACAACCAGCTAACTACCCCCTTTTTTTTTAGCTACACGTCTGAAACTTTTAGGCAAAGTACCATTTTGTATTTTTCTACTACAAATGACAACAATTAAAAAAAATCAACTACATCACAGACTTTGTGAGATATGACAAATACTAATTGGTCCTTTGTTACAACCTACCCCCCTACTGTATGTTGTAACACATACTGGGGTAAGCAGGGCTGGCCCAGACCAATTTGCTGCCCTAGGCAAGATTTTACTTGGTGCCCCTTGTATCAAGATTCTTATATGTTGGTTGTGTTTTTATATTTAAAAAAATAAATAAATGCACACACACACACACACACACACACACACACACACACACACACACACACACACACACACAGCCCCTAAAACTACCCATCACCGGAAACATTCTGCATTTTTACTTTCTCAAAAAAACTCATCCTGTATGATTTAAAAGCCTTTTGAAAAGTGGGGACCGCTGGCTGTTTCCCACAATGTAGGTAATCTCAGGTTTTACTATCCTTATTGGGACATCTGGTCCCCACAATATAATATAAACAAGGACACACACACACACACACACACACACACACACACACACACACACAAACACACACATACAAAAATGTGTGTATGTATATATCCTCCACTAAACTATGCATGCTCATTTTTTTCACCATGAATTCAACTTTTTAAGAAATGTTTATATTTAGTGTGCATTTTATTTTATTTTTTAGCTATTTTACATAAACCTGTTTATAAATATCATTACTAATTTCAGAAAATAATATTTTTTAAAAACGCCATATATCCCCTTACAATTGCACAACTGAGTAAAAACATTAGTCAATTAAAAAAATTATATATGTTTATAAACAATTTCAATTATTTATTACAGATTCTGATCACCCAGAACAGCTGCTTACATAATGTTTAAGGTAAAAATAACTGGAATTAATAAGCAAACATTCATATTTAGATAAAGCATTTAGATAAACTGTTCATTTATTTCATCACTTTACCTCTGTCTTTATCCCCTTATTCCTTATCTTTCCTGTATCAGAAGGCTTCGGTCTTTTTGACACATTGGCCATCCGTCATAAATAATTAGGCAACTTTCACTGTCTGGCGCGTGAACAAGCACATTAAAAACGAAAGCGCGAGAGGCGACGCGAACAAATTCCCCAATGTTAAACTGATCGCGCGTTCAATATCGGACACACTAAAGCACTCGCTGGGCAGGAGGAGATTTATGCGGTGGTCTGGGAAGAGTCTGGGGATTTGTTTAAGGTTTGTTTGATAATATTTCAAATTAATATTAATAAAAAAGTAGCAGTAATAAAACACTCATTTTGGCGCCCCTATGGACGAGTGGCGCCCCCTAGCATTTGCCTATTTTGCCTATGCCACGGGCCGGCCCTGGGGGTAAGATGAAACAGGTAGACAAAATCCTCAAAAACTTAGGGTACTCCTAGTGGTATGCCACAACAGTTTTTTTTAATGAATGGCTGCAACAATAAAATGTATATATGAGGAGTGTATGTGCATATTGTGTGTTTTGTGTGTGTGTGTGTGTGTGTGTGTGTGTGTGTGTGTGTGTGTGTGTGTGTGTGTGTGTGTGTGTGTGTGTGTATATGTGTGTGTATATGTGTGTGAGAGAGAGTAAATTAACATAAACATAGGCATTCGGTAGAGTTATTAAAATGTTAACCTAAGCCGCCACTGTCGCACATTGTTTAGCTAGCGGTATTAGCATGGTGCTTTGAAATTAGCAGGATTAACACAATTCTTTACTAGAGAAACTACAATTTGACCTGATATAACTCTTACAACATTATTTACAATGGTGGAGTACTATACAAAATATTGTCTTTTTTAACCTCAGAATTAGAATTGCTGCTGTAGCTTCAGCAACACAGACTGGAAAACCTCCTTGTGGGATCGTAAAGGAAGCCAGAGGAAACTGAAACTGTCAAATGACTCCTATCTTATCCGTGATTCATGGAATTGGTAGTGTTACAACTCTCCCTGTGTTACAACTATACCTGGTCTCCCTTGTAGCTATTGTATCGATTACATTGTAATACCAGTAGGTGACGACAAGTGACTATTAAAAATAAAAAAAATTAATTGAATTATTCATTCAAGAGATTCGTTCAAAAACACTGATTCATCTAGTAAAGAAAAAAGTATATTATATGTTATATAAAGTCTACTATATAGTAGTGAATTATGGATTTCGGACACAGCCTTATTATGATTAGCCAGCATGCATTGCGACTGGAATCAAATCCGAGGGAGTTTGATCTGATTACCCACCAGGATTGTAAAACATCATCAATCCAATCATCCAAAGTAAAATAAATTGTATGAAGTTTTGCTTATCATGTAAATTAATTTAAAGGTTTAGTTCACCCAAAAATGAAATTTATTTCATTAAGTACTCACCCTCGTGTCATTGGACACCTGTAACACCTTCGTTCATCTTCGGAACACAAATGAAGATATTTTTGTTGAAAGCTGAGAAAGGCTTCAGAAAGGCCTCCATTGGCATTCAGTGCATTCCCACTGACCCACTCACAAGTCGTTACAAAGTCCATCTCACTACAGTGGCTGTACAATAATTTTACGAAGCGACGAGAATAGTTTATGTGTGCAAAAAAAAATCAAAATAATGACTTTATCCACCAAGTTATTGTCTTTCGTGCAGGTCTCTGACGTGAACTCACGCAATAGCGGCGCTCCTCCTCTTCCGGGTCATGTATTGAGCTGCGTCATATTCTTGGGCATGTGTCGAGTTCACGTCAATAACTTGGTGGATAAAGTCATTATTTAGATTTTTGTGCGCACAATAACTATTTTCGTCATGGACTTTGTAACGACGTCTTTAGTGCCTTTATGGGTCTTGTGAGAAGGTCAGTGGGAATGTACTGAATGCCAATGGAGGCCTTTCTGAAGCCTTTCTCAGCTTTCAACAAAAATATCTTCATTTGTGATCCGAAGATGAACGAAGGTGTTATGGGTGTCCAAACGACATGAGGGTGAGCAATTAATGAAATCATTTTCATTTTTGGGTGAACTAACCCTTTAAGAATTTGGTCAAATCAACAAACAATACTAATATTTTTGTTTTACAGTGGTTTACAATGTAGATTTGTACACGCTTTATGTGATATTGTGTGGAAAATATGCCATTAATTATTAAACAGTGAATTATTCTAAATACTATTTAAAAAATGGACAGTTAAGCACAGACAGACCATCAGACACACACAGGCTCAAACTCACGGACGCACGGGTGTGGTTGGCTGGGTGTGGCCCGTTGCCATGGGCGATCATAAAAAAATGTCTCACATACGTCACAGTCCGGCCCAGATGTGTGATGCTCACATTGACACACGGCGCGCCCCTGGTTATCACGGCGACAGCGAGAGGCGTGGCCGTTGCACTTGCACCTGCCCCCGACCTGTAGGTCAGAAAGGGCGAGAGGGGGTTTGGCTGGGGCGTAAAGAGATGATGGGACGAGGTGTTGCGAGGCGCTTTTTCTCGATTTAGAACGGGACTTCCCCCTCCCTCCATTGTTTCTCCTTCTCCTCAACTCTCGCCCTTTGGAGCCCGGCTGCGGGATATTTAGGGACCAATCACATGTGCCATTCTGGCAGGGCTTGTAACCGTCCCTCTTACGGCCCCTTCCCACTCTACCTTGAGATCCCATCTCCTTTTGGGTAACATTGTGGCCGCTTTGCTGCACTGTGCTTTTATTCCTAACTCTCTGTGTTGAAGTCTGTTTTTCACGACTATTTCCCCAAATTTCAGATGTCTTAACGCCAGAGTTTTTCTCGCCAAACCTCAGAACTTTGTCTCCTCGTTCTCTCCATCTAAACGCGCCTCCCACTTCATTCAATTTCTCCTCTCTTTTTTTCATTTTGTCCAGTGATTGATGAAACACTATCTTTATGTCTGTTGCAGTAACCCAGTCTTGGAGCCCTGGACTATAGTCAAAATCCGGCGAGGAAGGACGTCCATCTAAAGTCGAGAAGGCCAGCATGACATTTCCACGATGCTTCTGCAGTGGTCTGGGATCTGAACACAGCGGCTCCGTCTCCTGGTGCTTTGTCAAAGCGATAGACTGTGCAGGACGGCTGAATGCACCCATGCAGTCGCTTGAGTAAAACTGTAGAGGACGCCAGCTCCTGCCAAAGTCCATTGACTTCAAGATGGAGATGGAGAAGGACTCCATCGACTCCACCTGTTGACAAAACTGAAGACTAATGTAAGTGACTTCAAAGCGTCTGCCCAGGGGAACTGTCAAAGTCCAATCCCCAGCAGCCGAGCTTTCGGCAGCCGTCCAGCACGTCAGATTATGGGGGTTGTGAAGATCTGTTAGAGTGCTGATGTTGGTTTTGGGTCCTTGCTGGAGGTCCTCCATCGTCACTGGCATCCCGTAGGCCGTGTTGATGAATTCAGATAGGCAGTGGCGTGGACGCCCGTCCAGTTGGTAGCAGGGGTCATGAGGAGAGATCCAGCTGAGAGGAGACTGAGAAAGTAGAGGAGAAAGATGGGAGAGAGGGAAGAGGGTGAAGAGGAAAAGAGGGAGGAAGGAGAGTGTCTGGAAAGGAGGGGAGTGATATCTGGACATGATGTCGTCAAGCCTGTAACAGTAGGAAAGGAGAAAAGAAAGATTAAAACATTCATAAGAGGTTCAGGATACTGATGGATTTACTTGATATTTGAGTGAAGCGATATGGATTTTCACTATTAAAAACATCCCAGCTCACGGCACTCATTCTAGTCGACCATTTTACACACAATCCATCCAATCAGAGACCCGTTTGTCAGCAGGAGGCCTCTCTTTATCTGGTCTAGGTCAATGCAGCTTACCTCAATGCTTTTCAATATATATTCATCTTGACATTTTCTACTCTAGGGCATGTGAGTGTAAACGCAGAGAGAATGCAAGACATAGAGCATGTGGAGAAGCTGCTCCAACGCCTTTCTCGTTTATCATATTTATGGCTTTACACTCTCTAAAACTGCCCAATCCAGATGGGGAATTAAGAGTGGAGATAGGAAGATCACTTTATAGAAAGGACTAAAGCCCGGGACACACCAAGCCAACATCAGATAACTAGCGGCGATGAAAGCTGACTTGATTAAAGCTGTTGTAGAACTGATAATGTTGTAGCCTCTCATCTATGGGATCAAATTCCTGCCAAATGTATTGCGGTCAATAAAAATAAGGGTGAATCAATTTTGTTTTTTAAATATGTGAAAATATAACGCACAAAACTGAAAAATCAATGCAAAGTTAACCAGAATCACAAACAACGCAGTCACAGAAATAAAAATAATAAGCGTGAGTCAAACATTTTTAACAAGTTTAAAATTATAATACTCAAAACAGAATCATGAATTCAGAATTATCTGAATCGCACACAAAGTCATGTTTTCTGCTTTTAATTTAAAAAAATGGTATGCCTGTGCACTTTTCTCCTTTGCTCTTGTTTCCACATTCTGCGCTTGCTTTTCCAAATGTTGCAGTTCGAGTTTCATGTAAATCAGGGGCGGGTCTTAGCATCACCATTGGTCCACTAGTTCTAGATTGACAGATCATCCTCTAGCCAATCAAACGAAGAGGGAAGTTGATGTCACAAAAGCCCCTTTCACACTGCACGTCGGACCCGCAATATTCCCAGAACATTGCCGGGTCGCCTTCTGTGTGAAAGCAGGCACGTCCCGGAATTGATTACCGAATTGAACCCGGGTCGGGGACCTAGTAACATTGCGGGATTCGACCCCGGGACGAGCGCTGTGTGAACAAAAGCCGAAACTAATGCCGCAACGTGTACGTAGTTATCGAGCTTTTTTTTTCAATAATGCAACCCTGCAGTGCCAGAAGAGCTAGTCTGTGTTTTAAACACAGAGAGTGTTCGTATACAAAAGAAACTAAAATTAAACAAGCAGAAATGTGCGCAAACTGGACACAAGTCGAGACCACGGAGCTCCTTACTATCCGCGCTGAAGCTGAGATCGCTCGCCGTTATACGTCACATCAGGATGTCACGTGTCAACTCAACCCGGGACCGTTACGGGTTGTGTGTGAAAGCGCACATATTACGGTATTTCGCTGGCAGTGAGAATGGACCAAATCTAGCGGCCCGGGAACAAATGCCGGGTCGCATTATCCTTGTATTTGCAGAAATCGTAGTGTGAAAGGGGCTCAAGCGACTCACGCCTCAGTTCAGCCAGCTGCTGTTGACTTGAGCTCGAGTATAACGCGCTCTCTATTTGAATTCATGATTCAGTTTTGAGCATTATAATTTTACCCTTGTTTAAATGTTTGACTCAAGCTTATTATTATTTTTTATTTTTGTGACCACGTTTTGTTATTCTGGTTAACTTTGCATTGATTTTTCAGTTTTGTGCGTTATATTTTTACATGTGTTTTTTACATTTTGATTCACGCTTATTATTTTTTTATGCGTGACCGCAATACATTTGGCGGGAATCTGATCCCATACTCGTCAAGCTGCGCTTGAACACACCAACAGGACTAAAGGCGACTGTCAACTAGCATGTGCGTTCTGCGCCTGTGTGCAAGGAAATATTTGTCTATATAGTCTATTTTCGTCATTCAGGTATACAAATCGTCAACAAAGCAGCAGCTTTTGTACTTTTTAGCCTGTTGAACACATGACCAAAGAACCACACTGGAATCTTTGATTATATATAAAGAGAAAGACATCCTGTTTTTTTTTAATCTTTATTTTTAGTGTAATGAAATCACTTAAGAATGTACATATAGAGTAAAAATGTAATTCAGTATAACTAATAACTATAACTAACATGGTTTTCTAACTAACTGGCATCTTTTGCAGATTATTTGGCCATCATTCTTGCAGAAAGGGCCAGCACATCTCACAAAAACATTTGCAGCGTGGACAAATTTTACACCACTTCCTTTTTAGCCAACGTTATGCAAAAGTTTGGACTGACCTACAGGTTGTGGTCTTTTAGGGGCCGTTGACACGACACCATTAGCTTTTTCGTCATGCGCATGCGTATTACAAATTCAGTGTATAGGCATTTGTGAGAATCTATACAACAATGGCAGACTACAGGACTGTGGTTTTGCTGCTCAAGATAGTGAGTTTACTAATGCTTCTCCAGTAAAGTGTTGATTTACTGCACCAGTACTGCGACCAGCGGAGACACATTATTAACATTCTTCAAATTCTAACATTGCCAGTTAATTCTAATTTTGGCATCACCAACTACTGGCCAGGCATGCATAACACAGCGTTTTTAGACATTTTTACAACATTGTCATCTATACGTGAAAGTTAAAAAAAAAAGAAAGAAAGGAAAACCTTTTAAATTTTTAAGTGCATTGTTGTTGTATAAACGTACCCTTAGATAGAGAGAACCTTTAATACATGTGTGTCCAAACAAGGGCTGAGTAGTGCATTTATGAAAATGTTTTTTGGAAAATGATAATAAATGAGGGCAAAATCCTGTGGTGCATTGACACTTAAATACATTGAAATGTAGATTTGTCATGATTTAGGATTAAATATAAATGTGACCCTGAATCTCAAAACTAGTCATAAGTCAAGATCATGTTCCATGAAGATATTTTGTAATTTTCCATTGCATTGCTACACTGTAAAAAATTATTTAGAAAAAAAGTTACCTGGTTGCCTTAAAATTTTGAGTTCATTGAAATTGAAATTTTGAGTTAATACAATGAAAAAATGTTGAGATTCGACAACCTTTATTAAAATATTATTAAAAGATTTTGTAAGCATATTGGATAATTGTGTGTGTTTTATTTCTGATTACACAGTGAAACATGCCAAATAGTGCTATTTTCATGATTTGTTAATTTTTTTATGTGGTTCAGATACAAAAAATGTTTTGAGTTTCTATTTATTAAACTAATTTCCTTCATTGTGTCAACTCAAAATTTTAATTTCAATAAACTCAAAATTTTAAGGCAACCAGGTTACTTACTTTTTTAAGTTAAACCAACAAAAAACAACCACAATTTTTTACAGTGTAAGGACTTCATTTGGACAACTTTAAAGGCAATTTTCTCAATATTTAGATTTTTTTTTTGCACCCTCTGATTTTCAAATCTCATCCAATTATTGTCCTGTCCTAACAAACCTCACATCATGGAATCAATTGAAGCAATGGAAAGATTATTTATTCAGCTTTCAGTTGATGTATAAATCTCAATAATAATAAAAAATACTCTTTATGACTGGTTTTGTGGTCTAGGGGAAAAAATATAAAATTTTACAATATAAAATATTTATATTGGAAGAGATAGTGTATTGATATTCTGACTATATATATATATATATATATATATATATATATATACACTGTAAAAAATTATTTAGAAAAAAAGTTACCTGGTTGCCTTAAAATGTTGAGTTCACTGAAATAAAAATTTTGAGTCAATACAATGACAATTTTTTGAGATTCGACAACCTTTATTAAAATATTATTAAAAGATTTTGTAAGTATTTTGGGTACTTGTGTGTGTTTTATTTCTGATGATGCAGTGAAACATGCCAAATAGTGCTATTTTCATGATTTATCAAATTTTTTATGTGGTTCAGATACAATGATATTTTGAGTTTCTATTTATTAAACAAATTTCCTTCATTGTATCAACTCAAATTTTTAATTTCAATAAACTCCAAATTTTAAGGCAACCAGGTTACTTAATTTTTTTACAGTGTATATATATATATATATATATATATATATATATATATATATATATATATATATATATATATGTATATATATATGTATATATAATAAAATATTATTTTGACAAAATAAAACGCCATGGTCCTAAAATGTATTAGGAAATGCATGTGTCTTTATGGTCCCCTTTAAAAAGATCTGTGGTAGTAATCACATACAAGATATATGAGGAATGCATAGATTTTATTGAAAACTTGCATTGCCATAAATCACACTTAATTGGGTCAGTTTGACCCCCTTTATGCGTTCGAGTGTTAATACGTCACTTTAGGGTCTAAAAGTCCCATCTATTCCAGGACTCAACATTTGATCGGCACCCCTGAGCCCTGACTATAAATTCCAGATAGTTATTCACTTCAGGATATATGGCTAAAGAAATCCTTCCTCGCTCTATGTGTGGGACAATGAGAAAGATTATGGGGAGAAAAGAAGAGAAAGTGAGAAGGACAGAGAAATGAGGGGATCTGTGCTAAGATTAGAAGATAAAATAGAGTGGCAGATTTATAGAATGAATGTGAGAAATGCATGTTCGACTTGAGCCACTTCCTTTGGCAGGACGGCGTAAGCTTGTGCCCGCCTGTCTGCAGGCGCTCGGTAATGAATCTCTGTCTTCTTGGCCCGATGATGGAGTCTGTTTATTTATCTGATGAGAATCTACACCAGAAATCTCGCCTGCAGACATGAGAAACAATGCGCTCACTTATCCTCAGACAGAGTGATGTAGAGCCCTGACAACTTGTGGGTTTAGAAACAGGCCGGCAGATGGGCTGCATTTGAGAGCTAACACCCTTCGCTTTCAATGAAACGCACTGTAAAACCCTTAGTGTTCGGTCCGTGCCTCGTACACTCTTCGAAAAAAGGGGTTCATTGGGGTTCTATAAAGAACCATAGGGTTCTTTACTCAACTCCAAAGAATCTTTTTATGCTAAAAAGGTTCTATAATGACAAGAAATCCATTACGAAACAAAATTATATTGCAGTATAGTGGAAAATATAATGCAATACATTAGGCAATATATTCACATATATGAAATGTTATATTAATATATTGCAATATATTGAAAGCAGCAATCATTTGTATATTTTGCAATATATTACATGATATTTTATAATACTATCAATATATTATTCCATATATTTACAATATATTAAAATAAATTTCAAGTAATATATTGGTAAATATATTTTCCTTTCGTAAGGGAAGAACCCTTTTTGTCACAAAGGTTCTTTAGGCTATTGCTCGTTCATGTATTACGTTATTCTGCAACATTTTAGTTGTAAGTTAATTATTGTTTATTAAACTGTTGTAGTAACTTAAAGGGTTAGTTCACCCAAAAATAAAATGTATGTCATTAATGACTCTCCCTAATGTCGTTCCTCACCCGTAAGACCTCCGTTCATCTTCAGAACACAGTTTAAGATATTTTATATTTAGTCCGAGAGTTCAAACAGTTATGAATCAGTGTATTGATCCGAATCATGAATCGATATGCTGATTCATGACCGTTTGAATCTTTATGTGAGGATTGAAAACAAACCCGAAGAGAAGACAATGCTGAATAAAGTCGTAGTTTTTGTTATTTTTGGACCAAAATGTATTTTCGATGCTTCAAGAGATTCTCATGAACTAACTGATGTCCCATATGGACTACTCTGATGATGTTTTTATTCCCGTTCCGGACATGGACAGTATAGTGTGCATACACTTGCATACGCTCTCGGACTAAATATAAAATATCTTAAACTGTGTTCTGAAGATGAACGGAGGTCTTACGGGTGTGGAACGACATTAGGGCGAGTCGTTAATGACTTAAATTAAATTTTTGGTTGAACTAACCCTTTAAAATCACATTTTAATCATGCTGATTTTTGGAGAAGAAAAACTGAAATGGCACTCTTCATGTGATATTAACTACATAAAATGAGATATATATACATATAGATATATACATTATTTTCTAACCCCCATATCTTGAATTTTGTGATCATTCACATGCATTCATAAATACCTTTGAATACACTGAATAATGCAGTGAAATGTTTGTCAATAATATGAAATATTTAATCCGGAAAGGACAAAACAAATGATAATGAATGAATGAATGAACCCCTAAAAGGTTCCATATAGAACCTTTGTCTTGGTTACATAGAACCCTAAAGGGTTCTTTTGATTGAATCCTTACAGGGATAGTTCACTTTAAAATGAAAATTCTGTCATCCTTTACGCGTCCTCAAGTTGTTTCAAACCTGTATACATTTCTTTCTTCAGCTGAACACAAGGGAAGATATTTTGAAGAATGTCAGTAACCAAACAGTTAACTGGAGCCTTTGACTTCCAATAGTATTTTTTTTCCTACTATTGAAAGTCAATGGCTCCAGTTAACTGTTTGGTTACTGACATTCTTTAAAATATCTTCCCTTGTGTTCAGCTGAAGAAAGAAATTTATACAGGTTTAAAACAACTTGAGGACGCGTAAAGGATGACAGAATTTTCATTTTAAAGTGAACTATCCCTTTAAAAAGGGTTCTATAGAACCTTTTATGGGTTCCAAATACGTGGCGCCTAAAGAACCTTTTAAGGTAATTTAAGGTTCTATATAGAACCTTTTCTCCTAAGAGTGTATGATCAGTTGTTAACTGTTAGAAGTGCATCTTATGGACACTTTAGTGCATCACCTGCTCTCAAAGTTCTGAAAATATGCCTAAGTGCTGATGATTGATGATGTCCTAACAAGCGTTTGACATTGACAGCGAAGTCAGCAGGGATGCATAAACGTCCCGGTTGGAGAGGGGAGCACTGAGAGATTCACGAGAGGCGTCACTGGCTCAATTAGCTCATAGGCTGAAATATGAGGCCCCCTGAGGGACAAAGGTCAAAGAAAGCGCACCGAGAGGTAAAACCACACACTGGCTTATCTATTGTTCTTTGGATTTCTAATACATATTTTAAATAATTATGCTTTTTTTCATGCACTTTAAGCATGTTTGCTCTGAAAAATCTGACGCAGGGTGAGGAGCGGCCAGCTGCGGGACGGTCCAGCGCTCTTCCCCGCATTCCCAAGGTCCGGTGTGCAGCTCATTCCACACATGTTTTGTCGTGCCCCGGGGGAAAACTGAGAACACTGTGAAAACCCCTTCCGCATTAATTGATCGCCTGATTAATTGAATCTCCGGTTTCGGAGAGGCGGCAAAGTATCTGAGGGCGATGCGTAAGACTGTAAGTTGGGAAAGTGATGAGGGTGTGGAGATATTCACGGCTGTCTGGACTCGGACGGGCAGGGAGGGTTTTGATATTCTCTTAGCATGATTTGCGTTTGTCCCTGACTTCATTGCCCCACTAGCTAATTAAACATAGCTCATTATTACACATAGCTACTTGAATCTGATGAACTGAAGCTTAACCGATGTGTTTATTGAGCTTGTAAGCCCCTTTCTAGAGGACAAATTCAGGCTTGTTCAGCTCTAGACTTTGGTATCCAGCACCTGGATACAGTTTCCACAATTTGCCTCGCTCTTACCATAAATTCACACCCAGCGTATAGGGTGAGAGCTGCTAAGTGTCCTGTCCTGTTCACCAGAAGTTAGCTTTGAAAACGATCGGGGGCACTTCTTCTTCATAAGTTATCACAAAGTCAGACAGAAATGATCGGATCAGCTTTGTTTGTGCTCGCGCCAACAAGACGAGGCCTTGACTGATAGCCTTAGACTGGGGGATGGCGATACGAACAGATATGTTTAGCCTATAATAGTTTGCCAAAAATATATTTCATCAAGCTAATATAAAAATTGCTCACAAGCATGAAAATAATGGGACTGTAAAAAAAAGGAGTTAGACTTATTGGCTACACTGAATTTACTGGACATTTTAACCATGTTTGGGTCGAAATATGACTTGAAAGTCAGTGGGCCTATTTAAAATAAAAATATAAAATAAACAAGTTTGCCTATTTACATTTCAAATGAACTGATGCTTACATTTATTGAACGCTTTTCCACTAAAATTAGTAGATTTAAATGAGTAGACATTTGCTTAATCCATTCGTTTTAGGAATAGGCCTGCATGAATTAATTTGGTTGAGCTGAATTTGTAGGGTAAAGATCTATAATCGTAAGATTTATAATCGTTTAAATATGAGGTGGTGAATGTGGGCCTTTGAATGAGATCCCATAACAATTTAACATAGATTTACAGTAGTAACAAATAAATATTTTATACTTTTATATAAAATTATCCATATAATGTTTGTTTTTTTTAATATGATTGTTTCATTATCTCTAAGGTGGACACCCAAATTAATATATGATATTTACCATCTGAATCTAATCATGTCACGTCAACAAATGGAAAAGTCAGCCAGCTGTTCATCATCATGTTAAATATTGTGGCTTTTGGCCCAACAGCAGAGGTGACTGACCCCAAATACCATACATTTACATATTCTTCCCTTACTTAAAAAAAAGTAGCATTAATTACCTTGACTGAACAAAACTGAAAAACATTAACAAGGCCTTTGTGACAAAATTTAGAAATTGTTATCAATTATCATTTGATACATAAATCTACAACATGAAAAACATGAAATATTAGCACAGAATTAACTTTGTGCCGCTGACCAAGATCACTGCAAAGATCCGGCAAATCTACACGTGCACCATCTAGTGGTTTAAAAAAGAATAAAGTCAAATACGCCTTTTACCCCTGTGCGCCTCTAGCTGTTGTGTGTCATTTCTGTGCAACCGAATGTAAGTGCAGAAATAAATCGTGTTTAAGTCCGACATCGATTAAACATATAACCCCACCTCCAATGCAGGAGTCAGTCAACACAAATAGAGTGATTTTCATACGGTTTATAATTTTTGAGAAAGTGCGAATGGCGCACTTGGTTGTGTCTGCGTCGTGAGGTGGGATAGGAGAAAGTATTTTACTATTTTATATTATATAAAATAAATAATAATAAAATAAAATAATGCTAATCTAGCTAGTTGACTTTGATACGTCTTTATTCTTCTCAAGTTCTTTAAAGGATTAGTTCACTTCAAAATGAAAATTATCTGATATCCCCCCATCTCATCCAAGATGTTCATCTTTCTTCAGTTGAAAAGAAATGACGTTTGTTTTTTGAGGAACACATTCCAGGATTTTTCTCCCCATCATAGACTTCTATGGCATCCAAAATGTTGAAGGACCAAATCAATGCAGTTTTCAAAGCGTGTCGAATGGCTTTAGAGGCTCTGCACGATCCCAGCCGAGGAATAGGGTCTCATCTAGCAAAATGATTGGTAATTATTTATTTATTTTTAAATGAATATACTTTTTAACCCAAAATGCTTATATTGCGCTGTTTTGCTACATTTACAATTACGCCTGTATTGCAATAACGACTTTTACAAAAAAACACTACATTTTCAACTTCAAAATCGTCCGACATTGTTTTTGTGCTAAAGGGCATTTGTATTAGTATTTGCATGCGCTTTGTAAACACTGGGGTGTTATTTTCGCCTCCGTATAGCATGACTTTTACAACGTGATTGCACAATCACTAGTAAATATCAGGCAATTTTCATTTTGAAGTGAACTACTCCTTTAAGTTGAACAGAGATTAAATTAAATCCACAATATGTCTTTTTTCGTCGCTTGAGGGCGCTTATTAAAAACAAAGCCGTAGTTTGATGATGCCTTGATTTCGCAGAGCTTTTATTCTGCTTGCGCTTCTTCCGCTCATGTGTATGTGGGAGAACACAGCGCTGTTTATCGTATTAGATACACTATTTGAGTGTGTTGAAAATTATGTTATAATGCTACTCTGTGCGTTCACTCGGCTGCTATAAGACACTCGTTCGCACTGCAGTGAGATAGATCGATATTAGGCATGATAAAACATGGTACTCGCGGTAAATAAGAAAACGACATCTAAACAATAAGACTGAGTTGAGATATATAACAATGATTAGTCTCCAAACAGTTACTCACCAGCCTGATAAAACACATAATATATTAAAGCAACTTTGGGGTTTCCATGGTTTCAACAAAATTAAACACTGAGGGTAATTTAGGTATGTCAGTGATCCTGATTAAAAATACTTATCTCTCTGGATTTAAACATTCTTTGAAGAATTTTTTGGATAATGTAAGTACACAAGTCAACAAAATATATAACGTTGTTCTAGTGGGCTTTGTATATTTTAATACAAAAATCTTACATATTGTGCCTTTAAGTTGTCATATAGCTAGAATAATACATTTTATGACAAATACATAAATAAAAACTGTGTGACAAAAACAAGAATAGGTTTTTAGCCAGATAAATAAAATCATCATATATGCAATAAAAGCCAATGATTTAGAATGTGATAGAAAGTCTCCCTCTTTTTCTCTCTGAAATATGATTTTGCAGACATTTGGCAGGACTCGGGTCTATTCTTAGGAGAGCTGGATACCTGTCAGTTCCCGCGCACACAGTGCTGCTCTTAAATTCCTAAAACGTAACCCTTGGGTATGATGTCGGACAGATGAGAGAGATTTGGCCTGCTTAACACATTTGAACGTTCCTCCTCATGGACGACAGCCAGCCAAGGTTGTACTGAATCCTTGACAAGCGATCCCCGAGATGGGCCTATACGCGTGGGATCCATGTTCTTGAAATGGTCTGATTCAGAATTGTCTGATTTATTACTGCTACGTCCCTGTCCATCATTAATTAATCAATCACTGTCTGTCCGTTCGCTTTCCTCAGAAGAATAGCAGCAGCGAGAACACAATGCGCATTCTCTGGCTCTTCCAAATACCTGATGGAGTTGTTCGAGGGAGATACAAACTTGCTCGTGCTCTCTCGTGCCACACACACACAGTCTGGTTAGCTATCTCTGTGGGGACTCTCCATAGACATAATGGTTTTTATACTGTACAAACTATATTCTATTCCCTTACACTAAACCTACCCATCACACAAAACGTAATGCAATTTCTGTATGATTTTTAAGATTGTATCCGCATGGGGACTTCAATTTAGGTCCCCACAGTGACATGAGTCCCAGTGATATGTGCATTCAGGCTGAAGTCTCCACCAGGATAGAAAAACAAACACACACACACACACACACCTGTTTAGCAATAGCAGCTGCCAGTAACACCTCTGCAAGCTTCCGGTTAATTTCAAATGACCCTCTTACACAAAATTAAAGATGTACAAAGTATGGAAACATTGCTCTTGAATTGATATTAGATCAGCTTTCAGTTTTCAGTGATGAATGTCAAACACTAACATCCTTCAGCATAAGTATAGCTCTATACTCCGGGAACCTGACACACAACCAAAGCAGGTTACAGGGAAAAACACCCCGAAACATTGAAGGAGAGGGAAAATTAGTGTTCAAAATTTTTTAGTTTGCATATTCAGTACAGTTGAACATACAGACAGCTGCGACACTGTTCAATAATTATGACTTTGAGATACGCACATCGTGTGAAGTCTTATTCAAACAGCCAAGCCATATGTAACCTGTGCTTTGAAGTCTACATAAGAATATTCACAGTGCACTCATGTCAGCTTTAACATATGCCTAGGTCCAAGCAAGGATACATGTTTGAATGGGAAAACACATGCATGGCTACATTAGACTGCGGCACAGGGAGAGAAAGAAGGAGAAAAAAGAGAGACACTTTCTCTCTCTCTCTCTCTCTCTCTCTCTCTCTCTCTCTCTCTCTCTCTCTCTCTCTCTCTCTCTCTCTTTTCTCTCTCTCTCTCCCCCTCTCTCCCACGCTATGTGCCCTGGCAGTGAAATCATGAAATATCCCTGCAGGTTTCGTCTCAATGTTGAAAAACAGATGCACATGAAATCGCCGTCCGTGATCCCACTCTCCACTTATGCCAAGCATAACATTCCATGATGAACCTAGGGTGGAACAATTAGCAAAGGGGGTTTCACCCCATTTATCCTTAATTAAACGTTTAAAATAAAGGTTCACCATGTGTTTAGAAGATGCACGAGAGAATGCATCATCCTGTCAAGTATGCTGGCACTCTTTCTATCCATATTCAGATCATCCTTGAAAAAAAAGGAAAAAAGATAACCGGTCATCGCGGGGCCTATCGAGATTTCCTCCCAAATCTATATTTCCACTGTAATCTGTGTTTGAATTGTGCAATGTGATTTAAATCACATGGGATGTGAACTAAGGCGAACCCTATAATGATCATTTAATGAAAAATTCTGTTTTATGGAGCTATAATTACAACCATTTGTGTTTATCAGTTGACCCGACATATGTCACAGAATAACGAGGCATGAAGTGCGCCCGCAGAACAGGGAACGGAAATTGCATTTTTACTCAAATATAACGGTTTCGCAGCTGGCCACCTACATGGCCTTAAGCTGTTATTCTGTATTTTATTTATTTATTTATTTATTTATTTTGCTTTTTTTTACCCAGTTGTTGCATGCTATTGCAAGAAACTGTTTGTGTCACATTATATATGCGTATTAATCCGATGGAAATTATTTTAAAATTGACTTTCTAGATTAGTTTGCATCATTACATTTGGTGAATTCACGGTGATTGGGACACTTTTGCCATTTAGATGACTTGGGGGAAAAATGCACCATAATTATGCACCCTAACAAGACATAAAACACCATTAGCCTACATATAAATAAGAGTTCATTTGAGGAGCACTTTCGTGTTTACAAAATGCCAGATTTGCTGCTTGAACTGCGCGCGCGATTCTGGAAAACATTTTATAATTAAACTACGGCTATAATGAAAACACAATTATCCTTAACATGCAAGGGCATGTGAAAGAATATATTCCTTAACTTACCCTAATGTTTCAGGATTGTTTGACAAGATTTGCGGTGTGCGCGCAGACGAATGGTGTCATTATCCTTAAATTACGCGTAGCCTTCCGGCAGAACAATTAGGTACAATTCACAGATCATCCAACCCATCCGCAACTGACAGGTACAGGTTCCTGAGCCCTGACTATCGCAATGAATCACTGCTTTCACAGGCCTGTGTTTAACATCGCTTTATGTTAAAGGAGCCTAAATATTGAGTCGTGCACTAGCGCTTAAAAGAAAGAACATTATAGGGCATATAGCCTATAAAATGCAGATCTATAAAAGCAATATTTACCAATAATAGTAATAATAATAGGCCTAATAATATAGAAATACAATAAGTGTTCATTTATTTGCAAATGGCTTGCTTTATTTAATATTAGGAAGTATGCATTTGAATTATGCAGAACTATGTTTATTTATCTAGTTACATTTTTAACCTTTTTTATTTCTTTATTTCTTTTTTTACAGGACAACAACTGACAATATATGGAAGACTACGGATTCCTTGGTGAATTTTTTTTTAAACTGCATACAAATTCTGTTAATAAAAAACAAATAAAAATAGGTTTAAATGATTAATTGCTGTAATGGTTAAATGGTTGAGATTATAACAATAAACCCTGCTTGATGTTGCCTAAAGAAAATTAAACTTGCTATGTCCCTATTTTTTTTCGTTGGATTTTTAAAATGAAAATATACATGCTTGTATATTTTCATTTAAAAAAATCAAAAGGGAAAAAAAATCGTGTCGTTTATTTTAAAGAACAAATTTGCGTATGCTACTTTAGCACTATCCCCGGTTAAGACTCATCAACAGCTCAGTGTGTTATTCTAAATTTAAATCCCAAGCAGTCCTGAACAAGCCTGTTTTAATTTAGCCATAGAAAAGGTGCACATGCACGAGCAAAAGTGAGTTTACCTACCATGTGCGTGTCAATGCGGGTTGCCAGTGTAGCCGCGTCCTGGTTGATCAATAAGAGCACGACAAGTGGACAGATATTCTCAGGCGGGGCAGCGCGTTCGGTGCGCGCGGCAGGGTTTACGTATCACCCTGACGTCAACTCCTTCACAGGCACAAGACACACACACACACACACACACGGGGTGCCATGCATTAAGCACATTAAGAGTGTAAAGCACAAACTCCCCTGGTTTTCTGACTCTTCAGCTGAGAAAATATCACCTAGGGCAATTTTGGTTACGCACCGTGATCTTGAACTTGTACCCTCGCGGGCGTCAATTCAAAGTTCAGTGCGCAATTGAAACACCACTTTGGGTAACCCCCGCAGGATCGAGGCGCTCCCTCTCTGGAGAGGATCTAAAGCTGACACATATGGAAAAAGTGTGTAAGGGTGAGGCAAGGGGAGAGAGTGAAAAAAGAACAACTGAATTGAAAGGGGAAACAAAAGAAACTCTCCCAGAGCAGTCCTATAAAACTGATTGATGACTTCCCCGGAGGACTGTTTCCCAGGTGTATGGCTGTGTGTGCCCGTATCAGAGCATGCAGTTTAAAAGGGTTGATGTTTTTGGACGCTTGTCAAGTACAACAACACTTAATTGAGGGATGAACTGGTACAATTGAGCATATCGCATATTCTTGGCATTCTTTCACCACACAGATCAGATTGGCTGGGGAGCTACAACACACAAAAGTGTCTGCTGGATCTATTACACCATGTGATATTGAAAGCAGGCTGGAGAAGGTCCAGAGTGTTGGAGAGAAGTGAGCGGCAAGAGCAAATGTCACCAAAAAGAGGTGAGAGCTACTGTGGTCTGACTGCAAAAGCGTTCGGAAAATACTACAATGGCACTTCATTTGTCAGTGTTGTCAAGTTATGGATTTCATTTATTGTTCAAAGCCTAGCGCTTGAGTATTAGCCTTTGATTGCAATTAGAGGTTCTGTAACCTCTTTAAATATTAAAACCAGCTTTAGTCATTTATCACCGCGTTTTTTCTCCTTCATCTTTTGTTGTCTCAACTCGTCTCATTTCATCCTTAATTAGGTTTGGAGTATTTGATGATGCAAACAGTGCAAACTGTGTTTGATTGTGAAGCAGCTGCTCGTGAGAGCTTTGTTTTTCCTAGAGACGAAAGGAAGTCTGAATGCTTGGCATAATTTGTGTTTTGATTTCGAATGAAACACGTCATAATTCATTCCGTGGATACACATTTCATAAATGTTTGGATCAAGCATCACATGGAATAAAATTCAACATTTGAGGAGTTAACGGTGCCAGAAAAATATGTAGTTTAATATAAAATGGCAAGAATTCAGGCTCAGGCAAATATTACATTATCTAAATGATCTTAATTAATTAAAATAGATGTTGAAACCATTCAATCACATTTTTTAGTTGTACTTGTACAGAATCCAGAGAGTATTAATGGGAGGGTGCTGAATAAAGAGTTGTCACGAGTACAAATGACTATTTGAATTGATATTTTTGTCCTGTTAACAATCACTCTTAACAGTTCATGACTGTTCTGATACAGGCACATTATTACCAGATTAATATTCTAAATAATGTGCAGTGTGTGCCTGCAGAACGGTTTCTTTTCAAAACTATATTGTAGCGCTACCCTGCTATCCAGTGCATGCATTAAAGGTAATGTTCACACTGACACTGAGTCATATGATGCAGGTATAGGACTGATCAAAAAAAAGAAGAAGAACGAGCTGTGATAATACAAAAATGACCTATGCTTATGGACAGGAATAAATGACCGAGAACAAAAGAACTGCGCTTGTGGTAAGTCATGCATGTGTGATTAATAATGTTTAAAAGAATGTGTAGTAAAGCTAATGACTGCAATTGGTCATAGAAGTCATTAGCAGCTAGCCCTGGGAATTAAGGAAGTTTATTGAACAAACCCTTTGAAATTAAAATACTTTAGGGAAAGTGGAAAAAGTGCACTTTAGGAGATTCAAATACACAACCCATTGATTTAAAGGTACACGCTGTATCTCTAGTAAATTAAACTGCAAACATTTTGCTGAAGAACGTTTTGTTTGTGCTTCTGCTCTGCATTACTGTGCACGGATGAATATGAGCCTTGACTATAGATAATGGGTTACAATGAACTCTGTTAGAGCTACATATGGTAATTTATCTGCTCAATAAAGTACCTTACTCCCCCTTTGAGAAATAAAAACACCATCTCCGCATCGTTTTGAACAACGTTTCAAATCTCTCAGGTCTCGCCATCTCCAAAAGCCAAGACAATGTTGATTCTTGTTTTATTACGAGCTCTGTCTTGTTCTCCTTTCACCAGCAGACTCTCCTCTGTACAGCGTTTGTTTAAAACAGGTGGTTCGCCGGTTGTAGATTTAGCTCAACCCTTCTCATTCGTTGTGACAACTAACCCCTGCCATTTCCACACCAGACACGCTAAACTAGCCAGAGCAACAGAGACACATGGGTGAGTGCTTTATATACTCTATTTCCCACGGAAACCACCCCGGCAAGGGCTGTTTAAGTCCACTTTTAGACATACACTCGCAAACTTCCCTATAGCACTTCTGCTCAAGGCAATCCCCACCACCATTTTGAAATGCATTCCTCTTCGTCAAGTGTACGAGAGAAGTTTATTTGGACAGAAAAATCTCTCCCTCAATCCCTCGATTTTGACAGAGTCTACTCAACACGTATACTTCAAGCAGATCCATAGACCACAATGCACCATAACTCTGACGTCATAGCATATCTTATTTAAGTTACCCTCACCCCATGATATTGCTGTTATATTGCCATTTAATACTTGTAGCTACCTTAGGCTGACTGTTTTTTAACATAATTATAGTTTACTGTATTCTTATTTTCATTTGTGTATTTTTTTAATACTTTATATTATAAATATTTTAATATTTAATATTTCTTTATATTTCAAATTGTAACTTCCCAAGCATACATACAGGCCTATAGAATGGTTTATAAAAAAAATATTAGGAAAAAATAAATAATCAACTAGGCTATTGATTAATCTTAATCAAGTGAATGATTGAACATTTAAAGGGTTGCAAGGTAAACAATGACAGGTGCGCAAATGAACGAGATAGAGAGAAGTTGCTCATACATGGGCTGTGTTTAAGTTCAGTTTTTATGCCTTTCCCTCCATTATGATGAGGAACGCACTGGCGAGTGATGCAGGAATGCAATTTCCCCCAAAAACCATTCAGACAGGTCTAAAATATAAACACTGAATCATGAACCAGGACAGGACGAAAATATCGAAGGATTGATGATACTTGGAGGTTTTGAGATGTCATAAACTGTCTCTGTTAAAGCAGAAAAATAAACAGAACTTGCCGAACTTTATTAAGCAATCTCTATTTTAGACTGGAGTAAGTGTGCTGGAGCCCCGATTTTTAAATGTTGGACATATTTAACATGATATTATTTGTCAATTTATGGCAGTAAATCATAAATCAGCAAACAGTGTTTTTTAAATACATTTGACTGCTATTAAATCCTAATTGTTTATCATATCCACCTCACTGGTCACTGATATAAAACTTGTGTCACACAAGTAGAACACTACATAAGACTTAACCCCTGAAAGTGATGTAGACACAATATCGTGTTATTTAATTGGACACAGGATGGCTTTCGGCCTAAAACTGCTCCAGGTGAGGCTCGAACTCAACCTCGGCATTGCTCTGCTGTGTACTGCTGTATAAGTACCGCGCGCTGGCCGATTGCGCCACTGGAGCTTCGGATGCGCATTTCAACGCAATCTGAGGATCTGATCATAATAACAATAGAACTGGAGGCATGTTTCTAAAACTTCAAAAGGGATCGTAACCCACTCTCACTAGTGATGCTGCCACACACAAAGGCATCAGTTGTCGGTGTATTCACACGGACAGTTTATCATCTGGACCAGTTTATGAATGAACTTGTTTCTTAGTTTATGTTTTATGACTGGAGCTCTACTGCCCCCTTGTGGTGTCTAATAAGTCCCTTTTTTTAGCCGCCATTGTATTTTCCCTTAAAACCAAAACCCATGCTTAATAGTTAACTAATAATGGGCAAGTGTTACATTGAACTCTATGGGCTTTTTTTTAATTATTGTATGCGTGTTATACATGACGCTACTTTTCGGACCTAGAGCATTATTCACTTGCCATGAACTTATGGTGACATTTCATGCACATCATATTGCTTTTGCCAATTGGGGTCAACAATAATGGATACAAAATATCATATTGTTTTACTTTTTTTGGGGGGGGGGGGTGTTAAATATTAAAGTTAATAGAACGTCTGATGAATAGCATTTTGCTTTAAAAAACGCCCTGCAACTTAATTGCTTACATAATTAAATATATAGTTTGCATAATTTCTCTGGTCTGAGGATAGTCACTGAAGTTTTTAAATTATTGGCTTACCACTTAAAGGCTCTAATTCAAAGCAACGGACACATAACCCAACCCTGAGACCCTAGAGACAATTGCATCAAATCCCTTAATTAAAGGGCCCTTATTAATAATAGCCCTTTGATTATAAATAAGTTTTTATGGTATCTGGACAATTGTGTTATTTATGAAATGCAACCCGGGAAACTTGATTTTGACACAATTGCATACGGGATGTTGAGAACTTCCACACCGAGTTGATGACTAGAGGAGGACATGCATTTTAAAACTGAGTTCGAGTGAACACTTATTTGACACATGATGATATGATTGGTTTTCATCTTGAAAAGACTCCTCGAAGGACTTCGTCCACAAATGAAGACACACTCATGATTTATAGCAACAATGCACCATTTAAAAAAAATATGGCATATTACATAATGAGAAAAATATTTTAAAAGTACCTCAAAATACAAAAATCATAACACCATCGGTTTGGTTTGTGCATAGATATGCAGTAACGATAAATACTATTAATTTCCCAATCTGGTCTACCTGTAAAAAGTGTTAGTGTTATATTTGCTCTAACACACAAGACAGTATACAATAAAAGGCACATTCTGTAAAACTGCACAAAAATAGAAAATTAAAATATCTGCATGGACAAGGAGGTAAAACATCAAGGACTTCACATCCCATGATTTTGGAAAACGTTGACAGTTCATTTCCGTGAATGCTCATGCAGATGCTCGAGAAAATGCTTCCTTTGATGTTTCTTTGGTGTGCTTTGTGCAAATACGTCATCTAGGCTGTAACGCATTCATCTCTGCTTTCACAGTTCTCCTGCGTCGTGGCTCTGTTTTCCATCCGTTCCCTCACTCTCTTCTTTAGATCGCTTCATTCCCGTGTCACCTTTCCATACCTCATTAAGGCACTCTGAAAGAGATGGAAAATGAGGCGCCTTGATGTGTGTTTAAGTGTGTGTTTGTCAGGAAGGATCCGATTGGGTATTTACTACCTTGGTCCGAGTCTCTGAGGACATGGGTTGCACAGAAGAATCGTTCAAGTTTCTCTTCTTGATGATGAAAGTACCAGTTCTCCACAACCTCTTCATGCTCTTCTAACATGGTCTCACACTGTAAAAAAGACAACATCGACAACATACTGACCCCAAAGAATTTTGATTTGGATATCCAGATGTATGCTATAACTACCATTAAAATATTTATTAACTTCAAGCCGGCATTTTCAAGATAAACTTAAAAATTCCCAGCCCCCCTAAATCTCCATCATATATTTACAACGATTCATGACCGCCTCAGTCACCTTTAATACTCGTATGAAACTGGCGGCAGGCTTTGGCCTCCCCGTATTTTAGTCTGCATTATTCGCCGTGTTCTTCAAACCGTAGCAGCGCTGCCCAGTGTCAGAAGCTCAGCACAACATGTGTGCATTTATTGATGGATTGTTATGATATCTGCATCTGTGTAGTTCTTTGTCATAAATGCATTTCACGTAATATGATGCAGGAGCAATTCAAGACCGTTTCCCATCCACTGTCAAATCTGAGCAGTGTTCATTTAGACAGAAAATTTTATTTAGTTTTCACAAGTCTGTATAGTATTTTAAATCACCTGAATTGTTTTTGATTTTAGGCATTTTAGTCGACTAAAATCAAATGAGTTTAGTTTAATTGTAATGCATTAATTGAGGATGTAAGCATTACATAACCGACTGTTATTGAATACATGTCAAAAGTGACATTTTGACACCACTGAGCGGTTTTGACAGTTCAAGTGCAAAAATACAAGAGAGCTCAATTTTTTTGTTTTTTAAGAACATCTATATGGTTTTTATAATGTTGTATTTCTGTTTTAGTATATCAAGTTAAGCTAAAGCTTCAAATAAGTTTAAGTTTATTTATTTTTATTTAAGTTAACATTTGTTTAATTTCAAGTAATTCATATTTTTAATGGTTTTAGTAAACTATTATAACCCTGAAACTTTATTGAATAATGTGTCAAATTCTGTTCTTAGTTTTTCCTTCTGACTATGAATTAAATGGGAATTAAATTAAATACAGTTTATTGTAAAACAAAAAACGAATATATAATGCGTGACGTTTAATTATAAACAAGCTCAAAATGACTCTTATTTTGAAATGCCTTACTACTGCAGTTGCTTATTCAAGCTCAGATGAGGGAGATAAAATATGCAGTAACAACTGTCTAAAACATATTACTATATAAACATAATGTAAACATTGTCATTATTCATCCGCATTAGTTCATAAACAATTGCCTGGCATAAATGTGCGCTATTCATTGATTGCAAACTGCTCTTGCGAAGCATCATGCTTTCCTGCCGTTAGAGCCGCACTTTACAAATTCAGATGAGCACATCTATTATACAGGACATCAGTTCTGACGGGATCTCTTCCCTAATCGTCCCTCCCAAACATTTTCATCTTGTTTTTATTCGTTGGCAAAAATGACAGTAGATTTTTATCATAGTTTTTGTCCTCCAAAACTAATTTAGTTATAGGTTTTAAATTAGTTATGGTGTCATTTTTGTCTTGCCAGCGCATCACCCGCATAACAGAAAATGTGCAAAAAGGCAGGATGTGGGCGGAGCTGAGGTGACACGATGACTAACAGACAGCGGATAAATGGCCATCCACCTGTCACTCAAAGTTGCCACACCCTTAATTATGCAGAACTTTAAGGCTTAATATAATATAAGTCATTTGCTTATAAAATAATACACACCTCTCCCAGTTGTCATGAAGGGCAAAATTACCCGTGAAGACCAAAACCACAATTTGTACCAGGCTTTAAACATGTTTTTTTTTTCTGCTGTAAATTTGGGCATTTTTAAAGGTCCCGTTCTTCGCGATTCCATCTTTCAAACTTTAGTTAGTGTGTAATGTTGCTGTTAGAGCATAAATAATACCTGTAAAATTATAAAGCTCAAAGTTCAATGCCAAGTGAGATATTTTATTTAACAGAAGTTCCCTTTCAAAGCCTACAGCGAACGGCCGGTTTGGACTACACCCCTGCACTTCCTGCTGTAATGACGGAACTAAAACCGTCTGTTGACAAACCCTCCACAAGAACACGCAAATTCGGGGGTGTTGTCCTTTTGCTCTCGCAGGTCGAGAATAGGAAGCGTTGTTTTTGTAGAGTGTGTTTGTCACCATGCCATTGAAACGCTGTTATTTTCATCCCGGAGTCAAATCACCTTTGTTTGGCCTTCTCACGGACGCTGTACGTAGAGATCAATGAAACTATGTGCAGCACATTTCGCTGAGGACTGCTTCCTCAATCTCAATCAGTTTAATGCCGGATTCGCAGAAAGATTATTCTTAAAAGACCACGCAGTTCCCTCTTTGTCTGGAGAAGGCGTTGTTATGGACCACAACCGGTAACTGTATTTTATTATTTAAGTTGGTCCGTTTAACAGTTTATCTAACTCATGACACAAAGTGCAACGCTGTTTAGCTTTGTTAACTAACGTTAGATGGTAATTGAAACTAATCCGAAAAACTTAGCATATAAAAGTGTAGTAATTCATTCAGACACCATCGATTGTTGGTGTTTGTAATGATCAGTTTAAACTACTGAATAGACAGCTTACCATTCTGAAACATCCTGCAAAAGTCTTTCCTGAGCAGGTTGTAATCGATCCTCTTCGATATGCTCCGGGTCTGATTCCGGCTCAAATTGATAAGGCAATATAGACAATTTTTGCAATAACATTGAGCGCGTTATGGTAAGAGGCGGGACCTTTCCGGGCAAAGTGTGCTAAGCTGCTGTCCAATCACAACACGGGAAGTGCTGGCCTAATCAGAACTCGTTACGTGTTTCTGAAGGAGGGACTTCATAGAACAAGGAAATCATCAGGCCGTTTTTAGGACAGAGGAAACAGCACTGTACAGATCAGTAAATTGTGTGAAAAATACTGTTTTTTTACACGCGAAACATGAACTCATGTTATATTGCACACTGAAAACATACTCAAAGCTTCGAAAACACGCAAAGAACAGGACCTTTAACATGAGGCTCAATGAGATTCTGCTCCTTCTGGAGTCTGTCCCTAGTGGCCAGTCGATGAACTGCAGTTTAAGTCACTTCTGTATTGGCTTCAACAGAAACTGGGGGAGGTTGCCGCTTGGTTAAAAGTGTTTGTTTTCAGGTGACAGAAATCCTCCACTAAAGCATGGCACATTTTCCATGTTATCTTTATTAGAGTTAAAAATAGTGTTTAAAACTTTATATAGTTTTACAATATTTTATCTAGACAATTACATTAATATAAAGTTTGTCTATATTCTTTAAAACTATTAGGAAAAATTAAACTATTAGGAATTAATTCAATATTCGGGGATTGACTTAATAGGTGGAACCTACTGTATTGTTCATGTCTATTCTAGTATACAAACAATATATTAAAATATTTTTTTGAAATCATACCCTCATAATATTGAAATCCTAGAATCGCCTCTGACTTCAACTAATAGCGATACATCATCTGAGAACATGAAAACTTGCAACTCCATCACCTACAGCTGTTTCTTTGTGTGTGAATGTGTATTACCTGTCTCTTCATGTCCGCCACCTCCACTGATGGTTCATCCCATAGTTCGTAAGGGACACCCAGCTCTACCTTCACGCCCTTATCCACCAGGTTCTTAAGTGTGTTCATGGTTTGACTTGTGCCCTGACAAACACAGCAGTCGAAAATCAACCATCAATAGTCTGCAAACAAAGATCAACACTTTCACAGTATCTCTTTAAATGAGATCGGACAGAATTTCATGCAATCGAGGACTGGGGAAATAGTGCCAAGGTGAGCTTAATACTTTGGCATAGCGAAGGCTTCCTGGTCTCTCAGCATGGACTTTATACTGCAGAATTCTTTCACAGATGTTGTCCATGGCCTCAGTGAGTCGTGTCTCTCTGAAAACAAATAAATCGTTATAATGCCAACAGGAGGGAGAACATCAATAGATTTACATTTTTTCCTAAACTTCAGGGTTCCCTCTCTTTCTTCCGCTCTCTCTCTCTCTCTCGGGATATAAACGACTCCATTTTTTTAGATGTTTTGAGAATGACATCACTCGCAGAAATACAATTTCTTGATATGAATTATAGTAAAAACTGTAATTATTAATATCTTTAATTGTATTTTCACTAGTGAAATGTCACCATAGGCTGCCATTCAAATTCAATTGTTGATATCAAGAATTGATTTCTTAGTTGAAATTCCAAGTACACATATCAGAATTACAATTCTTACTTGTAATTTTTTTTTAATTTTTTTAATTTTTAATATCAATAATTATGTGAATTATGTGGTAACTAGTAAAAATATAAATTCCTGATATATAATTGAGTAATTTCACTATTTGAAATGTAAGTTCTTGATATCTGTAAACGTATTTCAACATGTTACATTTGTTATTTCTTGTTTTAAAATTGTTTTAAAAACATTTTCTTTATGGAGTTTTAACATTAACCATTACAATTCTTCCCCCATCCCCCTTGACTAAAAAAGAAGAAAAAAAATACATAAATGACATATTCCAGCATTGATAAGGAAAGAATCAAACATTCAGTTTTTGTTCAGTCCATAAGTTATCTTTAAACGTGAGAGGCTTAACAGCAGCTATGAAACACATAAAAAAATAAACCACATAAAAACTTATACAAGAGGGACATCTTTACAAAATACATAATTACACATCCCAAGAATATAAAAAAATAGGAGCACATACTCATTTGTTATTTCTAATATCTGAAAATGTGTTTCTATTAGGGCCGGGACTTTAACGCGTTAATTTTAACGCGTTAACTGTCACCTTTGGCTTGGCTTGCTCAGTTGGGGACACTAAAAATATGATTAAAGTTATTTAACTTATTATACAAATAAAATGTATGAATTAGGTCTTATTTAATTCTATAAACTATAATACTGATCTGCCAACATTGTCGCTATATGATAAATTAAAATAAGCTGATAACATCACTGTTTTCTCCAGTACGACCAAATCTAATTTTGTCGCAATATTATCCTGTTTGACACTGTCAAGCTGCTTTGACACAATCGTGATTGTAAAAGCGCTATATAAAATAAATAACAATTTTAACCACACTTATTTTTGCACCACGGAACGTTTTTCAATGAATGAGTTTCGACAGACCGATTATACCGAAACACCAACTAGCGCTCACTGTTGTCGTGACTCGTGACTCGAAAAAACAAACCATAGTGAACATGAGCGAAGAAGCTGATGAGACCGCTTTGCTTGGCCCCGTGGATGGGAAATTTTGGGAAAACTAAAGGATGGAAGCGTCGACAAGAGCATGGTTGTGTTAAAGCTATACAACAAGGAATTTGCGTATCACCGCAGCACATCGAGCCTCAAATATCACAAATATGCTTTTGCTACACTTAATGGCAAACATTGCACTGGTATGCTGGACTGAAATAAATAATATTTTGTTGATTAAGATTATGTATTCAGTCATTATTCAATGGTATACTAAAAATCCATGGCTCAATACCACACAAACTTGTGCAGCTCACTCTGACAAAACATCACGTCCCCACCAGGGTTAGACACCTCATCACTGATTATTACAACAACTTCAGGATGAGAACCTCATCAGGGGCAGTGACATCAGGCTGGCACAAGATTGAGATCGGTATCATTACAGGCTGTACCATCTCTGTAATTCTGTTCTCCCTGGCCATGAACATGCTCATAAAGTCTGCTGAACCAGAGTGCAGGGGGCCCAAGACGAAGTCAGCTCAACGGCAGCCACCGAAAAGAGCATTTATGGATGACCTCACTGTCACCACAGAGTCAGTACCAGGCTGCCGATGGATTCTAAAGGGTCTCGAAAAGCTAATGGAGTGGGCACGGATGCGTTTTAAACCAGCAAAGTCTAGATCAATGGTGCTTAAAAGAGGAAAGGTAGATGACAAGTCCCGTTTCAGTGTGGCAGGGACAACTATCCCGACCATCACAGAGAAGCCTGTTAAGAGCTTAGGCAAGGTGTTTGACAGCACCTTGAGGGACGCAGCATCCATCCAGTCAACCTGCACTGAGCTGGATGGATGGCTGAAGTCAGTGGATCGGTCCGGATTGCCAGGGAAGTTCAAAGCTTGGCTATACCAGCATGGCATTCTTCCCAGGATCCTGTGGCCACTCCTCATATATGAAGTGCCAATCTCGACTGTGGAAACCTTAGAGAGGAAGGTCAGCAGCCACCTCAGAAAATGGCTGGGGGTTCCAAAAAGTCTAAGTAGCATCGCACTCTATGGGCAGCGCAACAAACTGCAACTGCCACTCAAGTCCTTGGAAGAAGAGTTCAAGGTAACAAGAGCCAGGGAAGTGTTGCAATATAGACTCAAGAGATGCAAAGGTGGCAAAGGCTGGAATTGAAGTTAGGACTGGCCGGACGTGGAAGGCTGAGGGGGCTGTTCAACAAGCAGAAGCAAGATTACATCACAACAAGGAGTGTTGTGTAGGAGTGGTAACAAGAGGCAGGGCTGGACTGGGTTCCTTTTCAACTCCCCATATTGACACCACCAAAGGGAAGGAAAGGAGTCACCTAGTCCAGGAGGAGGTGAGAGCAGTGGTCGAGGAGGAGAGAACCTGCAGGACAGTGGGAATGAGGCAACAGGGTGCCTGGATACGATGGGAGAATGTGATTGAGAGGAAGGTGACATGGGCAGAGCTGTGGAAGGCAGAGCCACAGCGGATCAAGTTTCTCATCCAGGCGGTTTATGATGTGCTTCCCAGCCCATCAAACCTTCATACATGGGGCAAGGTGGAGTCACCAGCATGTCCACTGTGCTCCAGGCGTGGAACACTAGAGCACATCCTGAGTTGCTGCCCAAAGGCACTGGGAGAGGGGAGATATAGGTGGAGACATGATCAGGTGCTGAAGGCCATCGCTGAAGCCATTGCTGCAGGAGTCGAGTGGGCCAAGCGCTCCTGTCTCTCCAGAAGTAAGAAAGCCATCACCTTCATCAGAGCTGGAGAGCAGCCAAGACCAGCTGCAAAAACATCTGCAGGCATCTTGGCCACTGCAAGGGACTGGCAGCTGCTGGTGGACCTGGAGAAGCAACTCAAGTTCCCCAACCACATTGCAACCACCACCTTAAGACCAGACATTGTTCTCTTGTCTGAGTCCACCAAACAAGTGGTTCTGTTGGAGCTAACAGTCCCTTGGGAAGATCGCCTGGAAGAGGCCTTTGAAAGGAAGCTCACTAAGTATGAGGGACTGGTCAGTGAGTGTCGGCAAGCAGGATGGAGAGCAAGGTGTCTCCCAGTTAAAGTCGGAAGCAGGGGATTTGCGGCCTGATCCTTGTGCAGAGCCTTCAGTCTGTTAGGCATTGATGGAGGGAGGAGGAGAAGAGCCATCTACAACATCACCGAAGCAGCAGAGAAAGCCTCAAGATGGCTATGGCTCAAGAGAGGAGATCCATGGGGGCAAAGTAGCTAGATTTGCCAACTGGACACAAGCTGGGGTCTGATCAGCCTCAGCTGGGTCGCCTGGATGAGGGTGTATGATGTTGAAAGACCCGAAACACCCAATGATTCCAGGAACATCACTGAAGATGTGTCCAGTAGCATCATTAGATGTATTTGCACAGCATGTGAAAAATTACTTCTCAATGTTCTCAGGTCAAATATTTATATGCAATTAAAATGTGATTAATTTCGATTAATTAATTACAAAGCCTCTAATTAATTAAATTAATTAATTTACTAGTAACAATCATTTTCATGATTTCAGAAATTAACTGTCACTAGTGACAATCAAATTATTGATGTAAAAAAATTACAATTTTACTAGAAGCAATTCAATTGTTGACATCAAGAACAGACATTTACACTAGTGACCATGTAATTATTTATTATTTACTAGTAAGAATTGTATTTCTGATATATGAAACTGGAATTTCAAGAAAATATTTTTTTTTAAGTAAGCAAGCATTTTTAAGTAGTGAAAATGGAGTTGTTGATATCAAGAATTCATATCCTGGGAATGAATAAAAGTCAAAATGGCTTGCCATAGTAGGCTGTGGTATTTCACCAGTACTTACGAAGTGTTGTATTTGATTTTGCGCCTGCGCTTGCCTGTGTCCAAAACTTCTCCAAGCTCCAGAACTTCCTTCGAGCGGCCAGTTTTTGCTAGAGCATCCTGCAACTCCACCGTCAGTAATTTACAAACTATTAAAAAAACAGATGCCATAAAACATTAATAATGCAAAAGCTTCTTAGTAAAAAAAAAAAAATCTGACTGCATAACATGCACGCTTTTTACAGGTAAGTAAAAGGTAGAACTAAAAAAAATAAGTGCACAGTCTGCACAAGTGGAGCATTACATTTTAGGATGTTTATGATAGTTTCTTTTGTCATTCTAAGTTACATTTAACACCCAAGGGGAAACGATAGTTTGTTTCTTACCCTCGCATTTATTCGGCAATCGCTCCTCTTGGTTTGCCAAAACGAGGCTGAACATACAAAGCAAGAAAACAGCAAACATTTCCATAGTGATCTGTTTACAAACTTGGTCTCAATAGGAGTTTAAAGCCACATCGACATGTTGGATGGTCACTTCAGGCTAGTGGAAGTTGTGGAACAGAGCATGCGCACTGCTAAAGCCGATGGCAAACAGTAAACGCGTGATCGATTTAGGCATGGCTAATCGAAAGCTGATCGAGTTTAACAGAAAGTGCTGTTTTAGTGGTCAAAGTAAAGAAAATCTCTTAGAAGACAGTGGAATGAGTGCAACAATAGATTAATTCACCATTTTCATTAACTCTACAGAAACTAATGTGGCGTGCAGAGGTGTTCTAAAAATAAGATGGCATTTTTTGTTGTCTTTTTTTCAAATAAAAATGAATGTCCCAGTTACAGTATTATTCTGTGTGTTTAATAAATTACTTTTCATCGCCTAAATAAAAAAGAAAACAAATGTGATTCATCTATTTTGTATTTTTGTATAAACGATGTACTTAATGTTGTATTTATTAAAACTAAGTAGGCTGAACAATCTCAAGTTAGTTTTTTAAAGCATTCTTTTATTGCAAAAGTAAAGGCAGTGACAATTGAAACAATATATTTTATTTGTGAACTGATGTTCAGCTGTTTTAAATCCCCCCCAAAAAGTGGGTAGTACAGAAATTAGTCTTCCAAACATCATAATTTTGTTCATTCAGGCCTATTTTATATTGTGCAGGAAAACAAGAGGTAGATTTATCGTATGAACCAATCATACTCAATCATAATGAGATGGAGATGGAGGATGAGATGGGGGGGGGGGGGGGCACTGCTTCCTCAAACTCTTTATTTTTAAGTCTTAATGTAAGATCTGATAAGTTCTAATTTACTAACATAAATTGCCTGGGCTAAAATTTATATTTTTAATAGAAAAAAAGATACGTGTTTGTTTAAATAGTTTTAAAAAACATTTAAAAAAATAGCCTACATCCTTTCGAAAAAACTTTTCTGCTGACAAAAAAAGGCATATAAATTTAAACTCAAAATGTATATTATATTATATTTTTATATTATTTAAAAAATAATATTTCCACAAAAAAACACAAATGAAATGTGAGAGAGATTGAGTACTCCTCATTGCCATTGTTGTAGTACATTCTCCACAGGTCAAAACATAAAGGCAGACCAACACAGATGTTTAGTGGCTTAGTGAATCAACTTTACATTACTATTGATAACTATCTATAGCTATAATCCCAATGACCTTTTGGCTGTCAAGAAGACGGATGCAGTGTCTATGTGATCTATTGTTCCACCTGTCCTGTCCTTGAGCGAGTTGAACAAGTTTAAAATGTAAGTGATGTGTATTTATAACCGTGACATGTTATGTAGATTGCATTAACTCAATTGGCTGGCACTTGAGTTTGTAAAATCCATTGGGAAAAGATTAAAATCCTCAGCAGTAGATTGGCTCTTTATTGGTGTCAATATGGCTTTATTGGATTAGCTGTTGGGAATTAGTTAAAGTTTGTGTGCCTTCACAAGGGGTGTGCCCGTCCCTCTTAGGGATTCAGGTGTCAGTGCCACACGTTTATTGACAGCCAATATGGTATGATGAACCTTCTGGTGGATCCGTGAGGGAGGGGGCTGGGGAGCGAAGGACAGAGAATGATGAGAGAGATGACAAATCCAGACGGAGAACTGAGATAAGTACTATGAGAAAGTACAGCGTGAACAAGAAGACCAGATCGTGATTCGTGAGTGAGACTGATTATGCGCATGAATGCATGTGTATGCAGGGGGAGCTGCATGCCTAATTACGAGACTTGGAAAAGAGGAAAAGCCCATGTGTTAATGTGTTAAAGCCCAGAGACACAGGAAGACAGCGATGACGGGACAGGTGGCAGTGAGAGAGGAGTCTCGCTCAGCATATTCCTCTGAGGTTTCAGGGTCAGACAGAGGGCACGAACAAATAGCCACAGAAAAACAAGGGAAAGGGGCAGAAAAAGAGAACTGGTTACATAAGAAAATATACATTGTTGAAGCAAAAGCAAAAGAGTCACACACAGTATATTATCTTTTAAAGCTGGTTCAACGTTCATGGTTGATTTATCTATATTAATGCATTGTTTAAACATTTTGTGGTAAATGGCCCTTTCTGTCTGTAAGGTCTTAACAGGAAAGCTTTCGTTTAATTGTAATCTAGAAGACTGTGTGTGTGTGTGTGTGTGTGTGTGTGTGTGTGTGTGTGTATGTGTGTGTGTGTGTGTGATATAACTGGGGGCTTCACCCTAAATTGAGGTCCCCATGAGAAAACAAATGATCAATAGAAAATGAGAGAATAGTTTGTACAGTATAACACATTGCATCTACGGAGAGTCCCCACAAAGATAGCCAGTGTGTGTGTGTGTGTGTGTGTGTGGGTGTGGTCCTAACCAATATTTATGTTTATGATGACTAAATGTTCCTACAAAGATAGTAATGCCAGTAAATGTTGACCTTGTGACCTATGTATTTTTTTTAAATTAATTATTTTTTTTGTTTTGTTGTTGTGATTGCCAGGGTTGGCAGTGTGTAACAAAGTATATGTTTACCGTTTTACTGTAGCCGTCAAGTAGGCTATCTAGGAGCCCCGCACATGACGTGCAAGAAAAAAAAGTAATAAGTGCGCACCATTTCGTTACCTCGATTTATAAATCGTGCGCACGTTTTAGCCTACTATTTTTTCCTGCATGTCATGTGCAGGGCTCCGTACTTCTCTTCTCTACATTACAACGCTTAAATCGTAGACTACTTTTTACCCCTCGGCATTTAAAACATTCATGTTGTTACCCGTTGTATTTGAACGGAAGAAATCGTCGGAGCTTGAGTGCGCACGTGACTGACGGCGCTAAAAGTAAGTTAATGCTAATGGCGAATTTTAGGATTGATTGATTATTGCGAATGTAAACGTAGGTCATGGCTGCCAGTTGTTATGAACTCAATGTGAAAGGGCGAACTGTTCAAGCCCACTATACGCTTGAATGTCGACATTTGTTTTATAACGTTAATAAGCCTGCGGTATATACAACTAATAGGCCTATAACGTTAGCTTACATTCTTAAAATGTTATGCAGTTTGCTAACTGTTTGTCAACACGCATTTGGTTTTTCCTTATTTTTTGAATACGTTAGATTAGTTTTATTTTTCCCCCCAAATGTTTGCCGCCATGAAGTAGCCTAATTAGTAACTTTGATGTTTTAATGTATTTAATGATTTGATAGAAAGTTTTGAAAATAAAATACAACTATTTCGTACTTGCAGATCCACTAAATTTCCTTGCTGGCTTCTTGACAATTCATAATAATTCACGATGTCATAATTTTTACTTTTAATACCATTAGTACATTAAAAATAAAATACTTTTCTTTGTACTTTTACTTAAGTACACTTAGTACAAAAAGTACTTATACTGGAGTAATATTTTATGTGGGTATTTCATTGAGTAGCCTACCCTGTTTTGTACCGTACTTCATCCACTGGTTTAGGGTAAAAAGCTAGATATTGCACTGTAGGTGTGTGTGTGTGTGTGTGTGTGTGTGTGTGTGTGTGTGTGTGGACACGTCTCAGTATCAGTAATTTTTTGTTATGTCACTGTGTTTTGAGCTAGACTGGCTGGACGGATGGAGTTACATCCATAAACAAACGACTGTCCTCGTGCAGGTACATACCTGCAGATAGAAAGGCACTCAACATAGACAACATTACATATCATGAAGATTTATTAAATATTAATGCCAATGAGTGCCAGAGTATTTACCTATTTAGAAGACCCAAGGATACCCACACCTGGTCTACTGGACAAATCCTGGTTGTCACAGCGACGTCAAACAGAAAGCCAACACCTGCTGCTGATCCTGTTATATTAGACACATGGACTCTGCAAAATGACTGATGGCTGATGTCTTATACTTACCATCCTACACAATACACTGCCAATAACTGCCTTACCTGAAACTGCCTTAATTACTGGATACAGTGTAACAAGGAACATTTCATGCGAAGGCAAAGCAAATAAAGGGGAGGTACAGGTGAGTGCTGTATCTATTTACTACATTTAGGTTTCAGTAGAATGTTTTTGGTCGTTCATACAGTAGTTTGATATCTATAAGCATCATTGTTTAAATGAGAAATATTTTGCATTACAAAAGTATTCAAAACCAGAAACAGTTATTTAAAATTCGTGTTAAAATTAGGCTATGATGGTTATAATTTTAATAATTCCAACCCAGAGGTGAGTCTTTGTTTCAGGTTTTGTGGAGTTACTGAAATGAGATGTTTGAACATGGTTCAGTCCTGCATAGAAGTTACACGGATGAAAAACAATTGCCTTAACAAGGATGTGATTGCCTTACAATTGGCCTCCATATGTGAATCATTAAAATAACTACCTCCTTTCCTGACAGCCCCACTGTCAAGCATAATCATCCTGGTTGTGAATCCGGGGTGAAAATGAGTCCAAGGAATTTTGCTCAATTTGCTCTTTAGTCATAATTCAAAGACATGTGAAATACAAGTAATACTTTGCCCACTCCTCAAAAAAGGAAGAAAGCATTTTGTGTAATAGAAGCAGGAATGAGTGCAATTTTTACCAGGAGAATGATCCCGAATGCAGACTCAAATTTGCATGGAAATTGCTTGAGAACAAAAAGGTGAATGTTCTGCAATTGGCCAGTCAAAACCCTGATCTCAGTCCAACTGATGATCTGTGACAGATTGTGAAAATTGCAGCGCATCTGACTAACCAGAACAGCCTGCGGTGCAAAAGCAAATCTGCATAGACAAATAGTCCGAAATCAAACCTGAACAGTGTGTGTCGCAAGTTTATCCACAAAATATTAATATGCGTAGACTAAATACAGGGAAATAATTGGAGATGCATATTTTTATTTGTTATTAATGAAATATAAAAGTGTTAATAACAACATAAGTGTTGCATTAATAGTAGCTTTAGCTTTTCTAATAAAAGGGGCCTTTCAAATAAAAATAATGTTATTAGACATGTACACCGGTTAAGAGATGCATTAAGAGAACTGCAGCCAGCATCGTATTGCTCGCACTCGTACTCGTGCTCACGTTATGAGACTGAGGGTGCTTTCACATCTCTAGTTCGGTTCATTTGGTTCGAACCAAGGGCAAAAAATTATACATTGTTGCATTTTTCAGCTTTTTTGGTTCCTATTCACACCACACTGGTCCGAACCAGTTGAAACGAACCAAAACGCAGGCAAGTGACAACATCCACATCACTCATTGGCCATGGCGTATTTCCTAAACTGCTTGTCGATTGTTCAGAATTTACCTGTGGGAAAATTCCAACAGAAGAGGTAAAGCCAGCAAACTATAATTTGTACCTGGCCATAATCTACTACATTGTGTGTATTTACCACAGTATGCAAACAATACATTTCTATAATGAAGCGCGGATACGATGTGAAAACAACATTCTAATGCGCCACAAACGGCGACCGCACATCGCTCGTCACTTCAAGCGGAGGCGTGCATTCATTATTCTTAACTCATGCTCAACTACTGAAAATATTGCCAACGATCAATCAGGTAATAATGTCATGCTCATAATGTCAACGCAGCTGACTACGGCAGCTGGTTTAGTCCAAAAATGATCAGTACTTTTGCAGTTGGTTCTGTTCGAGGTCGGATCACGTTCTCACCACAAACAAACCGCTCCAGAGTTCGTTTGAAAGCGTACCGAGACCAGCTCTTCAAAGAGGTCTCGATAGGCTTGTTTGGTCCGCTTTTGGTGCGCACCCAAGTGCGATTGCTGCTTTCAGACCTGACCAAACGAACCGCACCAAAGAGGGAAACGAACTCTAGTACGATTCAACCGAACTAAATGAAGCAGGTGTGAAAGCACCCTGAATATGATTCAAGGTCCAGATATACTCACGACCGCATTTCTCTTTCGTTCTTCACTTCAAAGTAAAAAGACATTGGAAATAACTTTGCATACTGTTAACAAACTTTTAGGCACTGCTGAGCGTGACGTTTAGATTAATATATACTGTATTTTTCTGAATATAAGGGAATAAAATAAAAAATGGATCTGAAAAAAATAGTTTGCCTTATATTCAAGGTCTTGACTTTTACACGTCATACATCCGCAAACATTAGGTGGCGGCAAATACGTGTAAAACTGTGCCAAAAACAGTGTGTCAGAGTGTAATGTTAGAAAATCATGAGCAGAAAACAATTAAAATGCACACAGTCCAAGAAAAGCTTACTGTATAAGAGCCATGTGACTCATGTTTGCGTGCCTTATTGACGCGACCAAACTTTCCCTGTGATTTTAAAACATAAGACGGTACCCAAATTTCAGTAGTACTTAACTGTTAAAAGGGTCCTATAATGCCCCTTTTACAAGATGTATACGTTTTTGATGTCCTCGGAGTGTGTATGTGAAGTTTTAGCTCAATATACCCCACAGATCTTTTTATGACATGTTAAAATTGTCACTTTTTGAGGGTGAGCAAAAAACGAGCCATTTTTGTGTCCCTTTAAATGCAAATGAGGAAAAGTCAATTGAATTGGGCTGAGCTTCAAAAGCTTGTGTTAGCAGCTCTGATTACCTCAGGACGCACTGAAAATGTCAGAAACCATTCAGCCTTTTTTGTTCAAACCGGAGTCGGAAAAAGATGGAGAGACTCAAAAAGAAGTGCCATGTAGAAAGCAACAGGATGTTTCTGAATGGTTCGTTGATAAATTTATGTAGTTGATGTGAAGTTAACTATTGATTAGCATATTCTGTCATGATAATCTATAAATCGCTCATGTGGGAACTGTTGTAAGGTTCCTTCAGATCCTGAGAATATCTGCTGCTTGAAGATAGAACAGGTGTAGTTTAGTTTAATTACGTTTATAACTTATGTTGTCTTGCTTTTATGACATGCTTTTGCATTTGCGTTACATACTGTATTGCAATAAATGTGAAAAGATGCGACTGCTTGAGTAGACTTTTAAATGTGCTATCACAACAACTCTTCCTTTTCTTAACATGGCCTCACCCACTTTGTTTCGTGTTTCCAGGGGTGGGGTTTATGTACATTTACATTTATGCATTTAGCAGATGCTTTTATACAAAGCGACTTACAACTCAGGAGAACAGGAAGCGATCCGTCAAGAAGAGGCAAAGAAACACAAAAAGTGCCCCAAATACCAAGATTTGTATACTGCTCAGAGTAGCAAAAACCAGAAAAGTGAAGAAGAAAGGTTTATTTTTTAATGTAAGATTAAGTGCTCATGGAAGAGATGAGTTTTTACCTGTCTTTTGAATGAGCGAGTGATTCTGTCGTGCGTATGGAGAACGGAACATCGTTCCACCAACCAGGAACAATGAAAGAAAAAGTTCTGGAAAGGGATTTCATGCCTCTGTGACATAAGCTGAGCGAAGGCTTCTGGTGGGGGTGTAGACTCGTAGGAGTGAGTCGAAGTATGCGGGTGCTGAGCTTGTGGAAGATCCATAAGCAAGCGTCAAAATTATGTAAATTTATATCAGTAACCTGTGAATAAGCTCGTAGTCTCTACCAACCGCTTGTTGTCCTTAAAAGACATTTCTTTATGTATAAGTAAATATCTCCCTTTGCTTTGAACTTTGAGCATCGTAACTTTGCATATATTGTTTATGCTCAAACAGCAACATTACACGATAAAAGTAAAAAAAGTGAAATCATAATCAACCACCCCTTTAATGAAATTTTGGTTTTCACTATGAGATTGATTGCCTGATTGTTATATAGTTCAGATGGGCTTCGAGTTGTTATTATGGTATGCCAAAAAGTGATTATTTTTACATTTTACCATTAGTACTTTCAATAATTCGATGCTAAAAGTTCCGTCTTTCGGATGAGACGTTAAACCAAGGTCCCGACTCTCTGTGGTCATTAAAAATCCCAGGATGTCCTTCGATAAAGAGTAGGGGTGTAACCCCGGCATCTTGGCCAAATTTGCCCATTGGCCTCTGTCCATCATGGCCTCCTAATAATCCCCATATAATGATTGGCTTCATCACTCTCCTCTCCACCAATCAGCTGGTGTGGGGTGAGCGTTCTGGCGCAATATGGCTGCCGTCGCATCATCCAAGTGGATGCTGCACATTGGTGGTGGTTGAGGAGATTCCCCCCTTCTATGTAAAGCGCTTTGAGTGCCTAGAAAAGCACTATATAAATGTAATGAATTAATACAAACATTAAAATATGAAAAATATGCAATATGAAAATTTTCAAATAAAAAGCCTTTTCTTTATAAAATACACGATCTGGTGTTCAAAAAGCCTTTTTCCAAACGGTAATCTTGCAAGGGGGGTCGCCTTATAATACGGTTGGTCTTATATTCGGAACAATACGGTAAATATGTGCTGCATGCTTTTCTCTTAATAACAAAAACAACAAAAATGACAGCGGTGAGAAAACACCAGTTAAGAAAGCATCTGATAACAGCGATGTGAATATTAGCACCAGCTCTGCAATTCACCTGCCTTAAGTACATTTATGAGGTCACTAAAATTACACTTATGATGGTTTGATTATAAAGTATATTTGAGACTATAAACTAGCTCTGGCTATGGGCGACTATAGTTTGAAGCGTCATCACATCCTTTTGATTTTCCCGGCAAAAACGAGTCAGTCTACAGGCATTCACAGACAACCTAGGAAGTTGAGGAAGGTCTCAATTTTTAAGTTGTGCTACAAGCTGTTCACATATTGACAATAAAAGTGATTGCCTAAAGCCCATTTAAATGATCAAAGATAACTTTTTTTTTTTTTAAATGGTTCAAAAAATGTTGTTTGTTAAAGATACTCAGATCATTTAGTATGTTTCCCTCTGAGAGGTAAGAGCACAGTGCTAGTGTTGGTCTGTTATTTGGACACAACTTAGATCCAGAGGACACACACATACTAACACAAACATGCAAACACTCATAGGTGGCTCATATACCAGCACACTTAGTTAGCCCCTGGCCTCCCTGTGCCCCTTGCCAGACCCCCAATAGCTGAAATGTCCCCCTAAATCATATCCATTTGCGCATACACATACTCTTGCACACAAACACACTTGACTGGAAGCTTGACTTTAATATATCCAATAGATATCCAATAACTCTTAAACCTTGACCCCCAAACTCCTCATTGAACCTCTCTAAACACAACTCTACCTCTAAACATGTCTTATTTAGCTGTTTTACCTACAAAGGGACTCCTGACACATTAACCTCTCCAGGGCATGTCTAACCCTTCTCCATTTCCAAGGGAAACTACACCGTCTGCAAATACACCGTTACCCAATCATCCCTGAAACTGAAGCTAAACTCAAGGTTACAGAACAAGACTTAACAACGCTTTACAGATTCTGATGGCCGTTACTGCTGTATGTGGACAAAAGCATCACTTAAATACCAGAAGATTTTTATTTTAAAAATCAAAATAACTGAACTGAAATGAGATATAAAAAATAGCATTGGCCCTTAAATATATTATTTTATTTTACTTTGGATAATCAGTAAACATGGGTTGATTTAAAATCTATATCATGTAGATCAATGAAGATTAAATTATTGGAATTAAATAAAAATAAAATGAATTCTTGGAAATTAAATGTGTGTGTGTGTGTGTGTGTGTGTGTGTGTGTGTGTGTGTGTGTGTGTGTGTGTGTGTGTGTGTGTGTGTGTGTGTGTGTGTGTGTGTGTGTGTGTGTATATATATATATATATATATATATATTTATATATATATATATATATATATATATATATATATATATATATATATATATATATATATATATATATATATATACACACACACACACACACACTAGAGCTGCACAATCGAATTTGTAATCGTAATCACAATTACGTATGTCTGAAATATGTAATTGTTTAATAAAATGTACCGGTAATCGCAATTACACAAAAAGTCCACTCCTGTGCGTAATGTGTTAGTTTTTTTCTACATGTTATCTTAAGTTTTTTTTCCCCATTGTTTAATTTTTCTTTTTAGTATAACATAATATATCATGCATATTATACTTTTTTTTAAATTAAAGAACATTTTCAGCTTGTTTCTTTTTATATATCAATATAGCATGCAGTCGCTTCAAACTATTGTTATAAAGCTATTCAAAGCTTCATTCAATGTTAATTGTTATAATCGTAACTTATAATCACAATTACAATTTCAGGGGAATAATCGACAATTATGATTTTTGTCATAATTGTGCAGCCCTAATATATACACACACTATATTTATTTTATATGTTTTATTTTATACTGGAATAATTAATAAACATTGCTGAAAAAAATGTAGATCAGATATATTTTGGATTGTTCTGAGAAATATTTATATTGATTTATATTAGGATAATCGGTGAACATGTAAAAAAATGGTCATGTTGATCAGATGTATTTTTTTATTGTTCTAAAAACTTTATTTTAATTAAATTATAATTTTTCTATATAAATGATTATTATTATTATTATTTTAAATCATATAATTATTGAACTCAAGTTGCACTTGACATTATTTATTTAAACTGTGATAATCAGTGAACATGGGTTGATTAAAAAAATCTTTCTATCTATTGCAATTCATGTAAATTACATTTTACATACATTATTTTACTGTAATGTAACTATATTTAACTCCGATATATCCATTCCTCCCCCTCCTCATTTCTCCTCCCTTGTCCACCCCTTCTCTATTCTTTAAACCTGTCCTCCTTTGCTTCTTTTCCACCTCTCCCCTGTGTAGTATGCCAGAGAAAGTGTGTAAGTTTCAGGGTCAGTGTTATCATAAGCTGAAGAGATCGTGTCTGAGGCGAGGAGCTTTGTTCCAAGATCCGTTCTTCCCTCCTTCAGCTGAGTCACTTTTCTACAAAAGAACGCCCCCTCCAGGACTGACGTGGAAGAGACCCAGGGTAAGAGGAACTAACCGAAACTTGTTGCTTTGTTATGTATGTGTCTATGTGCTTGCATCAACTTTAGGAAGTGTATTATCAGGTATGGCCTCAAGGATTTTGTTGGGGCTAAAAGATTCACACCATTATATTGGGGAAAATTTACTGAAACAGTAATTATTTTCTTTGTTTGCTGCCCAAATGCAGTCTGTACATAAGTTGTGTGGCAGGTCAGTATACTGTAAAAAGTTATTTTGAAAAAAAGTTACCTGGTTGCCTTAAAATTGAGTTCATTGAAATTAAAAATTTGAGTTAATACAATGAACTATTTTGAGATTCGACAACCTTTATTAAAATATTATTAAAAGATTTTGTAAGCATATTGGGTAATTGTGTGTTTTATTTCTGATGATGCATTGAAACATGACAAATAGTGCAATTTATGATTTATCTTTTTTTTAAGTGGTTCAGATACAATAATATTGAGTTTCTATTCATTAAACCAATTTCCTTCATTGTATGAACTCAAATTTTTAATTTCAATAAACTCAAAATTAAGGCAACCGGGTTACTTACTTTTTTAAGTTAAACCAACAAAACATTTTACAGTGTAGTTTCTGACCCTCTATATCAGTGAGAGGATCTGTCCTGGACACTCTTGTGATCTAAATGTGGCTGCGCAGTCAGCAGTGTTAGAGATATGTTTAATTAAAGGCCTTTCTGCCGGCTGCAAGGCGTCGGTAACCTGACTCTGTGTGTGTGTGTGTGTGTGTGTGTGTGTGTGTGTGTGTGTGTGTGTGTGTGTGTGTGTGTGTGTCACCTCGCACATATGGCTTTAAATGAGGGAGATTACCCACTATTTATTTTACATTTACACATGATATACTGATTAAAAAGAGAACAATTAAATCAATATGCTAGAATAAAAAAAAAACCATTTAACAGAACATAATTCAGAGAATAAATTAATACAACGTTAGTATTTTTCCATTACTTAATACTGTTATCTGTTACTTGTCTACTAATGCTAGTGCTAATTTGTGAAAATCCCGTTTTTTTAGCGATTAAAATTGAATTAAAATACTATTGAATTAAAACAACATTTGATATGCCATTTAAATGGCATTTTTTGTCAATTAATATTCTCCTTATATGTTATGTTTTTTTCTATTTATTATCTAGTTTTGAAAAAAACAACAACTGTATATTGCTCTAAAAACATGTCTTAAAGGGATAGTCATCAAATCATATTATAGTCAATTCTGTCATTAATTCCTCACCCTCAAAAAGGATCGGTTGAGCGGTTTAGTTGAAAGTTTCTGAAGAGACTCAATCGCTTTATATGATGAACAGAGTGAATTTAGGCTTTTATTCACATATAAACATTCATCAACTCACACATCAGTTGTGGTAAACAGAAGATCAAGCATGTTCGCTTGACGTGTGAGAACCAATGAGGTTTGTTCTCATGTGTCAAACAGGATGAATGAGATTCTCTTTATGTTCACTGATCAATGTTTAAATGCAGGGACGTGCACAGGGGGGTTGCTCAGGTTGCCCGGGCAACTGCCCATAAAATCGTACAATGGATGCAGAATTTCACGTAGGCCTAGATACAAAAAAAACAAACAAACACAAAGCCTCATTCACTTCCATATTCGGGTACCCGTCCGAAAGTGAAAGTCAAGCAATTGCTTGGGGCCCCGAGCTGGCCTGGGGCCTCAAGACAACGACAGGTTAAGAATAAAATGCAACGACAAACTGCTTGAGCGCCCCTTTGATAGTCAATGCAGTAAAGTGCAATGACACTGTTATCGGAATCCCCCTCAAGGGGGCCCTCTCAGTCGTCGCTGACAGCAGCCACCCAACCACGCGATCTCTGCTGCCGGCAAAATACAAAACCTCCTCGGCGATCATGAAGCCGAATTATGCTTTAGGAATCCAGAAAAAAAAAGAGAAAAAACAAGATAGTGGTAAGTGATAAATTACACTATATAAAATAGCTCTATTTGTACAAAAATGGTGTAATTTTGCAGCAGGTAGGCTAGCAAAAATATGTTTATGTTAGCTAACCTTACCTGCCTGACGGCAAATGGAATATGGTTACATACTGTAATATGTTTTTAACTGAATAAGGAAGACGCAGATCTGTTCCAGAATAACTGTTTATCGTATTTAATGACATAAAATTGCTATAGCTTTGTAATAGGTTTTGATGAAAGTGGCATAGCATGCTATACTAACTATTTTTATGCTATGCATAAATAACCTGGAATAGTTAATATAGGATTAACTATTATAAACATTATTTAACCAGAAAGAGGCAGAGGAACATGATTTTTTTTTCATAGCTTATCTTAATTTGCTAGTGTCGGGATATATGGTAGTAACAGTTTATGCAAATATGATATTATTTTTATAAGTTACCAATGGATCTTGAACAGTTACTTTATTCTGTGTGGCAATTTTTACACTGTTGCATTTTGAAGTACAGTATCAGAATGTTAGGGGTTAACAGCTTATGACCCGGAACCAGTAGTGAAGACATGAAGACAGAGTCAGGATTGCAATTAATTAAAAGAAAAATTTACTTAAGAATAGTTTGCAGTTTCAAACGCAGAAGCCAGCTTCAAGTCTCACAAGGAGTTCGTAGGCCGCGATCCCTCTCTCACCGTCTCATTGCCTCGCCCTGTCGTACATACAATTGTCCCAACAGTTATACCATTTTCAAGGTCTTATCCACGTCATTACTGCAATGTGGATGGTTCTGATTGGCTCAGAGACAATGCACAGTCATGGTAAATTTCCACTCGAGTCAGTTAATCTGATGCATGTTTACACTGACGTGTCACTTGTTGACGCTTTCACCGCGGAATTAGGCCTGTAATGACCTTCCAGATCTGGAGCAGGCGCCAGCTTGCCCAGAACAACAAGTCCACCCATCGCTTAGGGTGCCCATTGTACACCATTCTGATCTGTAGCATAGAATATTGCGCACATACACAGATACACAGTCTCTCCAAGGTTGGAGCTGATTAAGCTCCAGTTCTAACTAGTTCTTACCAAAACATACTGATAACATGTGCTTTCCTTTAGTGAGAGGGACACACAATAGTACAGGCAATATTCATCTTGAGTCTTTAGTGTTTCAGTAAAAGGAAATATAAAAGGAATAAAACATAATAAATTAAATGAAAGCCAAATCCATATTTCATATCTGGAAGCCGGGCAAACGCTGTTACTGCACTCCTGACATGTTAGGGGTGTGTGATACCTCCAAAATCCAAACACATGACCTTGTTGCCAGTGTTTAGTGACACATCACACATCTCTAGGCCAGACCCTCAGTCACTCCTCAGAGACCAAATACACACTTTAGAAAACAAGAAACTAAAACAAAATCATAACTGGATAGAATCATTATAATAATATAGGATAAATATTGATTAAAGTTTTGATTATGAAATTAATTAGGATATAAATATATACAGGTATATTGAAGCGGCAGTGGATTTCAGAATCCCCCCCTTCAAGAACAACCCACATGTTTTACTGGTAACGTTACTGTTTATTAACTATTTAACAAGGTATTATAGTCATCCGTTGCAACTTTATAATAACCATCCAGATAATGTTTACAAACCAACTAGTAACCCTTAACAAAGTGTTAGGAATATTTGGTCTGTCTATCTAAGTAATGTTTATAGATGTTTTAAAAATGGTTTCTTAAAGTTTTACAAAAAATGTTTAATCATTACCCGTTTATCTGTAGAAGGTTAGCCATGCCCATTTTGCTTGGGGCCCCCAAATTCCTTCTAACCGCCCTGGCTGAGCCTGCATGAGCGGCACTAGAAGGAGATTGTCGCGGTTGTCGGGTGAGACTTAACGTTGTCGGAAAGGTATAACAAACGGACGATCATAAACTGTTGATGGCAGTTAAATTAATATTGTCTTTTATTAGACTATTGATATTGACTGGTTTGAGTTCCTTATTGGTATAGGCAAGGGAAATGGCCTCAAACGCACCATAATGCAGGAAATCACATCTACGAAATAAAAAAAATTCTTGGGGGAGAAACCCCCAGACCCCCCTGCAAAAATTAGCCCCACCTATAATATTTTTCCTGAGCAGAACATAAATACCACTAGGGGGCATTGAAATAATAATGATAATTGCAATAACAATAGTATGTAATTGGACCGATGGTGAGGGGTGGGGGTGGGGGGGTGCCCTTTTTTAGGTCAGAGCAACTGCTCCTCAAAAATCCTGTTCACGTCCCTGTTTAAATGTGATTAAAAGTCTGAATTCAATCTGTGTCGCCAAAAAATTTGGACTAAACTGCTCAATTCATATAGATTACCTTTACGTTTAGCAGTTGGTAAGCTGCCAATGGAGGGACAGAAACCTCTCAGATTTCATCCAAAACATCTTCATTTGTGTTCTGGAGATATTATGGGTTTTTTGAAAGTATTATGGGTTTGGAACAACATGAGGGTGAGTAAATGATGACAGAATTTTTATTTTTGAGTGAACTATCCCTTTAATAAAATGGATCTAATCATAAACACATACAATTAGTTTGAGGGTCTCTTCTTTTATACCCAGGAACTGTGTAAAGACCCTCGACTATTTGTGGATGGGATCAGCACAAGGGATCTGCACCAGGGCAGTCTGGGTAACTGCTGGATGGTGGCAGCCACATCATGTTTGGCAGCAGAATCATCGCTCTGGAAGAAGGTCAGACTATAAACTCTGTGTGTGTGTGTGTGTGTGTGTGTGTGTGTGTGTGTGTGTGTGTGTGTGTGTGTGTGTGTGTGTGTGTGTGTGTGTGTGTGTGTGTGTGTGTGTGTGTGTGTGTGTGTGTGTGTGTGTGTGTGTGTGTGTGTGTGTGTGTGTCTATATATATATATATATATATATATATATATATATATACATATACACACACATGCACATACACACACACACACGCGCTATATATACACACGCTGTAAAAAAATGTTTTAAAGAAGAAATGACTTTTATTTAGCAAGGATATATATATCCTTGCTCCTATATATATCCTTGGATATATAAGGATATATATATATATATATATATATATATATATATATATATATATATATATATATATATATATATATATATATATATATATATATATATATATATTAAATTGATATAAAGTGACAGTGAAAACATTTATCATATTACAAAATTCAAATAAATGCTGTTATTTTCAACTTTCTATCTTAAAAAAAATCTTTTATCACCTTTTCCACAAAAACAATAGCACAACAGTTTTCAAGATTGATGATAAATAAATATGCAAATCATCATATCAGAATGATTTCTGAAGGACAATGTGACTATGAAGACTGGAGTAATGATGCTGAAAATTCAGTTTTGAAATCACAGGAATAATTTTCATTTTAAAATACGTTAAAAAGAAAATATACACTATATATTGTGTATTATATATTGTATACATTTTTTACTCCTTACTTTTGGATTGTCCCTTATTCAGGTGATCCCAGACCACGCTGAACAGGAGTGGCACCCGAAGCGCCCGGATCTGTATGCTGGAATTTTTCACTTTCGTTTCTGGCGACTGGGCCAGTGGACGGATGTCGTGGTGGATGACCGTTTACCGGTCAGCGATGAGGGAGCGCTGCTCTTCTGCCGTTCTGCAACGCCGCGGGAATTCTGGAGTGCTTTGCTGGAGAAAGCCTATGCCAAGTGAGACACTTGTGAAATAAGGCAGAATCTAAACATATACGCACTTTCAAAAAATGATGTGCTAGACTAGGACTTCTGAAAGTATGTCTACTCCAAGCTCCTTTATTTCAAAATCCTATTATTACCTTTCTCTCTCTGTGTGTTTTTTCAGGCTCAATGGGTGTTATGAGGCTCTAGAGGGCGGTAATACAGCCGAAGCTCTAGTTGATTTTACTGGTGGCGTCTCTGAACCACTGAATCTGAAACCAGATGAGCTGATTGACCGCGCTGACCAGAGAAAAATACTGTTCCAGACACTAGCCCACGCACACAGCCACAAAGCACTCATCACTTGCTCCATTCGGGTCAGTTTTTACTGTCTAAACCAGGGGTCTTCAACTAAAATTGCTTGGGGTCCAGTAAATAAACCTTCCTCACCGGCCGAGGTCCGGACAATTATATACCTAAAAACATGAATTGATGTCTTTTTGCCAGACTAAAGAAATTAGTGTAGATTAAAAAAAAGTGTCTTTATTGAACAAAATATAGTATGTTCTCATATAGATAAACATGTCTTTTCATATTGTTAAAGCAAACATAGGTAGTCCTTTAATAAATGTATCTCATTTTGAGGTTGGTACAAAATATCTAATTCAACCAGTAGCCATGTCTGACAAAAAATGATTAATGAAAAAAAGCCTTAATCTCTAAATCTGCACTGAAAATACATTCATTTCAGCATTACTAGCAACTAAAGTGCTTTTCCTGCTGTACTGAGATAAACAGTAACAATCAATGAACACAAACCCTCCTGGTTAAAAAACAAAACGGGAATCTCATAACATAATTTTATGTTCATTCACATGTATGGTCTCTACCTAACTAAATGTAGGCTATCTTCAGCACTGCTCTCTCTGTGCTTCAAATTACACTGGTAAAAAATCATTAGCAATATTATCCAGAAACACAAACAGGTAAAAATAAAGTGCCACCGGTGTTGAAAAAATGAAAAAAGTGCAAGAAACATTTTATCTCTTTATTTCACCTGTTCCTTTAAATCCAGAAAAACGTAACTAACCTCAAATAACATTTCAAAAGGCTGAGCTGAGTTGAACTTAAAGACGGTGTCATGACAAATCCTGTCCCCCTGTGAAATTGTGTCCGCTGGTAGCGGTTTTAAATGCCTGATCAAAAGTTGTTATACATGGTTCTGGACAATCAATTGTTTAAAAATAACTAAATAATAAACTAATAAACTATGAATTCATTGCCACACTAAGTACACACGCAAAACATTCATTTGAAATATATAATTGATTGCTATAATGGGAGCAAAAACATGTTCTGAATTATATACTTATAAGCACTTATAGCTTCAGTTATATACTACTAATATATGAAACATATGCTTTGTAAGACATTAAAGACTATTTTAACACAATTTAAACAGCAAAAATCAAAACGCGATTGTGTAAGAATTGTAATCAGGCTCTGAACAGATTACCATTTAATTTCTTTCAGCCAATAGAATCGCTCTGGGGGTCCTTGCGGACACGATTTCACAGGGGGACAGGATTTGTCATGACACCGGTGTGAGATACCTGAGACGCGGAGCTGAGCTGAGCGTCCGGTGTGCGACCCCTTTAACGGTCAATGCAACCGTGGCAACAAAGGAAAAAATGGTTCTACTGATTTGCCTGATATAAATTTTATTATTTATTTATTTATTTTTAAAATCGCATTTGGCATTTAGTTGTTTCATTACGTCAAAAGGCTTCGCGGTCTGGATCTGGACCGGAGTCCGCCATTTGGCGACCCCTGGTCTAAACCAAGCAGCGACCTCCCCAAGTTTCTCATGAAACCAGTATGAAAGTTTCTTAAACTGCAATTCCTCGACTGGTCACTAGGGACAGACTCCAGAAGGGAGCAGAATCTCATTGAGCCCCATGTTAAAATGCCCAACTTTACAGCAGCAAAAAGCATGTTTACAGGATGGGACAAATTGTGACAGGTGGATAGCCGTTTATCCGTTGTCTATAGTCATTGCGTCACATAAGCTCCGCCCATGTCCGTCTCTTTGTCCATTTTCTGTTATCCGGGCGTGAGGAGCTGGCAAGACGGCAACGGCCAGCTCGTCTCTACTTTACGTTTCAAAACTGCTCTTCAGAATCCTATGGGTGACGTCACGGACACTACATCCAATTGTTTTTTTGTTTTTTTTACAGACTATGGTCTAATCACCCTGCAAATCAAGTCTTGCACCACATGTTAATTGGTTTATGTGGCCTTATAAAAATAGTGACGCATTCAGCCATACATCTCTTATTTTTACCTCTTTCTTTTGTCTCTCTTTTTGCTGTAGCCAGCAGAAGGAGAGCAGGTCGAATCGGTTCTGAACTGTGGACTGATAAAGGGTCATGCATACGGCGTGACTGCCGTCAGGAAACTCCGTATGTCGGAGACTCTGCATGGCATGTGTAACGCGGCTCGTCTGTACATGGTGCGGATGAGGAACCCCTGGGGCACGGCAGACTGGACAGGAGCTTGGAGCCTGGGGTGAGTTAACGCCTGTCTATCTCTCAGAAATCCATAATCAGTGATTATGCCACTGGTTAGCAGACAAAATCAATTGAGTTCTTGACATGGTGCGTTCTAGTGAGAAGACTTTTCTAATAAAAATTCGCTAGCCATCATTAATTGAGGCAGGCACTATGTAACAAGACGTTGATTTTGGGTTTGTGTATTCAAACTTAGTAGCCCCATTCAGAAGCTTCACCAGGCAAAGGCGCCAAATTATTATTTTTAGCTAGTGAGTGCCCACACTCCATTAAAGGCACTCTGGATTATTTCGTCAGTCAATCATGAAAATGGTGGTTGAACCATTTCATTGAACCGATTGGTTGAACCAATCGGTTAGCGTGCGGTACTTATAATCCAGGAAAGGAGATGATTCTAGAGAAAGAGGAAGTAGAGATTCGGCAGTGCATAGGACAAAGTTTGAGCGTGCACATGTAAAATCTGAGCGATAACAGAGCCATGAGACCACTGAATAGTTGAGAATGCATTTGTTTTTAATATAACACCATAGAAATGGCTCGAGTCCCCGAGCACCCATGGGATTGGCGCCTAAATCCAGCGTTGCAATTGGTTAACGTGCAATATTTATATAACAGCACAGAGCAAAGAAATGAGTTTGAGCATGGTTTTAGGATTCAAATGACATTTAAGAGGGAAAACAAATAAAGGGCTAATGTAGTTTTAGACTGTATACTAGAATAGGGACTTACCAGTAAGTCCAGAGTTCAAGGGTTAACATGAAAGTCAGTTCTAACATTGGCTGGCCATTTTAACAAGAGGTGTTAATCTTTAATTAAAAAAAATTGAGAATTGGAAGTTAGGACTGGTTAATTCAAGTTCCATAGGCCATTTTTTTTTTAATCAACATTTTGGTTTGGCTTTCCCTATAGTGTTTTTTATTACACCTTTGTAACAGTAGCTCCAGTGGTGTAATCGGTTAGCGTGCGGTACTTATAAGTCAGTACAAAGCAGAGGATGTGAGAAAAATATAAGAGCTAATCTTCAATTAAGACAGACACACTGTAGCATATGTGTTAAAGCTACACTGTGTAACTGTTTTAGTTTATTCTTAGCTAAAAACAATTAGTTCTTTCAAAAATATATGTGCTCATTAATGTATATTTACTTCTTTCAAGTAATAAAGTATTCTCGTAAGTTTATATGCCATTGAAAATACATACGGGTGAGGGGTTTGAATGCTGGTCACCATGTTGCCCCTCCATCTTGAAAGTACATTAGCCAAAGAGGGACATACCCATAAATTCAAGCTTCGCCTTTCGCGTTGTAACACTCGATGGCACCGTGTCGAATGTGAAGAGGGGGATTGCCATGTTAATCTTGGACTAAATCGGCCACCGTAGGAGTTAAAACGAAATCAGAATTGAGAGGAACAGAAACTATTATTCACTGGATGGTCATATACCTTTACACCACTAGATGGGGGAAAATATCACACAGTGTAGCTTTAATCTTCCACCGAGTGGGAGCTGGAGATTTGAACTTGTGCATTTAAGCTAAAAGGTTAGATTAGGCTTTTTCTTATTGTATTTTATGAAACAGTATTGGAACAACCGCTCCAGTTGCACAATCGGTCAGCAGGTTAGCCCCATTAACGGAATATTCTGGCTTTCCGTGTTTTCCCTTTTATACGGTAGGGGGCGCTATGACATCTTCTGAAAGAGTACTGAGTCTATAGATCAAAAGACACGTGAAGAAGAAGCAGAAACAATGGAGTTTCAATAGTCATGCACGTGACGTCACCGTCAGCTGGATCGACTGCGATTACGCCCCTCTAAGTGGCAAAAAGTCTGAGAGGCAGCACTGGTTTACAACGTGAAAGCAGCGAAAACACACAAAACCAGGCCCGGCGCCGGGGGGGATAGGGGGAGGCTTGTCCACGGACCCCATGGACATCGCTATTCCGAGCTTGAGACGGACTTGATAATAGCGTGTAATTTTCTCACTCAAACCACAGCCAACCTGCTGCTGCTTCTGCTTTAAGAGGGAAACGCTGCCCATAACTGCTTGTCTAGGATCTGTACTCCTCTGTAAGAATTCGTAATAATAGCAGATTATTAGCGAAAAGGAGCTAGCAAAAGATCCAGTGTGCATCTGTATTTGCACTCGTCAAATGATTACATTAACAACGTGTTTTCGCCTCGGTGAGTAATGTAGCCAATCACAGACATGTTTGTAAGTTATGTAGACAGTCACAGACCTGTTTGTAGGATGTTGAACAGGTGTTGAACTTGGAATCCACTCACTGCTCGAGTGTTTGTCCAGGCACTGAGTTCAGTTAACACGTGTGTCTGTAAGTGCAGACATTATAAGAGATTCATTGTATACCAGCTTCACTGTGGAGCTTTGTAAGGTTGCTTTTATTGACAGCTGTTAGTGATTATAAAGGGAGCACTCTTTGCCCGCTGTCTGGGCAATATAATTATTATTTTATTTTTTATTAATAGGTCTATAATATATTCAGAATTTGAATGAAACTTTTGTTTTCCATTCGTGACAACACAAGCCGCCACATACACGCTTCAATTTTTGACCCATCTGCATATACATGCAGGATTCACTTAAAAAATGTGATGACTGAACAGTTATAAATAATAATGTCGAAATCAGGCTCATAAAAATGTCAGGGAAACACGATTCCTGGCTGCATGTCATTATCCATGGATCTCTAAAGGTTGGGCTCGATATAGTGCTCCTTACAACTTACCAAAGATTCAGTTTAAACCATAGACCGTAAAAAAATATGGACGACTTGACATCATCCTTTCCACTTGCCAGAGTTGAAGCTTTCAGGCGGCCTGCACGGCGCTGACATCTTGACATCTAGACCGAGTCTGCGCAGTAGCGATTTCGGGACCGGAGTTGCGCAGTAGAGAGCAGGAAGTAGCGCAGGAAGTACAGCTGCGATATCAAAAGCCCGCCCACACTCTCACTGATGCAGAACAATTAATTATGTTGGTGTGAAATAAACAGTTATGGAAATGTAGAAATTAAAGCTAAAGCTCCAATCTGCTCCCAAAAATCCCGAAAAAAGTCTGTTAGTGCCTCAGTGACAACTTCACTCAGAGAAGCCGTCAGTCTCAGCTGTCAATCATGACGTCACACACACGTTTTTATAGCATCAAATAACTAACGAAAAAAACTTATTTTAAAAACGAACACTTGAAATGAAATCATCGTGATGATAACTGCCTTCAGTGACATAAACTAACTTTGGGGGAAAATATTTGAAGTGTAATTTTATTGTTTTGTTTGCCTCGCGTCCATTAGAAAACACAAAGGGGCGGCTATACTGGGACCGGTCACCGGGGGGCGATCGAGGCGCGAAAGCTTCAAATGTGATTTTTCTCAGCTTTCTGCTCGAAATGAAACTTACCCACATTCAAGTGTTGATAAAAAAGAATGCATGAAGCTAGAATAAAACCGTTTTTGTTTTTTGAAAAGCCGATTTTTCAGGTCTGTTTTTCTTTTGATATATTGCATGTTCAAATACATGCATTAATGCATACATAGGCCTACATACTTTATTCATCTGCTAGGGAAATTCAAGTTTCCAGTAGCAAAAATTAAAACAAAGGTTACACTTTACAATAAGGTTCATTAGTTAATATTAGTTAACTACATTATTTAACATAGTGAACTACACTTTTAAAGTATTTATTTATCTTTGTTAATTTCGAGATTTACTAATTAATTATTAAAATCTTGTTAGCATTAGTTAATGCACTGTGAACAAACCATGAACAGCTATACTTTTATTAACTAAAGTTATCGCAGATGAACTAATGCTGAACAGAGGTGTTGTTCATGTTTACTAATGCATTAATTCATGTTAACTAATACATCTTTATTATTAAGTGTTACTAAAATGAATAAGACAAGCAGCCCAAAATTATATTATGCCCTGCTCACAGGAATTAATTAAAAAGGGACAAAAGATGTCCTCAGTCTGTCTGTGTAAAGCCTAGTTCAGACTGCACGATTTTCAAACTCGTCGGGTCACTGCTCTATTCACACTGCATGACTATCTGGGGTATCATTCAGTCACTGCTGTGTTCACACTGCACGATGGTTTGACGACAGAGGAGTTCACACTGCATGACTGAACAAGAGGAAGAATCACCGACAACTCTCTCTCTCTCCCGTGCGCAAACTACGTTTCCCAAACACGTGCGATGTGCCAAGTAAACAACGCGAGATCACACGTGCGTCAGACCGGAGTTCTCGCGCGAGACTTGGAATTGTTATTAAAAATGATAAACTGCACAAAGTTTGCTTCAAATTGTATGTGTGCTGATTTGTGGAGAAAAAGAAAAAAGATTATGGCGGAAGAAATTGTTGGAAAAACAGAGGGAGACAGGATTTTGTTCTGCAAAAACAGTTTGAGGTAAATAAATAATTTTGTAGTGTGCTGCTGCTGTGGCTGGATGAGCAAATGTTTGGCCTTTGTTTCTGTTTGATAGAATTGTAAATATATCTATTAAAATACTGATATTCTGCTTTATAACTCCTCCCTGAACGTCCTGCTGCCCTGTATCTCACTCTTTCATTGGCTGTCGGTCATCGCCGATGTAATTTTCAGTCAGAACGCAGTTCACACAGCAGGAGTTTGAATTAGAGCCCTGCACGGGCCTCAAATCTAGGCCCTAGCCCGGCCCGGGCCCGAGACGCTGAGGCCCTAGCCCGGCCCGTGTCCGACAGCTTATCAAAATTCTCGGCCCGAGTCCGACTAGAGCCCGTTTTTTTTTTTTTTTTTTTTTTTTTTTTTACATTGTTGCAGCCATTAAAATAGTTCTGTTTTGTTTTTAATGTCAAAGTAGTTATTTTTCGTTTCGTTTCTTTAGTACGTTAATTTAGAAAAATGTTTAGAGCATTTTTTTGTTTGTTAAATTAAAGTTTTAATTTTTTTAAGTGACGACCAAAAGCGGCCAGCGGCCGACAGTGAGTTAACCGCATATTTAATTAATTTAGTCTCTCAAATCAACTCTTGACTTGTCTTGCCTATAATAAAATCCATAAAACACTTCAAGCATCACAATGTTAGTTAATTTCGCCAACTATTACCACCAGTAGCCTAAAAGGCATTTTTGACGAGCTGAGGCAGGCTGATTCTGCTCGCGGCTCTCGCAAACGGAGCTAAACAAATAAAATAAAAAAAGCACATGCAGGTTGTCTTATAGCCTACCTTACACCTACGCAAATGAATATAAATCCCATCTTCAATTCCCGGGGTATATGCTCATTTAACGGAGTTTACAGCAACGGAAGCAAAAGATTAAGATGCATTTTATTCAGCAGCTTATTTCAGATTCAAATACCACATAAGAGAGCGCGACACACTGGTAAGATAATGATCTCATTCATCTCATTCATCTTTATTGAAGATGATGGTGTTTTTGACTATCTTAGACTTATTTTAAGTTTCATTTACGGCCATTTGCGTTGGCTTGCATTAGTCATTTGCGGCGATGCGTGTTGCAGCACCATCATATCTATCTGACTACAACATATAGCCCATAAAACATTGTGACACATAATGACATAATGTTTGAAAGTCTGTAGGTTAACATAAATGCAGATAGGCCTAATTGTAATAATAAAAGACAACATAGCCTAATTATCGATTTTGAAATATTAAACCAGTCAATACAGAACGAATTATTCTGTAGCCTTTTGCCGTCAATACCATGGATATGGCATGGGCCGGCTACTGCTGACGTTGTCTTTGCTGTATCAATAGGCAATATATTTATATTTAACATGAAGTATAGGGCTTCCCTGTACATTAATAGCACCAGACGCCCCGCGGATGACACGCAACAGAAACGCCATGCTCACACCACGCTTGCAGTGTGTCTCCGTGCTGAAGAAACGCGCGCTGCTGCTGGCGCGGACTCTGAACCTATGCTCTGAACACTGTGCGAGCCATCTTGACAGTCGCGTTAGCTATTATGGTCTCGTGTTGTTTCCACCAGCGCAGAACTCATTGTTCCTTTTAATTGATAAAATAAATATAAAACGAAGGAGAAGCCTATAAAAAGGCCCGAAGCCCGGCCCGCGTTTTAGGTATGACATGAAAATTGGCCCGAAGCCCGGCCCGAGGGGCGTAAAAAAGTCGGGGCCCGTCGGGCTCGGGCATAAATGCAGGGCTTTAGTTTGAATCGCCGACAGCTCCAGATATTTAAGCCTAGTTCACACTGCCCGATTTTTGCCCCGATTTTGAGTCGCCGACAGGTTTTGTGAAATCGCCGACAAATGCCCGAGATCACAGGCAAATCGGTGCTCGTGCACGCGAGTGACAATCACGCAGTATGAATGATCAAAGACGCGATCAGAGAGAATCGCCGACGAGTCGCCGACGCCGGTGAGATATTTGGCATGCTAAATATCTGGGCCTGTCGGCGATTCAAACTCCTGCTGTGTGAACAGCGTTCTGACTGAAAATTACACCGACAGCCAATGGGAGAGTGAGATACAGGGCAGCAGGACGTTCAGGGAGGAGTTATAAAGCAGAATTTCAGTATTTTAATAGATATATTTACAATTCTATCAAACAGAAACAAAGCCCAAACATTTGCACATCCAGCCACAGCAGCAGCACACTAAATAATTATTTATTTACCTCAAACTGTCTTTGCAGAACACAATCCTGGCTCCCTCTGTCTCTCCAACAATTTCTTCCGCCATAATCTTTTTTCCTTTTCTCCACAAATCAGCGAACCTACAATTTGAAGCAAACTTTGTGCAGTTTATCATTTTTAATAACAATTCCAAGTCTCGCGCGAGAACTCCGGTCTGACGCACGTGTGATCTCGCGTTGTTTACTTGGCACATCGCACGTGTTTGGGAAACGTAGTTTGCACACCGGAGAGCGAGAGAGTTGTCGGCGATTCTTCCTCTTGTTCAGTCATGCAGTGTGAACTCCTCTGTCGTCAAACCATCGTGCAGTGTGAACACAGCAGTGACTGAATGATACCCCAGATAGTCATGCAGTGTGAATAGAGCAGTGACCCGACGAGTTTGAAAATCGTGCAGTCTGATCTAGGCTTTAGCATGCCAAATATCTCACCGGCGTCGGCAACTCGTCGGCGATTCTCTCTGATCGAGTCTTTGATTATTCACACTGCGTGATTGTCACTCGCGTGCACGAGCACCGATTTGCCTGTGATCTTGAGCATTTGTCGGCGATTTCGCAAAACCTGTCGGCGACTCAAAATCGGGGCAAAAATCGGGCAGTGTGAACTAGGCTTAAGGCAGTACAAAACACTATATTCAACTATTCTCACCTGGAATATAGTTTTAGGATGCAAGAGACATTCTAGTGAGAAAAAAAGAGTTCAGGGTCTAATGCAAAAGACAAATCTAACATTGAAACGGAAAATCTTTAGCGTATGTTGTCGAATGAGACATCAAAATTATGGGGACAAATTATGACATGAAAGTGTAATATACTTGAATAACTGGAGGAGACGTCACAAGTTTAGGAACTTTACTGAAGTATCAGGCAGTGTTGAACGTACAACTTCATTCGGCCATAGCCGGAACTTAACTGGCCCAAACACATATACAATCCCCCAGGGGGAAAAACCGGAACGCCCTCCCCCGTCTTGGGTCTCTTAAAGGAGCCTACTATGCAAAGGTTCGTCAATACATTACACCCCTTTCCCCCAGTCCACAAAATCTGAAAATCTTCTTGGAGGGCGATGCTCTCTTACAGGGTACCTCCGAGAAGGAGGAGGCTCAGGCAGGCCCTCAGCTCCCGTAAAGTCATCAACACCAGGGTTTCTCGCCTCTAATGCCGGCGGCTGTAACTCAACCATTTCAGCTCCTGCAAGCTCTGACGGGGGAACAGTGTAGCCATCTGGCTCGGGCCTTGATTGGTCAGCCAAGGGTGCCACCCTGTTCAGCAGTTGGTCAACATGTCGTCTGTGCACCTGCCCATCGCCAGCCTTGACTTTGTAGGACAAGGGACCTGTGATGTCTACGATGATTCCCGGCATCCACTTAGAATCTCTGGTGTAACTTCTCATGAACACCAAGTCATTCTGTCTAAACTCTCTGACCGTGCCAGGGCATTTCTCAGCATTCAGCTCCTGCCTGCGGAGCATATCACCATCATGGTCAGGATGCAGACGATCCAGGGCAGTTGTAAGTCGACGGTTCATAAGCAACTCAGCAGGACTTTTTCCAGTTGCCGAATTTGGTGTGACATGCTGTGACAACAAGAAACGAGCAAGCCTGGTTTGCCATTCTCCCTTGGTGATGCGAGACAGGGCCTCCTTTGTTGTCTGCACCATGCGTTCAGCTTGACCATTTGAGCTTGGGTGATATGGTGCTGTAGTGACATGGCGAATGCTGTTCCGTTCTGCGAACTCTTTGAACTCTGCAGAGGTGAAAGCAGCACCATTGTCTGAGACTATGATGTCGGGCAAACCATGTGTTGCAAACAATAGTCTCAGTGCGTTAATGACGGCTGATGATGACATGGAACTCATCAGAGACACTTCCAGCCACTTGCTATGTGCATCAACCACAATGAGGAATATTTTGCCCTGAAAAGGGCCTGCAAAGTCAATATGCAGCCGGGACCATCTTTTTGTTGTCCACTCCCAAGGATGTACTTTTGCTTTAGGAGGTGCATGACGCGACTTCTGACACGTCTCACATGCCTTGACAGTCTCCTCTATATCTCGGTCCATGCCTGGCCACCACACATAACTCCTTGCGAGTCCCTTCATATGTGCAATGCCCGGGTGCGCATCATGCAACATAGCAAGTACTTCTCTTCTTGCCGAACAAGGAACAACCACACGACTTCCCCAAAGCACACAATTTTTATGTGCCGAGAGTTCATGGCGGCGAGAAAAGAAAGGTCTGAACTGGCTATCCTCTATATCAGCCGGCCACCCATGCAGCACCCAGCGCAGTACTCGAGACATGACAGAGTCCTTAAGCGTCATTTTAGCGATTCGCTCAGCATGCATGGGGGCATCTGGCACCATTTCCAGTAGCAGTACTTCCAGGGGTGGTGGCGTAACCGCATCAGATGCTGGCAAGGGTAAGCGACTCAGGGCATCAGCATTGCCCATGTGTTTGCCTGGTCTGTAGCACAGTTCATAGTCGTAAGCTCCTATGATCAGACTCCAACGTAGCATCCGTGGTGAAAGGATGGCAGGCATTGGCTTGGAATGGTGTAGGAGTCCTAGCAGAGGTTTGTGGTCTGTAAAAATCATAAAATGGCGGCCTGCGAGATACTGGTGAAACTTCCTGACAGCAAAAACAACCGCCAATGCCTCCTTATCAATTTGGGCATAATTACGTTCAGTGGTGGTCATTGTTCTGGAAGCAAAGCAAACGGGCCGCTCCCCACCGTCACGTTCCATGTGGAACAATAAAGCTCCAAGCCCATATGGTGAGGCGTCGCAAACCACTGCCAGGGGTTTATTTTCATCATAATGCACCAGCACATCCTCCGTTTGTAGTAACTGTTTCGCCTCAGCATATGCCATCTTGTGCTTAACTCCCCACTGCCATGTGGCAGACTGGTCTAGAAGGCGATGCAATGGTTCCAGGACAGTGGCCTTATTTGGTAGAAAACAGCTGTAAAAGTTAAGCAGCCCCAAGAATGCCTGAAGTTCTGTTTTGTTCCGTGGGGGCGGAGCTTTTTGGATAGCTTCTACCTTTTCACGGGTTGGTTTGATGCCATCCTTATCCACTCGAAACCCCAAAAACTCCACTTGTGTAGCTGCAAAAATGCTTTTCTCTTTCTTTAGTCGCATCCCAGCTTCAGCAAAGCACTTCAGTACGGCCCGTAGCCGTGCGTTGTGTTCTTCTATGGTTTTGCCTGAAATTAGGATGTCATCCAGGTATGGCTGGACCCCTGGAATTCCTGCGAGCAAGGTGTCCATAAATCTTTGAAATATTGAGACTGCTGTTGACACCCCAAATTGCAACCTTCGAGCTCGGAACAGCCCACGGTGAGTATTAACAGTTAGCAAGTCAGCTGAATCGTCATCCAATGGAAGCTGCTGATAAGCTTGTTTCAGATCAAGTTTAGTGAAAACTACTCCTCCAGCTAGCTTTGAGAACAGTTCAGATGCTGTGGGTATAGGGTACACGTCAGGCTTAACAGCTGTATTCACAGTACAGCGGTAATCACCGCAGATCCTCAGGCCTCCATCTTTTTTTGCTACCACAACTATAGGCGTTGCCCACTTTGCATGCCGAACAGGTTCAAAAATGCCTTGAGTGACTAATTTGTCCAATTCCTCGTCAAGCTGCGGTCGTAAAGCAAAAGGAACTGGGCGGGCCTTGAAGAAACGTGGAGTAACTGTGGAGTCAATATCAATAGAGATCGGGGGGGTCCGGCAAACCCCAATGTCCTGAAAAACCTCTGAATATTCAGTCAAAATGTCGTCTATCGACTGCAGCTGTACCCTGTGTACTCCTTCGACTGATATTCCTAAAGCATCAAACCAGTCCCGTCCCAACAGACTAGTGCCCTGGCCCTGAATGACAAACAGGGGTAGTGTATTTTGCGTCCCCTTGTATATTACTTCCACAAATATTTTGCCTTTCACTTCCAAGGTTGCCTGTGACCACTGCTTTAGTATTCCACTGTTTGCATGCATTTCAGGGGGTTGAAAAGGCCACAACGAGTGATAAGTATGCTCACTAATCAAGGAGCATGCAGCTCCTGAATCCACTTCCATTGTGTGTGCTTGTTTGTTCAATATAACAGTGGCCAGATACGGCTTCTGCCCCCCTTGTTTTGATTTTGTAGTGGTGCTGTACACAGAGTAATCATTCTGTTCTTTATGAGTTATAACGTTTGTATGCCGCTCTGCTGTTGTGTTGTCTGCCTCCTTGTCCGTACCATGTCTAGTCTTTGTTAAACACACACGAGCTATGTGCCCTCTTTTTTTACAGTAATGGCATACCGCTGCGGAAAACCTACAGGTTTGTGGAGTATGCTGACTGCCACATCTGAAACATGGTTTGTCACGTCTCTGATTTTCACTAGGAACTGTTGTCTTGTGTACTGATGCATGTGCATGGGCTGCAAAATGAACATCGTCCTCCTGCAGTGATTCGTTTTGCTGCTGACGAAGTAGGCGAGCATTTAACAGTGCTGTTTCAGCAGCTAGTGCCTTTTCCTCTGCCTCTTTAAATGTGAGTGTGGGTTCAGCCAGTAGGCGTCGCTGTAGCGCTTCATCCAGAGCCCCACACACTATTCTATCACGTAGCATGGCTTCTAACTGGTCTCCGAAAGCACAGTGCACAGACAATCGTCGAAGCTCAGCAATGTAGTTAGAGATGCTTTGATTAGGTTTCTGCTTACAATTGTGAAAATGAAACCGTTGAACAATCTCTGACGGCGCTGGGCTGTAATGGCGTTTAAGGGCAGCGACAATGTTTGCATAGGTCACAGTAGACGGTTGTGTCGGGGCCAGCACTGAACGTAAAGTGGAATATGTTTTTGCCCCACAGACACTGAGCAGCACGGAACGTTTCTTCGCATCGTCCTCGATGTCATTTGCATGAAAAAAACATTCCAGTCTTTCTACGTATTCCTCAAAAGAGTGTCTTGAGCATTCATCAAACTCTTCTATACGGCCGAGTGTAGTCATTTTCGTTTCGAGATGGCAGACAAAGCACGTTCACTATAACAGGCACACACCAAAAAAAACTTATCTGCACATAGTTGGTTCGAGTCCACTCGTCGCCAGTGTAATATACTTGAATAACTGGAGGAGACGTCACAAGTTTAGGAACTTTACTGAAGTATCAGGCAGTGTTGAACGTACAACTTCATTCGGCCATAGCCGGAACTTAACTGGCCCAAACACATATACAATCCCCCAGGGGGAAAAACCGGAACGCCCTCCCCCGTCTTGGGTCTCTTAAAGGAGCCTACTATGCAAAGGTTCGTCAATACATTACAGAAAGTATTTGTGATTCAATGCATGTGATATCTATTGTGTTCACACTGGTTCCTTCACAGATCTCCACAGTGGCAGCAGCTTAGCCGCAGAGAAAGGGAGAAGATGGGCCTTATTGTCCAAGATGTTGGAGAGTTTTGGTAATGTAAATGAAGCTACAGTATTTCAATATGGATGGGTATTTTGCACAAAAAAACTCAATGTTGTACATTTCTCATTTTCTTTAGGATGGAGTTTGAGGACTTCTGCCGTTACTTCACAGACATGGTGGTGTGTAGGCTGGCAGAAAAATCCCTCCTCTGGCCACAGACCCACTGGAGGGAGGTGTGCTGTCAAGGGGCCTGGACCTACGCATCTGGGATCCCACTTCCTTCCTCGTCTTCCTGCCGTCTGAACATCAAGAATCAAAAGCCTTCGACGGGGCTCCAATGGTCCAAACAAAGGCCAGCTCAAAGGCGAGATAAAAAAGAGCAAAGGCTGAGTGAAAGAAAGAAGGAGGGACCAATCCAAGGAGAAAAACAGAAAAAGAAAGAGAGCTCAGAAGTAAAACCAAAGCAAAAGAAGGGAGGAAGAGAACGTGTTAATAAACAAGGAGGCGTGGAGATGAGATGGGAGAGGCAACTTGACAGAAGAAGTCGATGTGGAGGATGCATCAATCACAGAGACACATTTCTACACAACCCCCAGGTGAATATCCCTGAACTGAAATTATATTAAAAGGTTCACCCAAAGTTCACCCAAAAATGAAATCTCATTATGTCATTAATGACACCCTAATGTTGTTCGACACCCGTAAGACCTCCGTTCATCTTCAGAACACAGTTTAAGATATTTTAGATTTAGTCCGAGAGCGGATGCAAGTGTATTTGTTACAGGCCCCGTGCAGAGGGCCGTGTTTGCAGATTAGAAAACTCCTGTGAAAACAGGAAGAGAAATGAGGAGACAGGAGCGAATGCGTGTGTCACGCACAATCCCCAGCAATTGTGAGGGCGACGCCGCACAATTCTCCTCTGCGAATCCTACGTTCACTTTCAAAATAAGAGTCCCGATCTCACTTTGCAAAAAAACAATGATTTATACTGGACATTTTCATATAAAATATAAGCAGAAAAAGGTAAAATAGTGTATATGGAAATTAAACGTTTTCTTTCAAAATCACAATACCCAAAATGTGTACATACTTTAGGGTGTCACATCTGCACACTATGTTTCATATTTAAAATGTTTCCAACTATTTGTAAATCGTGAGAAAATTGCTATTTTAGCCAAGGAACTGGGACGTCTGAGGGAGTCGCCTGTCATATTATACATTCACTCCGATAAACATTCACTCCGAAAAAATGTTTATTTGAATAGGGTTTTAATGATAAATTAAAGTTATATCAATTAGTAATCAATTTTTAATTACTTAATTTGTATTTAAAACATATCCATCATATGCACACAAACACAGCAGATGACCTTCTGTAACACCCACATCTAGAAAACACACTCACCTCTGTAATAAACACAGAGATGTTAGTTAAGTCCAGTCGGTTCATGAAATCATCCAAGATTTATAACTCAGACATCGTTTAGAAAACTATTTCCGTCGAAAAGGGCTTAAGAGAAGCTGGAAAATGACATCAGTACATCATATATTCCCTAATTTCTCATTCACATGCTTGTCATTAATCTTTCTCTCTCTCTCTCTCTCTCTCTCTCTCTCTCTCTCTCTCTCTCTCTCTCTCTCTCTCTCCATCCCTCTTTTAGTTCATTTTTGAACTGGTTGGAGATGGGGCAGAGGTCTTGATAAGTCTGCAGCAGGAGGACAGGAGGATGAAAAGGAGGGAAGGAAGTGGGGAGAACCTACCGATTGGCTTTGAGGTTCTACGGGTAAGTGACTGAGTTATCAGAGAATTAAAACAGAGGAACAGATTTTGAATGTGTCCGTTTCATTAAGGTGGATTTTGGGGTTTGTTTATTTATTATCGGTTTATCCGCAGACAAACGAATCGATATGAATTGAGGAATGTAAATGACTGTAAACTTCTAGACTTTAGAGGTATAAAGCTGATAAAAATATGTTACATTATATGTACATTTTAAGTTCTAAAAATGTTATTTTTGAATGTTCTTAATGTTTGAACACCATTTTTCTTAATGTGAACGCTATGGAAACATTCAATTTTTTAATGTTCCCTGAACATTCCCAGATCATTTGGAATGGACATTCTATTCAACTGGATGAACTGTAAAGGCGGGCGTACACGGTGCGATTTTTGCTGTCGTACGAACTCACTTTTTTTTTTCTCGGGAGAAATCGCGTGGACATCGTGGATGCTCATATGGTCACGGCTCGCACCGTGTGAGAGGAAATCCGAGACGAGCTGAGCACGTTAGGATCACCTCCCGACATTACGATCATTTTTAAGCATGTTTAAAAAGTTTGGCGAGTCGGCCTGATTTTTACCAGCATATGACTGTCCCCTATTGCCAAATCATGCACAAGCACATAGGCTCAATCTATGAGTATTATTAGCTCAGTGGCTGCAAACATACAGCGTTCACACACACACACTTTCTCTCTCTCACGCGCACCCTTCTCTCTCCCTCTGGTTGTTTCGCTACTGTTCTCTGCATTTCAACAAATCATTTGCACACATTTTTTCTTTATTTTTTGTATCTGAAGCTATTGCAGCAACATTGAAAGCTCTGGTGTCTTTTTTTAACACAAAAGCTCGTGTGATCGGGGGCCGGCTCGCGGTGCAAACAGTCTTGCCGTGTACCAGCTGATTTGATGCGATGATCAAATTAAATTACTTGTAGCATCTGCAATATCTCACGACCTCCCGAGTGTCCCGAATTCGCACAGTGTCCGCCCGCCTTGAGAGAACTTTGCCAGAACATTAGCTAAAGTTCTGAGGATGTTCCCTGTCCTAGCTAGGCCTCTATTTTTCTTCCCGTCAGGTGGAGGTGAATCGTGTGTGTCGTGTTCAGTGTTTATGTGAGCAGGCTGCTAGTTCTGTGTATATGGACTCCCGTAGCGTCACTTTGCGAGTGACTCTTGGTCCTGGACGCTATGTCATCCTCCCCACTACTTTCCAGCCTGGTGCCACCGGTCGGTTCCTTCTGCGTTTTTTCTCACACTCACACGTGCGCCTCAGGTACAGGAGATTAGGCCACTCTGTGACAGTTTTGCATTAGAATAAGCAACTGATAAGTAAACAAAATGTCAGACCTTTGCCTGGTAGTTTTAAGCAGGGATGAAAGGTGGTCATGATTCTAGGGCCCACTCATCACATCTTTTATTTTGTCTACTGTCTTTAGGGAGCTGAAGAAAGAGCTTCCTGCTCCTTCAGTGTGGCAGTGTTGTATTCCTGAGCCCAGCGCTGTAACTACAGTCCATCTGCTCAAAGCATCTGGCCTTAGCCATCCCAAACAAACAGGTTCAACAACTCTACAACTCACAAACAATAGACCAGTAGGCAATAAAACATCAAACAGGACTATGATTTTAGTAAGCATTTTATGTTTGGGTCCATTCATTTAAAAGAAAAAAGGAAAATGTGGGTTAGCAGACCTAGCAGTCTTAGGGTGTGTTCACACTTGTAGTTCGGTTCTCTTGGTCCTTTTGGAATAATTAACAACAAACATTTAGTCCTGGTCTGCTTAGCATTCACATTGGCTTTTTAACACCGAACCTAAAAGCATAGGGATATGTTCACAACCTGGCTTTTATTACATATGTTTTGCTACAGAACTTACCGAACAGCCAAATCAATGCTGTGTGCTGGGCTACATGCACTCGCCATATGTGTGTAGCTACATATGGTGGTATTTTGTTTAGTTGCAAACACATGAAGAGCTTATAAAATGTGTAAAGGAGTCAAAACAGCGGCAGGAATCCCTCCGTCACACACACAAATAAAGATCTGCTGCGAGGAGACGCGGTTCTGACTCCTTTACCAAACTTTGATGGACAATATCGTGACTAAGACGATAAAAAAACAGGTATGAGTGAGCATTCTGTCCTTTTCAGGGTCACTCATATCTTGTGACATCATGCCCTATTTTCATTTAATTTGAACCGCACTGAAGATGGGTCTCAGTCTCCTAGTTTTGCCCGCTCCAGAGTTCGAAAGCAGCATTCACATTTATTCAAATGAACTGCACCAGCAGAGCAATCACACCAGTGTTCGTCTTAATCGAACCAAACATGTCAAGTGTGAACACACACTTAGTTATAAAAAAATAAAAAGTGATCACATTGGTCTTGAAAACACATTCTTGTCATTATTTATTTACATTCATGCTGATTTCATGTTGTTCATAATGAAATAATCCCATTTAAGAAAAGTGAAGGCTCTTTCTGCTTTCACAAAGTTGTTAGCAAGCAGCATATTAGTTTCAAATTTAATTTATACTTTTCTTATACATTCTTAGAAGAAAAGGTTCTATATAGAACCTTAAAACTTTCTGTCAAGCTCTTCATTTATAGAACATTTTGATGTAAAGGGCTCTGGGTTCTATATAGAACCCCACTGAACCTTTGTTTAAGAGTGTGTATTTTTCAGCTCCTGACGTGTATGCTGTTATCCGGTGTGAGGAAGACTCTGTCAGGACTAGAATTGTCAAAAAAGATGGAAGCCCTGAATTCAACACCAAAGCCATCTTTTACAGTAGGAACCCAAAGTCAACAATCTCCATTGAGGTCAGACGCTTTAAGACATTATATATAGATGATGTTTGTTTTACTGAGGCAAATGGTAGTTATGTGTGTTTTCGATTATGCATAGCTGTGGAGCAGAGGCTTGCTGTTGGACTCATTCCTGGGTGGAGCACGACTTCAGACTTCAGGAAATGAACAAGGACAAAACAGAGTGATTGACTTGCAGGGTGGCCAATCACGGGGCTGTGTTTTTGTAGAGACCTCCTCCAGCCAGTGCCTGACAGACCTGTGACTGACCGGTGTTCTCAAGGTAATGTCTGATGATATAGCAATGGACTGAACAAGACAAACAGCTAAACTTCAGCACACAACAGCACAATGAACTTCTAACAGGGACAAGCCCCCTCGATTATCTGTGGATTATGTGCTTTGCTCAAAGGCACAATAATGAAATTCAGTGCAAGTTTGTATGGTACTTTTAATAACAAATATTGTTTCAAAGCAGCTTTACAGAAAATTATTGTTTAATCTTTAAATGAATATGTGAACCTGCCAAAGCTCGTAGTATTGTGCTAATCTGAACAATAAATATGTCAGTCAGTTTGTGTGCGTGTCCTGGTAAATATATGATATGGGGACCAAATTTGGGGACATTTTTGGTCCTCATGAGTAAAGCAGCTTATAAATGATATAGAATTATGTTTTTTGAAAATGTAAAAATGCAGAAAGATTTCTGTGATGGGTAGGTTTAGAATACACTTTGTACAGTAAAAATAATAATGTCAAAAGTCATTATAAAACACGGAAACCCTGCATGTACCTGTGTGTAGGGTTGGGAATCGTGAGAAATTTTCCGGTTCCGGTTCCGATTCCGCCTAACGATTCCGGTTCCATTAAAATTATAAAACAAATAGTGGTAAAGGAAAAAGGCACAATACGCAACTTTAAACAATCCTTTTTTGTGTTTATTACTTGCTCTCAAATGAATTTACAGGTTGACAATGTAAAAAAAAAAAAAGTCCTGTACTATACATATATTACAGGATTAATCGAGCCATATGGAATTTATGGAAATTAAAATAAACATGTTCAAATTTACACCTCTGAAATTGTCTTATTACATTTTCTCTCTCTGTTTTAGGGATGTTAACCGATGACCGTTTGACCGATGGTTGACCGTATCAACGTTAACCGATCAAAGTTGTCGGTAAAAAAAAAAAAGTGATCTCTAAATTAGACTATTATAGACAGTGGACTAAACGCTACTACAGTTAGCCGTCTCATTCCAAAATCTTTTTGTGTGAAGTGAACATATCCCTCGCACTCAATTTTTCATAACTCTCCTGTTTGTACTTAATAAACCATTAAAAACATTTGGGGCGAGGTCGCAGCGTTTGCGCGCTCACAAGGTTTGCAAAAAGTAAACAGGCTAAAACACTCGAGGCTAGAGCCAGAGCAGACGACAGTATGAAGCGTGCATTCCGCATAAGATGGGCTTACATTTGGAAATATAACTTATTACATCTACATTTCAGTGGTAACACATAAGGTGTTGATCGTCTTTCTTTATTATTGTTAGCACTAACTTACCTCGAACTAAAGCGGCGTCTCTTCAGAGCTGTCATTTTCTTAAATGAGCCGCGGCAATGTTTCAAATGAGCTCATAATGCTAGACAAATGCCTTTATTTTCAACGCGATCAGCTTGTACCCAAACCATTCATAAAAAAGTGACGTGAGGGGAAGGGAGGCGGCAGCGCTAAGACTTCGTGTGTGTGTGTGTGTGTGTGAGTGTGAGAGAGAGAGAGAGATGTTTTCGGAACCGACACTCAGGAATTTCGCGCGGTTCCGGTATTTTTCAAAAATCAGTATCGGTTCTGCATAAGAACCGGTTCTCGGTTCTCAACCCTACCTGTGTGTGTGTGTAATTCCTGAAAACATGTACTGAAAACAAGGCAAAGGCAACAAAACCATTCTTTGATGTTAAAAAAGAGAGTAAAATGGGTAGCGTGTGAAGATAATCCACAGAGAGAGAAATGCGTATATAAACAAGGGAAAATAATCAACAGAACATGAAACAGGTCCTTAACTTAATTAGAAACGACTAACTGTCAGTCCCACCAATGGGCGCCAATCCGGCGAACAGATCGCAGTTAGAACTTGCTCTGCCGTGAGGTCCTGAGGGATGGACTTATGCCTACCTATTTAGGGTATTCCTACCTGCCTTCGTCTTCAGGTTCTGGACACCCAGGCGGCTAGAAGACCCTCTCATTAATCATCAACCGATAGTGGTGGACCAACATGGCCCAAGAGGTCTCCCGAAATGTTTGTCGCTGCTCATTCTGTACCCTCTCCAAAACTCCTTGTCACCTTCCAGAAGACAAACTCCTATCACTACCAGTCCCAAATCATCCCACATAGGAGTAGATCTTCTGACCGTTCTTCCCCTTACCTGACTCTTGCACATGTACTCGTCATCATCGACCGAATCTCAAAGCATCTTTTCCCGTCACTTCGGCATTCCCGAAGATAAGGTCTCCGACTGAGGTCCTCAATTTATCTCGTGTCTGGCATGCTTCAACTCCAAGAAGTTAGTGTCAGTTTATCCTCTGGATACCACCAGTGTTGGGGTAGTTGCTCAAAAAAAGTAATTAGTTACTAGTTACTTCTGGTAATTTGTAATGAGATTACTATGCTTTTTATTAGATTCATGGCACACACACACACACAAAATAATTAAGTGGTCAATGATAAATATAAAAATAAAGGTCACTTTATGATTAAGAGAGAGAATGAATGTGATTCAAGGCCAAATCTTGCAGATAAAGTTGAAAACTTGCTCATTTAAGCATGTGCATTTATTGCACGGACAGAGCTAGAAAATCATGAAGCTAAGTACTTAAAAATGCAAAGCATAGTTCAGTTGAAACCTTGCCCTCTTTGGCTTGTTGTTGATCCAGTAAACTGAATGTACGAGGCAAGCTGACTGTTTAAATAAAAGGACTGAAATAAAAATGCGCTGTTCATCTCTTAATCAGTTTAGGGCCATTCACACAGACGCTAGCCTAGAAATCTAGACACACCCTAGCGGCAGCAAATCTAATCTGCCCGCGAGTGTCGTCTAGCAACTCTCAATACCCTACTGAGCTGTAAACTCTTGCCGGCCCAATGACATCGTGTATAGAGTCGGTGGGCGGGGCCATAATGACAACGGCATTTGCGTGCTTCTAGTAAACACGGAAACTGGCGAACGGCGGCGGTCTTTCGAATCAGCTTTGACCGTGACTCTGAAAGACTTGGAGTTAAGCTTTTCTCTGAGAAAGAACAAAGAACGGCACTGAAGTCATTCTTAAAAAGGGAAGATGTGTTCAGAGTTTAGCCGACCGGAGACGGTGAATGTTTAATCTATCAACAAGCTCTGTTTTACCTTCGTTGCTCTGGTTGGTGTAGCGCTATCCTATCGCGTGCAGAGGGACTTTGAAAGACAACCGTTTATCCGCCCCTCGGATTGAGCTGTCAATGGTGAGTTTCCAGACCAAACATCTTAACGTGGGTCTGGCTTGTCATGCTAACAGGATGCGGTTTTGCCGTTAAAAATGCGATATGCAGTTCTAGAGATGAGATTTTTTTTTTTTTTTGAGTGCCGTGTCTATAAAGCCGCGTCATGCACGATACTATGCAAACGTATGGAAGAGATGCAAATGCAACAGTTAAACGGTCTACTCTAGGGTAATGTTTACAATAAAAACGAAAGAAAAGTAGCACAATGGAATAAAAAAAAAACCTTCCTGTGTGGCATTTAATTGCCCCTCTCCACACAATTAAGGTTGCATTCATTGCTATATTAACATGTAGGCTTCCATTCTGTTTTCTTTCCAAATTATCACTGGACAATAGAAAAGTGAACATGTTTATCTAAAGTGAAAGTAATGTGATTATCCAACACGATCACATGATAATGTGTATCAATAGTACGAGTGTGCAATCTTGTGGAATGTATATTTCAAAATGAGTTTTGGCGTGCATATGTTTCGCAGTTTTTTGTGTGCATATGACACGCAGTTGGGTAGGGTTAGGGTGGTGGGGTGGGTGGTTCGTATGTATAATACTGTAGTGTGGGAAGCAGCGTGGCGAGGGGCCGCGAGAGCGGCCGGTGACGAGTGGTAATGAGTACCAGCTGCGTGACACACCGGTCTCGTCTCGCGGCCAAGGGACGGGAGCATAAAAGTAGGAGCGAAGGCAGCGGAAGACAAGAGAGGACCAGGCCTGGATTTATGTTATGTTTTATGTGTTTGTGGGCAGTCGTCCGTGAGGGGCTGCCCGCGGTTTACTTTCGTTTTGTTTATTTATTTGGAATTAAAGTTGTTGAACGTTCGCTGGTTTCCGCCTCCTTCCTTCCATCCACGATTTGTATTACAAATACACCATAAAGTGCATATCATATACACGCCAAAACTCATTTTGGTGTATACATCCACGAGACTGCACATTGTAGGCTACTATTTATACGCATTTTCGTGAGATCGGGCTCGAATATCCCCACTGGCCGAACTGTTCCCATCTCCCTCTCTCCTCACACCAGGAGCTACATCACTCAAATCAATCTAGTGTAATGCTTTACTTCTTTACTCAAAAAATTAATATCATTACTGTAATCCGCATTCCTATAGTCTAGTAAAGTAGTGTAGTTACCGATATTTTTTGTGTAATCCTTTACTTTACTTCTTTACTGTAATTCATTACTTTGTAACTTGTTACCCCCAACACTGGATACCACCCATAATCCAATGGCCATATTGGCGCAACCATCAAGACAGCTGGAGTCATTTTCTACCACAGGCCGGTATGCACAGAACTCTCTCTGGCAAGCCACAACAAGGCTCACACCCTTCAAGTGCATACTCAGCTACCAACCGCTCGTTTCCTTGTTCAGGTGAGCCTTCCCAGTGTTCCCGCAGGTAAACGAGAATTCCTGGGAGTCAGCTCGCATCCATCTTCAAAGGGAAAAGAGCCAGGGTGACACCAGAAGAGCGACAACCCCAAAGTACCATCCTGGGTAGAAGGTCTCAACCAGAGACATCCGTCTTCGATTGCGCCACTGAAAGCTGAGTCCCCGCTATGTCGGTCATTTTACAATCTAGAGGCAGATTAACAAAGTCACATACCGGGTCAACCTTCCTCCACACCACAGCATTGCCCCTTCCTTTCATCTTTCCCTTCTTAAACCAGTTACAGCCCCTCTGATTCCTTACGCAGCAGGATCTGGTGCTGACGATGTAACTACCTTCACCAATGGACCTGGATCAATGGTACTGTCGCAGGTTCAGCCATGTCCTCAACACCAGATTCCTCCACACACACTCCCAATCATCTGATTACTGATCAGCAATGCCTGCACCCAATCATGATCGCCTAGCACCATAAGGCCTTGTCCACACGAACACGGGTATTTTATAACTGTGACTTTTTTTTACACGGTTCGGCCGTTCGTCCACACGGAAACGCAGTATCAGGTCACTGAAACCGAACATTTTTGAAAAACCCTGCCAGAGTGAGGATTTTCAAAAACACCGGTTGCAGCGTTGTCGTGTAGACAGTAAAACCGGCGTTTTTGCCTTGCGACACCAGTGTGCGCCGTTATCCGCTGTGTTTGACGTCAGATTGTTCGCCGCTGACTGCTTTGTTGACGACCCTATGGTTGACGATTCTGTGCAATGGCGGACGTAGCCCACATATTGCTGATAGTAACTGTGCTAACAGGGCTGCTTGTATCATGTGCACAGATACATGCTCAGGTAAATTATTACATTGCGTAACAGAGGCGTCAGAATGAAATTCTAGGCTTCTGATTGGCCAGCATGCCTTTACGATTAGGGTGATATCGCTGCCTGCTGGTGTGGCATGCTCTTGACAGCGTTTGATAGCGGGTTTTTGCGTTTTCATGTAGACAGAGATTTTTTTGAAACCAAGCATGTGTGGACGTTTTTTTTTTTTTTTTAAACGCAGGAGGAAAAGCTCCAGTTATAAAAATACCCGTGTCCGTGTGGACTAGGCCTAAAGCTCACACTCTCCAGTTCACCTTCGTCTGGTCTTGTTTGTTCTACCCTGAACACATCAAACTGTCATGTCATCTTCCTCCAGTCACCTCTCGCTGAAACCTGCAGTACAGAGACTGTCATTCTCAAACCAATGTCACCATTACGATCTGCTAACCAGAAACTCACATGCTCTCTGAGTGTTGATCATTAAATACTGTTCAGACGATTACCTGTTTGCATACTTCTGTTCCATGACAATACCAATCAAAGTGCAAGGTGAAAACCATGGAAACATTTTTAATTTACTGCCAAACTTACGCAAAGTAAGTCTCTTCAGAAAGGAGAGCTTTTCTTGTGAGGGATGATGATTTTGTCTTATTGAATACATTCTAGCATAATGCATGCCATGCTTGTGTATTTTTTTCCATACAGCATAGAACTGGTTTATCTTGAAATGTTACCATTATAAGACAAGTATGTTAAAACCTTATAAAACAGAGAGAACAAAACCCATGATAATCTTTTCAGGCTTTCTAATCCCGGACCCAGAGTGTGTTCGGTAAAGACTCCAGGTAGGCGTTTTTAGTCAAAGTAACATTTGGGTTTGTGTAAGAGAAATGACTTTCAGTGTATTATTTAGAGACTCACAATCGTATTTGTTAGTGTAGCAGAATTCAATTGATCAATATTTCTATATTTCATTCAACTCAACACTAACTCAAATCATTATGTTTACACTTAATGTAAATTAAGAAAACACAATTGAACAATTGCTGTCATTAGTTCAGAATGATTTATTAACTGCTTTCTTAGACAGCTAATTTAGACTCTCATTTATAAAGTTTAGTGTTTAAAAACAAATGTGATATTTGAACTCTTCCAGACTCTGCATTCCAGTACCATGACCTTTTGAGCAATGCACAATCAATTATTTTTGAATCAAGTCGTGCATTTATCTGGGTTTGTGAAAAGCTGTATTTTATTATTTTTTATGATTTGCATAGGAACCATGGATTCCTTAATAGGAAATAATATAACATGCATTGGTATGAGAGTTTTCCTCCCTAAATAATTATTACATATGCACTTAATGAACATAACTTATACTCAAGCAAATTTTGGACTGATTTGTATTTCAGTGATTTCAAAACTTCTACTCATGGCTCTTCCCATTGCTCAGATTGCAATAGGTGTGTTGCAGTGAATGTAAGTGCTGTATTTATACCATCACAGGAGCAGTTTATCTCCAAGACTGTCCCCAGCAGCGCTACATCCCAGTGTATGTGCTGGTGTGTGGAGTGTTTGGTGTACTTCTGGCCTTGCTGTCTTGTCTGCCCTGCGCCCGTGAGACAGAGGAGGAGGCAGGCCGTAATTTGCTCAGCCTCACCTGCACCGTATGGAACGCTCTGGTTACTACCTTCTTGTTTTGCTGGCTGATCAGTGGTAAGATTGGATGGCATATGTGGGAGGAAGACGTCATTTAATGTGTTCATACACTCACCTAAAGGATTATTAGGGAACACCATACTAATAATGTGTTTGACCCCCTTTCGCCTTCAGAACTGCTTTAACTCTACATGACATTGGTTCAACAAGGTGCTGAAAGCCTTCTTTAGAAATGTTGGCCCATATTGATAGGAGAGCATCTTGCAGTTGATGGAGATTTGTGGGATGCACATCCAGGGCACGAAGCTCCCGTTCCACCACATCCCAAAGATGCTCTATTGAGTTGAGATCTGGTGACTGTAGGGCCATTTTAGTACAGTCAACTCATTGTCATGTTCAGAAAACCAATTTGAAATGATTTGAGCTTTGTGACATGGTGCATTATCCTGCTGGAAGTAGCCATCAGTCTATTGCACTTTACGTGTGCAACTAGAGTTTCTGAATTCTAGCCCTTTTGAGAATTTAATTAAAGTAAAGGTTAAATGTAAATGATTGTTTTTAAAGTCATTATTGTAAAAATAGTCAAGTAAAGTTGTATGGTCGCCTTTATTGCGCTTTTACAAAGCATCTCCACAGTATTAAACAGGGAAGCAACGATGATGCCAAATTGACAACTTTATCAAATGATAATCTTAAAAAAAAAAAAAGATTAAACAAGAAAGTAAGAGGATCCATGATGTTTAATTCATCAAATAGCCAATGTCATAAAATCATAATCCTAAAATCTTTTTCTGAAAATTCTCTTTCCCCCTTTTTTTTAACAGGTAGTGTGTGGATTTACTCTATTTACCATCCTAACTACAACCAAACCCTGGCTGGAGATCCCTATTGCAATAAGACTCTCTACTTGTTTTCGTTCTGGACCACCATTCTGGGATACATTGTGTTAGTTGTGGGGCTGCTCGGATGCTGTATTTGTATCTGTATTTCTATTCGTAGATTAGCAACATATGCATGTTAGCAAAAACAGAAATTGCTTACTGCTCCTTCAATGGATCTTAATGACAGGGTTCTTGATGGTTTGGGTAATAAACTCAACTTTGTGTACAGCCTTCTTCGCTACACACAGAAAGGGATACAAGCAGATTAACTTTGCTAAATTTTGTATATTAAAAAGGAGAGCAAATGTGGCCATCTGACCACATTTTTGGTTTAAAAATTACAATAAAGCCACCCAGTTATAATACTTGAGAGGTGAAAATCACATCAAACAAGTAATACTGATAGGTGAGTAACCCACTGGCGAGGCTAAATAAGGGCCAGAATGCACTGGCGCACAGAACAGGGAAAACAAAAAAAGGCATTGACATAGCCCTTATAGATAGATAACCCAAACCTTTTAATTGATCATTTGCTCACCATCATGTCGTTCCAAACCTGTACATTTTCTTTTTTCTGTGATAAGATGTATAAGAAAATGACATAAAAAGATTTTTTTAACAACATCCCAGTGGGTTTTGGACTCAATGTTACTTTGGACTTTGCTGTGTAAAGCATGTTTAGAGTTAGTTCTGTTATTGGGAAATGCTAATTAAGAAAATACTAGCCTAACGACTAACAAGATTTACGCATGAGTCTTTTCTTTGGTGCATTAGGTGACCTGGGACACTGAAGTACAGTATTGTTCAAAATAATAGCAGTACAATGTGACTAACCAGAATAATCAAGGTTTTTCGTATATTTTTTTATTGCTACGTGGCAAATGTGACGATCACAAAAGTGTCATATTTGTGTTATAAGAATATTCAGAATTATTGTTTTTTTTTACACAAGTTATTGTATTTCTTTTTGGAAAAAAAGTATCAAACAGGATTTTATTTTAATATGATTTGCCTTCTTTAAAGGGGGGGTGAAACACTCAGTTTCAGTCAATCTCATGTCAATCTTGAGTACCTATAGAGTAGTATTGCATCCTTCATATCTCCGAAAAGTCTTTAGTTTTATCATATTTATAAAAGAAATATAGGCTGTACCGAGTCTTTCCGGAAAAAACCGAGCGCCTGGAGGCGTATCGTGTGGGCGGAGCTAAAGAATGACAAGAGCGCAAAGCGATGACGTCCTCAAGCGTGGAGAAACCCATCTATCTCAGCTAATACAGATAATGATCCAGAATCAAATCTGAGGGAGAAATAAATTGAACAGGAGAAACGGCAACAGCAGGACGTCCGTCTCTGTGTTATGTAAGTTACTGTATTTAATGGCCTCTCCACATTTCTGTGTGTTTACTCGCAGAGTATGAGGACATGATTCGGTTTATGGACTATTGTATGCGACTAGACCTTAGAAGTAGCAAGCAAAACGGTTTTGCACGTCAGAATACTGTAACGTTATACAGAGAACAACAATGGAGTAACCGTTAGCGCATTTGAATGACGAAGCACGCGATCGTGTCGTTTACTGATGTTTACTCATGCGACGGTAGCCAACAGCAGAGACATTTGAAGCAGTTTAAGTTAACTCACCGTCGAAGCTTTATCGCTGGGACCGCTCCGTCAGAAACACACTTCTTTGGTATGATTTGGTAAAGTCCTGTGACAGCAGTGGCGTGTAAATCCATTTTGAGACGCAACTGAAACGATGTTGTCAAGCTTCCCGTCATTTCTGCGTTCAAATCGGTTCAAATGCAGCGCTGCCTTCCCGGAATGCTGTGCTGAAGAGTTGAAGTCGCTCGACGTCACCCATAGGAATAAAGTGGAGCGCGGCGCCGTTCACGGACGACTGGATCTGCAGCTGAGAGACTGTTTACAGCGTGCTCTAGTCACGCGCGCTCGCGCGCGCACCCTACCGGGAGAAGAGCCCGTACGGCCCATACAAGGACCTTCCGCTCTTATTAACGTCAAATAGACCCATACTCGAAAAAAACTCGCCGAAACTTGTGAGAAACCGGAAGGAGTATTTTTGACACAGAAATACTCCATCAAATGTCCAACATTAGTTTTTGAAACTTTGTCTATGTTTAGGATGGGAATCCAAGTCTTTAACAGTGTAAAAAGCTCAGTATGCATGAAACAGCATTTCACCCCCCCTTTAAGAAGTTAAGTGTGTAGTGTTTGCTCCGAGCCAGCAGGGGCGAAATCGAGTGACGGGTTTAGCTGCGTGAGTTGTGGGTTTTCTCATTACTACAGAGAGCTCGAACCTGACACACTGTCTCCTCGTTTCTCTCCTGTGTTACAGGTTGGTAAATGTACAAAAACCCATCAGAACTATAATTTAGCCATGCTAAAATGTGTTTGATATATGATTGAACTGCTTTAGTGAAGTAATTTTCGTTAGAGTCTGTTTCTGATTTTGTTGGTAACTAGTTTGAAACGAGAGGGCAAAGTCCGGCAGATTAACGGCCTACTGGCAACGCGCACATGGAGTGGGTCGACTCACACACACTTTTCAATGTAAATAAAAGCACACAAAGGAATTTTATGCTCTTACAATGTCAATGAGTATTTGTTAGTTCACTGTATGTTAGTTTCTAACTATACGTTGAAAATGTGTTTTCACAATGAGTTTAGACAAAAATGGTTACTGTTTAAACGGAGGTTTGAAGTTACATTTGGAGCACTTTAGTAGTTGTCAGCATGATTTGCAGGACTGTATTAACGTGATACTGATAAAATACTGGAAATAGAAGTTATTAAGCATCCTAAACATAGCTGGTGAATATTACCATTGTCTTTACATTTTGTTTTGATAAATAGTGTAAAATACAAGCATGAAGAGTAAGTGAGCATACATTTGGTACTCAGAGGCGTATTTTATTATGGATTTTGTATTGACATGGACACTGGAATTCATTGTAATGTGAAAAAAAGGCACTGAATATGTAATATGTGAAACATAAAATAACTCTAAATAATAAAGATGTGTTTACTGAAGAAAAATCTTTAATAAATTACTACAGAGAGCTCGAACCTGACACACTGTCTCCTCGTTTCTCTCCTGTGTTACAGGAGTCAATCTGTTCACCACGGTGCCGTTGCCACGGTACCTGTTACAGATTTTTGGTGGCCCGTACGGGGAGCGGCAGCAGTTGCGCAGGCTACAGCACGACAACAAGACACAGTCAAGACCAGCAGAGAAACCATAGGGTCACAACCAGCTCGCAGACGGGGCAGTACACGTGGAGCCAGACCAAAAGCTACGGGTGGAAAGCGCAACCAACTGTGAAAAAGAGAGTTAAGCAGTCATGGCGGACGGTGAGAGAAAAGGCTTGGTGTGGAGCATCAAGAAGAGTCTACTCATGCTGACGGCCGATGAACTTCTCCAACTAGCCCAAAATGTTGGTCCTGTGCCAGGGAAGGATTCATCCGAGCTTAGGTTGGCGAGGAAGAGATTTGCTTCGAGTACATTCTAGCTTTTATGAACAGTGACACTTTGGTGGAATCTGAGGATTCAGGTATGGCAGTGTTGTTAGAGCTTAATGATACTGTGAACAATGTAATTCAGATTCGTTATGCTCAACCTAAAGCAGATAATGTACACAATATAATGTCAACCCCAGTACCGAGTGAGAATATGACAGTAGGTCAGCCAGCGACAATTACTGATGACCTGACTTACGTGACAGCCAGTGGTTCTAACGCTAATACTACGCACACAACCGCAGTCAGCGTAGTTACCCCTTCACCAAACACCAACCCGCCACTCGCACGTACTGATGTCAGAACCACGCAGAACACTGACACAGAGTTACAGAGAATGCTCTCTAGCTACGCTGAGCTTAGCAACAAAGTCCTACAATACATAAACAACCCCACATCATCACCTACACTCACTCCGGCACCAGTACAATCTACTCAACAATACAACAACACTTACACCCCTGAACAACAGCCCCACGGAAAATATGACCGAGCCGTCCCCCTTCGAGACCTTTCACTGCTTCGTCGTGAGTTCAAGATTCAAGGTGGACAGATCGGTGATCACAGCTCAGATTTAAGCTACAATAGCATATGCAGACAAATCGATGAGGGTGTTAAAGAGCGATTCAGTGAGACTGAAATACTTAGAGGTGTTCTCAGAGTCATTAAATCTGGAAACTTTAAAGATATGCTAATGCACAAGGACGATCTGACCATAGATGAGCTGAAAGGCTTTCTGCAATCGCATTTAGGAGGGCGGAGCAACACAGAACTTTTCCAAGAACTTATGTGCACAAAACAAAATGACGGTGAGACTCCACAACAGTTCTTGTACCGGGTAATAGGCCTCAAACAAAAGATCCTGTTTGCTTCAAAATATGCTGACACAGAAGTTAAATACAATGCAAACACGGTTCAAGACATTTTCCTTCACGCCATATACCAGGGCCTCAGCCATAAGCATAATGACATACGTCGAGAACTTAAACCATTTCTCTCAAATAGCAGTGTGTCTGACGAGACAATTCTAAAGCAAATGATGAAGATAACAAATACGGAGAATGAGAGACAGAGACGTTTGGGGTCAGTTGTAAAGCAGAAACAAATAAGCGTGCATAGCACAGAGCTTGAAGTTGCAGCAGTACAAGGCAGTAGCACAAAGAAAGATGCTACAGATAAACAACCAAAGGCTGATGCACTCCAACAGTTAACTGAGAAAGTAGAAGAGTTAATGAATAAAGTTGAACTGCTTCAACGGCCACAGCGAATTCAAAACCCAGAAGCTTGCCATCACTGCCAAGTCAAAGTGGATCAAAAGAGAACCAGATCAAATAGCTGTGCCAACTGCCTTGAAAAGAATCACCCAGGTTGCACCCATTGTTTTTACTGTGGTGAAGATGGCCACAGAGCAGTAGGCTGTCTGAAGAAGTCCAAGCGTCCGGAAAACTGGAGCCGGTCCCTGCCAGGGGACGAGCAGTGACCGGGCTTCACGTTCAGTCCCACAGTGCTGAGTGTAACATCTGGAATTCTGAGAGCCATATGAAGACACGTTTAGTTAATCAGAGACCAAAAGAAAATAATGAACAAGTCAATTCCCAGCCCTCTCTTTCCATACCCACCCAAACAAGTAGGCGGCTGGCCAAGTTTATAGGAGCCAAAGCCCTTGCGCGATGTGACCTTAATGGCTTGACAGTCAACGCTTTGCTAGACACTGGAGCTCAGGTGAGCATGAGTGATAAAAGCTGGAAAGAAAAGTATCTACCAGACGCACCCATTAGGCCACTCAGTGAAATATTTGATGAGAGAGAAGAGCTGGAAGTACATGCTGTGAATGGAGACATCCTCCCTTTTGATGGCTGGGTCCTCATCGCAGACAGCCTCAGGGGAAATAGTGTTCTTAGCCAGTCTATCATGGTGCCTTTCCTCATCTGTAGCATCCCGCTTGCACAGCCACTACTTGGATTTAATGTGCTAGAGGAAGTGATTCAGAATCGGCCAGCAGAACTTGTTCCAGCCCTCACCATGCTTCTTTCTGATGCAATATCTATCCCTGCTGATAAAGTTGAGCTGCTGGTGAACTTCATCCAGACTGACAAACCCTCTACGTATCAGAGACTGTTAAGAACGGGCAATTATGACACTGCAGTTCCAGCTGGACGAGTAGCCTGGGTTAAGTGTCAGATCTCATCCGCTACAGATCAGTCAGACCCCCTCCTCTTGTTTGAACCTGATGAAAACAGTGCCCATCTCACAGAGCTTGAGGTTGAGGAAGGCCTACTAGAAATACAGACCGCAAAGAGACCTTATGTAATTATACCGGTGAAAAATAACACTAAACATGCTGTCACTATACCAAGGAAGACAGCCCTTGGTAGCATCCAGACTGTGGCCAGGGTGATCGAGACCAATCCACTAGAGAGTTCTAGGCCCAGAGTAGTAGTGGACAGCGCCGCCGCCACACCATCTGCTCAAACTGTTTCAGCCTCGTGGCAGCCTCCAGTGGACCTCAGCCATCTGAGTGATAAGGAACAAGAGAAAGTCAAGAAAATGCTGTGGGAAGAATCAGCTGTATTTGCACGAGACAGTCATGATATTGGATGTATCCCTAGTTTACAGATGTCAATCACCCTCAAAGACGAGATTCCAGTACAGAGAGCCTACTCCTCGGTCCCCAAACCACTGTTCAAAGAAGTGAAAGACTATGTACAAGATCTGCTCATGAAAGGCTGGATTGTCAAATCCAAGTCCTCTTACGCTGCACCAGTGGTCTGTGTCCGAAAAAAGGATGGTACACTCTGCCTCTGTATAGATTATCGTCTCTTGAATCAGAAGACCATCCCTGATCGACATCCTTTACCTAGGATACAAGATCTGACTGACACACTTGGTGGCTATTCGTGGTTCAGTATCCTTGACCAAGGAAAGGCCTATCACCAGGATTTTATCGCCAAAGACTCCCAGCACCTCACTGCTTTCATTACTCCCTGGGGGCTGTATGAATGGATCCGTATCCCTTTTGGCCTCTCTAATGCCCCTGCGGCCTTCCAACGGAGTATGGAGGAGATGTTGGGTCCCTTGAGAGATGATTACTGTCTCCCGTATCTTGACGACGTACTTTGCTACGCAAAAACCTTTGACGAGCATGTGGAAGGGGTCCGAAAAGTACTTCAAGCTCTCCAGCAACATGGAGTGAAACTAAGACCTGAGAAATGTGAGCTATTTCGACAGGAAGTAAGATATGTGGGTCGTCTTGTGTCAGCTCAGGGAGTAAGGATCGATCCCAAAGACCTGGATGCAGTGCGGTCGTTAGCCAGCAGGACCCCACAGACTGTTGGAGAAGTGAGAAAGCTCACCGGGTTCCTGGGCTATTACCGTTCCTACATTCAGGACTTTTCAAGGATAGCAAAGCCCATTTATGAGCTATTACAAGTCAAGCCAGAACAAGCAGCTGTAACGCGTGGTAGAAGCAAAGGTCCACAACTACCATCTAGAACACCTGTGGAGTGGGCCTCAGAACATCAGGAAGCCCTTGACCAACTCGTGTCTCTCCTTGTTAGCCCCCCCGTGTTAGCATACCCTAACTTCGACTCACCTTTCGTATTACACACCGATGCTTCAGACCAGGGGCTGGGCGCGATTCTTTATCAACACCAGGATGGCAAGTTGAGAGTTATTGGGTACGGGTCTTGGACCTTAACAGCAGCTGAGCGAAACTACCATCTGCATAGTGGGAAACTAGAGTTCCTCGCCCTGAAGTGGGCCGTGTGTGAAAAGTTTAGAGATTACTTATTTTATGCACCTCACTTCACGATATACACAGACAACAATCCTCTGACCTACGTTATGACCACAGCAAAGCTAAATGCTGTAGGCCATCGGTGGGTTGGGGAACTCTCCGATTTCAGATTTGATATAAAATACAGACCAGGGAAGTCTAACGTAGACGCTGACACGCTGTCGCGTCTCCCTTTAGACATTGAGGCTTATGCTGAGTCCTGTACCAAAGAGTGTGCCGAAGACGTGGTTCGCGCGATATGGGATGGAAGTAAAGTAGCCAAACAGAAAGATGTAGCCTGGGTGGCGGCTCTCAACATCTCCTCCCAAGCTGACTCGTCTCCCTCCTTTGATCACTTAAATGCAATTAGGCATGACGAGCTTGTGGAAGCACAACGTGCAGATGAAGCCATCAGTGAAATGATCAAGTTAAAAGAGACTGGTACACCTTTAACTGATGAGGTACGGAAGGTTGCTAGCGGAGCCACCAGAAGACTATTCCATGAATGGGGAAAGCTATTCTTGGAGAATGGTCTCCTGTACAGGCGTGCTAATGAGAGAAAGCAGTTGGTGCTCCCTGCCAAGTACAAAGGCCTTGTCCTGAAGAAACTCCATAATGAAATGGCCCATGTTGGCACAGAAAGGGTCCTTAACCTTGCCAGAGAGAGATTCTATTGGCCTTTTATGGCTAGAGAGATCGAGGAACATATCACCAAGAAATGTCCATGCATAAAATCGAAGAAACCGGTTACTCATGTTCGCGCCCCAATGGGTAGCATCACATCAAGCTCGCCACTAGAGTTGGTGTGTATTGACTATTTACATCTAGAGACCAGCCGTGGTGGCTATGAATATATTCTTGTAGTCGTTGATCATTTTACAAGATTTGCTCAAGCTTATCCAACAAAGAATAAGAGTGGGAAAACGGCAGCTGAGCGCATCTTTAATGATTTCGTCCTCCGCTTCGGATATCCATCAAAGTTACACCACGACCAAGGCCGCGAATTTGAAAATGAGCTCTTTCGTACACTTCAACAGCTGTCAGGAATTCGTCATTCAAGAACATCTCCATATCATCCCCAGGGAAACCCTGCGGAACGGTTTAATCGGACGATACTCCAGCTGTTAAGAACATTGCCAGAGAGTGAAAAGGAACGATGGAAAGATCAAATCCCACAAGTTGTACATGCATACAACTGTACTCGGCACGAGTCGACAGGCTTCTCACCCTTCTTTCTTCTTTATGGCCGCCATCCTCGCCTTCCCATTGATTTATTGTTTGGATTGGTTGGAGAGACAGAGCCTGACTCGCCAAAGGGATATGCAAAGAAGTGGGCAAAGCAGATGTCTGAAGCTTATCGAATTGCCAATGAGAATAGCAAACAGGCCAGTGCCAAAGGCAAAGTGCTATACGACAAGAAAGCAAGAGGAGTGGTATTACAGCCTGGCGATAGGGTCTTGGTCAGAAACCTCAGTGAGCGCGGTGGACCGGGAAAATTACGGTCATACTGGGAGAAGTCCATCTATGTTGTCAAAGAACAGTTCGCGGATAACCCAGTGTATGTAGTGTACCCTGAGTTTGGAGACAATAGGAAGACAAGAACACTACACCGCAATCTGCTGTTGTTAGCGAATGACCTTCCAGTTGAAGCTCCTCCAAGCGATGACGCTCCTGAAAAGAGGACACAGAAAAGTAAACACCAGACTCGACGTACCAACGTCCCAAGATGTACAGATCTTGAGGAAGAATCAGGTTCAGACTCAGATTCTGACAATGACTCAGGTGGCCATCGTTATTGGCTGAGGGTACCAGCAGAAAGGATACAGGAGATACCCACTGTAGCCCCACAACAACGCCCTGCCATAACTCTGGGTCGCCCAACTCCATTTCCTGGCCAGGAAAAAGAGAGAGTTAGAATGCAATACTTACCTGAACCAGACCTGATGCCTAAAAAAGACACAGCGATAGAAAGCTCTGGAGAGGGTAAAGACCAGTCTGTTGTTGCGGGACCTGAGGAACAAGATGGATATGACGAGGCCCTAGAGCCCATCCAGGAGGAGCAGTCTCCAGCCAATATGGTGCCAGACAACCAGACAGAGGTCAGGAGATCAAGTCGGGGCCGACGACCTAAATAGATTTTTACGTATGAGAACCTTGGTCGGCCCACACTGACAACACAAGCTACAGTTAATATGGCAAATACACACTTCCAACCACCCGCTTACCCTGTACCTCATACTACCATACTACTTGTTTGCTAGGCAACGTGGGGGAGAGGACGCTGGCGTTGTCTGTTCGCCGCTTCTCCACCCACAACAAATCATGTTAATGTACTATTAGATTTACATTTTATTTTATTTCCTTATGTTTGTGACTAGTCTAACAGTCAGAGCTACAATTGGGACTGTTGCTGATTGCTGGCAGCCACTGAGAGGTCGTTGTTCGTCGTTTTCGCCGTTTTCAACCGCTTCTCTAATGTTTACGTTTGAATTGCTGCGGTTGGTTTCTGGTTTGGAGGACATTTGATGTTTCTCGCCACGGGTGCTCACTGGTGGTCTCCCTTGGGCTTAAGCTGCATGGTGGCTGAAGTTTGCACCGGCTAGCGTCATCCGGGCTCTCGTCGGCGGCGTCCGGCATGATGTTGGGATGTTCTGCTTCTCGGCTGCGCCCCTGTTCCGTCCTGCATTGCGACCGTGGAGCGACATCTGCGCCGGCCCCGGTGTGTCCACAGAAGTGCCCGGAGGAATGTTCTGCCTCTTGCATGGTGCTGCAGCGATCCCCATCGTTTGAATCATCATGAAGAAGACCCATCATCTGGTCTTCAGCTGTCGTGCCTCGGCGATGTCATCGGGACACTGCCGCTGGGAGAAATCTGAAACATGGAGTGGACCACAGTGTGCTGCGGAGCTAACAGAGACTTCCACCATCAGCTGTTTTCTGTCCACCATCAGCTCTGTTTCTGTTCACCATCAGCTCTGTTTCTGTTCTGTTTTCTGTGTTGGTTGATTGTTTGTAGTATTCTATATTTTTACTTGTTATTCATTTTTTTGTTGTTATCCCCCCCCCCCCCCCCTTGTTGCACTTTGAGATTCTTCGGAATGAAAAGTGCATTATAAATAAAATCTATTATTATTATTATTTACCCAACCCACGTACTCACTTATCCCACGTCCAACATCAACATATCCGCTTAACCCCTATTCTACCTTTTACCCGCCATTCACATACATGCCTTACACCGTAACATCACCACCATACATAGTACCAGTTCCGGTTGCCTGTTAGGAAGAGAAAAGAGAATTTTAGTTAAGAAAAATTTAGCAGAAAATGGTGGGACCCATTTTTTTTTTGATGGGAAGTGTGTGACGATCACAAAAGTGTCATATTTGTGTTATAAGAATATTCAGAATTATTGTTTTTTTTTTACACAAGTTATTGTATTTCTTTTTGGAAAAAAAAGTATCAAACAGGATTTTATTTTAATATGATTTGCCTTCTTTAAGAAGTTAAGTGTGTAGTGTTTGCTCCGAGCCAGCAGGGGCGAAATCGAGTGACGGGTTTAGCTGCGTGAGTTGTGGGTTTTCTCATTACTACAGAGAGCTCGAACCTGACACACTGGCTGTGTCCCAATTCAGGGGCTGCATCCTCCTAAGGCCGCATTTGAAGGCCGATTGCGTCACCGCAGAGCGACGAGGCTGTCCCAATTCGAAGGAGCCTTCTAATGCGGCCTGCCGTCAGTGTTGCCAAGTCCGCGGTTTTCACGCCGAATTGGGCTACTTTTATGTTGTTGTTGCGGGTAAAAAAATATTTCCACGGGTTGATTTTTAACCCTGTAAGTACGATTTCGTCGCTCCACCATCCCCAAACGCACATATTCAGGGGAGAATTTGGCCGTTCAATGGAGAAAATTGCATTGGGAGTTTTGGGTTAGTTTTGTTGCAGAGACCTGGCAACCCTATCTCCCCGGAACGTGAAGGATTGAACGGATTCTTCGTAGCCTAGCCCATCCCACGGCAGAGGAATACAAATATAAATGTAAGTATTGTGTTTTAATTTACTCAAATAACCAACCAAACGTGTTAAAAACCTGGGGTCTTTATTTCTTAACGTGAACTTGAAGCCTGCGTTACCACTGAGGCTTTATCCTTAGGTGATCTGATGTAACGTTAATATTTTGTTTTGTTTTATGGAGCAGTTAGCAGACAGCTTTATTAAAATAAGGGCAGCAAATTAGTATTTATTTACCCGGCCGAAAAACTCGGCCAGTGTGGATTGACAGTGATCACTGATCACTCTGTCGGGGTTTATTCTGCGATAACAACAGGCTGGGTGTACATTATCCCTTACTTATAGCCCCCCTTATCCAGTTGATAACAATAGTCTATCATAAAAGCTGTGTCTACAAATGTTTTAACCAAATTTGAGTATCTAGAAATATGATTTCTGGAGTATTTTGTATACATGTATAATACATGTATACAAAATGTATAGCTGCATCATATATATAAAATTCCACCCCTGCCTTGCAGGTATACAAAAAAAATTGGGACAACTAAAAAAAAATACATGTATGCAAGTTAATAGACACATCTTTGCTGACATATATTGCTGTTGTGTTTGTTGTTTTTAACAGGAATGTTTATTTTCTCTGCATTAGGATTGCAAGTGTCCTGGGACAGGTGAGGGAGTGAAAAACTTGGCCATGGTTTGTCCTCATGGATGAGGTGTTGGGACAGGCATTCTAACCCTCCTGTCCTCATGGATGAGGTGTTGGGACAGGCATTCTAACCCCCCTGTCCTCATGGCCTTCACCCCTGAGGACCATGGGCGTCGCTAGGCCCATTTCAGAGGGACTTCATTTTTTATTTGTAAATAAAAAGTTATTTCTCTGCAATGTTTATTTTTGTAATGCAATTTTTTTTTTTAATGAAACCAGTAAATTTTAAATGAAATAAATTATTCTGTTGGCTAAATTTTTGTCATGTCAATTAATTTGTAAATGAAACAAATTGTTCTAAAAAAAATATTTACAGTACTTGTTTACAAGTATTTACAAGATAAGTTACGTTTAAGATGGGAAAAACTAAATAAAATGTTAAATGAACTGTACATAAAAAATAATGGAAGAAAGGGTTTTATGTAGACTTTTATTGAGCAGGGTGGAGACCCTGGATGGGCTGCACAATAGAGACCCTGGTATAGCCTCTGTCAGCGGGACATCATCTGGGATCAGTGCATATTTCCACCTGTCCAACAGGTTTGCAGTGCTGACTCAGTCGACTGCTGCCATGTCGCTTAGATGTTTTCAGAAAGAGTGATGAATAAATTAAATGAACTTACATCCTCAAAATCAAACCATAACATATTTTAACATGCATAACTGTTCTATGAGCTGAACTCTGCAGGACAGCGGCCCTCCAGGACCAATGGTTCCTATCCCGGATCTTGAGACTATTTTAGTGTATTTTATTTTTGGATTCTATAATGTTCATATTTTTTAAACAATATCAAAATCTTATATCCATGTATATAAAGTCAGTTTTTCATTGAACTACAATATTTGCCGCTGAGATGAAGTTTAAACTCAAATACAGAGTAAATATATTTTGTTGCAGCATTTGTAATGTTTAGCAACTGTGACAGCTGCCGTTGAAGAGTAGCAGTAACAAACTGAACTGCCTAACAACAAAACAACTAAAGATGTTCACTTCCGTCCATTTATGTACATAATAAAGAGTATAAACTATATAAACTCGCATGTTGGTTACATATTAGTCGACATTTGAATATTTATTGCATTTTTTATTTATTTATCATTAGATAAGGCTACTGGAGTAAATTGAATCCCAATGCTTACGTTACGTTTATGTGTAATCTGGCTTTCTTTAAAAAAAATATCTGACGTCGCGGCGCGCAATGAATTCTGGGGTTGGCAAGGCTGCGAAGCATCCATCCGAGTATCCTTCGTTTCACGGGAAAAGAAGGACGCATTTGCAGGCGTTATTTTGAAGGAGCCTTCGAAGGACCTTTGAATTGGGACAGCCTTCGTCGCGCCGCGGTGACGCAATCCGCTATACCTTCCACTGTAAACAAGTCTCGGTGCGTCCTTTGAAGGCCGCGTCGGCCGCGCACTTCGAAGGACACAGCCTTCAGAGGACGCAGCCCTTGAATTGGGACACAGCTACTGTCTCCTCGTTTCTCTCCTGTGTTACAGGTTGGTAAATGTACAAAAACCCATCAGAACTATAATTTAGCCATGCTAAAATGTGTTTGATATATGATTGAACTGCTTTAGTGAAGTAATTTTCGTTAGAGTCTGTTTCTGATTTTGTTGGTAACTAGTTTGAAACGAGAGGGCAAAGTCCGGCAGATTAACGGCCTACTGGCAACGCGCACATGGAGTGGGTCGACACACACACACACTTTTCAATGTAAATAAAAGCACACAAAGGAATTTTATGCTCTTACAATGTCAATGAGTATTTGTTAGTTCACTGTATGTTAGTTTCTAACTATACGTTGAAAATGTGTTTTCACAATGAGTTTAGACAAAAATGGTTACTGTTTAAACCATTTTTAAACAGGGTTTAAGGTTTGAAGTTACATTTGGAGCACTTTAGTAGTTGTCAGCATGATTTGCAGGACTGTATTAACGTGATACTGATAAAATACTGGAAATAGAAGTTATTAAGCATCCTAAACATAGCTGGTGAATATTACCATTGTCTTTACATTTTGTTTTGATAAATAGTGTAAAATACAAGCATGAAGAGTAAGTGAGCATACATTTGGTACTCAGAGGCGTATTTTATTATGGATTTTGTATTGACATGGACACTGGAATTCATTGTAATGTGAAAAAAAGGCACTGAATATGTAATATGTGAAACATAAAATAACTCTAAATAATAGAGATGTGTTTACTGAAGAAAAATCTTTAATAAATTACTACAGAGAGCTCGAACTTGACACACTGTCTCCTCGTTTCTGTCCTGTGTTACAGGAGTCAATCTGTTCACCACGGTGCCGTTGCCACGGTACCTGTTACACAAACAAGTTACCAGTAGGTTCAGTAGATTCTCAGAAAACAAATGAGACCCAGCATTCATGATATGCACGCTCTTAAGGCTGTGCAATTGGGCAATTAGTTGAAAGGGGTGTGTTCAAAAAAATAGCAGTGTGGCATTCAATCACTGAGGTCATCAATTTTGTGAAGAAGCAGGTGTGAATCAGGTGGCCCCTATTTAAGGATGAAGCCAACACTTGTTGAACATGCATTTGAAAGCTGAGGAAAATGGGTCGTTCAAGACATTGTTCAGAAGAACAGCGTACTTTGATTAAAAAGTTGATTAGAGAGGGGAAAACCTATAAAGAGGTGCAAAAAATGATAGGCTGTTCAGCTAAAATGATCTCCAATGCCTTAAAATGGAGAGCAAAACCAGAGAGACGTGGAAGAAAACGGAAGACAGCCATCAAAATGGATAGAAGAATAACCAGAATGGCAAAGGCTCAGCCAATGATCACCTCCAGGATGATCAAAGACAGTCTGGAGTTACCTGTAAGTACTGTGACAGTTAGAAGACGTCTGTGTGAAGCTAATCTATTTTCAAGAATCCCCCGCAAAGTCCCTCTGTTAAAAAAAAGGCATGTGCAGAAGAGGTTACAATTTGCCAAAGAACACATCAACTGGCCTAAAGAGAAATGGAGGAACATTTAGTGGACTGATGAGAGTAAAATTGTTCTTTTTGGGTCCAAGGGCCACAGGCAGTTTGTGAGACGACCCCCAAACTCTGAATTCAAGCCACAGTACACAGTGAAGACAGTGAAGCATGGAGGTGCAAGCATTATGATATGGGCATGTTTCTCCTACTATGGTGTTGGGCCTATTTATCGCATACCAGGGATCATGGATCAGTTTGCATATGTTAAAATACTTGAAGAGGTCATGTTGCCCTATGCTGAAGAGGACATGCCCTTGAAACGGTTGTTTCAACAAGACAATGACCCAAAACACACTAGTAAACGGGCAAAGTCTTGGTTCCAAACCAACAAAATTAATGTTATGGAGTGGCCAGCCCAATCTCCAGACCTTAATCCAATTGAGAACTTGTGGGGTGATATCAAAAATGCTGTTTCTGAAGCGAAACCAAGAAATGTGAATGAATTGTGGAATGTTGTTAAAGAATCATGGAGTGGAATAACAGCTGAGAGGTGCCACAAGTTGGTTGACTCCATGCCACACAGATGTCAAGCAGTTTTAAAAAACTGTGGTCATACAACTAAATATTAGTTTAGTGATTCACAGGATTGCTAAATCCCAGAAGAAAATTTTTTTTTGTACAAAATAGTTTTGAGTTTGTACAGTCAAAGGTAGACACTGCTATTTTTTTGAACACACCCCTTTCAACTAATTGCCCAATTGCACAGCCTTAAGAGCGTGCATATCATGAATGCTGGGTCTTGTTTGTTTTCTGACAATCTACTGAACCTACTGGTAACTTGTTTGCCACGTAGCAATAAAAAATATACTAAAAACCTTGATTATTCTGGTTAGTCACATTGTACTGCTATTATTTTGAACAATACTGTATTAAAAGCATGCAATATCATAGGCCATGTTCAAACTGTCAGTCCAAATCTGAGTATGTGTGTATCCGATTGGAATCTGATCTAAAATGATTGACTGTCCACGTATTTAACTGTTCTGATTTGTGTCCATGCTGCTCTTTCATTTTCCAAAATATCTGGATTGGTTTCTATGGCATGAAGTTGCATTGGTAGGTATACGCCAAAAACAACAACAATCAACAAGGAGAAGTTTGTAATACAGATGTTGTCTCATGTACAAAATGGTTTTATTCATTTCTGTTGTCTGCACCAGTTTCATTTCAAAACATGTCTCTGTTACATCTGATCGGATTTCAATTGGATATGCACAAAAATCAGATTTGAATTCAACGTAGCCGTGAGCCAGAGTATACTTCGCTTTTTTTATGTGTACACAGGCATTCAATGCATGCGCAGTTTAGAGCAATCTCTCGTCACGAGTTACAAATGTAAATACTGCAAAAAAATGAAATGCACATATGTAAACTGCATTGGCCTACAAAGTATGCACTGTTCCAAAAAAAAAAAATGAAAAGGCAGTGCGCGTTCAGTACACATGTACTCTAATGAAATTGTACGCTGACTCTTAGGTATGTGTAAAAAGTTTACTTTGGCCTTTAGGCACATCAAGAAGTGTTTTTTTTTTTTTTTTTTGTGATTTCTAGTTTCTAGGGGCTTGTGATCAGAATGGACTTCTACGTTCCTGCCATTGGTGGAATTTTTCCATTGCAAACAGGATTGCCAGGCATTCTTTTACTATTTGCACATACCCCTTTTCCGTGGGTGTAAGTGCTCTGTTGCGAAAAATGGTTTGGGCATCTCAGCTATGGCTCTCACATAAACTGTTGTTTATCTTGTTTTTCTTCCCCCTTTTGTGAACTAAGGCTTAGGATTTCCTGAAATGGTTACCCTTTCATTTTTGCCACACTGCAGTAACATTTTAAAACATTAGCCGAGGTGGTACTAAAAAAAGTCACTCCTTCTGATCATATATAACGTATTGCAACACTACCAAGGCCTATCAAAAAAACAAAACCTGAAAACCATGGAAAATTGAAGCATTTGTATAGTTCCCCCAGTATGCTTTTTTTAAAGTTTCCTAATTTAGTTTTAGAGCCTCCTACAGCAGGTTTACATGTTCACATTATTCTCAAACAACTTGTCCGATAAATGTCTCTACATCTCTCCTTTCCTCGAGTCTACTCTGCTCTGATTGGTCCACCGCTTAAAGCGTTTCTGAAGCTAAACGGCCATTACCATAACTGAACTTCAGCTCCGGTTGAGAGGCTTCCTAAAGCTCAGCGATTGTGCACATTGTAAAGACAGTAATGGCGACGTTGATTTTACACAATGGCCAGAATACTAACCTGCCACACCTGTCACTCCGTCATTAAACACCATTCATAGGCACACAGCTCAAACTCCCTCATTGTCCAGTCTCGTCACTTTGAGAGTGAGAGTACATGAAAGTAGATTTACCCAACCACTCACCTGTGTTTACCTACCTTCTTCATCCTCCTCAAACCAATGATCGATCAGACTGCTGCGGGCTCATCCTCCCTCCTGCAAAGAGAAAGACCCGTCAGTTAAGTGCGACTGTCCATTGAACTGCTTATGCTCTTTACTGATTGTAATAAAAACTCACCTCTTGTTTCATGACACAAACTTAGAAGAAACTTGTTTTTTTTTCACTGTGATGACCAAATAAATGTTACTTATGGAGAGATTTTCTTCTGAAGGACAGTGATTGCAGCTTACTTACTGTAAACATTACATAATGCATGCAATGCTTGACATTTTAGAACCGGTTTGACTTGTAATGTTACAATTGCGTGTGTAAAAAAAAAAAAAAAAAACAGACACGATGGAGAAACCCTCAAAACAGAGCACAAACCCCATGATGAATCATTTCAGGCTTTCTAATCCCGGTGTCAGGTAAAGACTTTCCAGAACCAGAACTCCAGGTAAGCGTTTTTATACAAAGTAACACTTAGCCTTTGTGTAAGAGAAATGCCTGTCAGTGTATTATTTAGACTCACAATCGTATTTGTTAACGTAGTAGAATAAAATATCTTTATACTGTCATTTTTCAATATTTCAACTCAACACTAACTCAAACCAATATTTTTACACTTTATGTAAACTGTCTTTAGAAGATAATTGAACATGCAAGTTTAGCATTTAAAAATGAAACGTTTGTTTTTGATGTGATGGTCATTTTTGAACTCCTCCAAACTCTTCATTCCAGTACCATGACCTTTATTAAATGCACAGTGAATGCATTTAATAAACCAGTCTAAACCAGTGCTGCGTTCCAGTTCGTTTTGCTCATGCCCTTCCCTCACTAACTTCCCTGCGTCTCATTCACTCGGATGTGCGTCATTGCTTACGTTGCATGAGTGCCCACTACTGGCGTAAGATTTGCAATGGACTGAACTGGAACGTCCTAAGCCCTTGATCACTTGGAATCCACTATGGAGTTGATTACGAAATTGTTTAAAGGACAACTCCGGTGAGAAATGAACCAAGGGGTAATTAACAGATGGTTACAGACTAGATCGTTCTCTGGGATGCGTTTTCATGAAAATCGAATGTAAAGAGTTTTATCTCTAAAAACAGATTAGCTTATAACACTAGTCTCTGGGGCACAGAGTAAGTGAAATTAAATCGCTAGTTAATACCACTAACAAGGCTCAAAATAGCCTCACACTAACACGGTAGCATAATGAGGGTCCCTACATGCAAACCGAAGCATTGAGAACTTTGTAAGTGTACAAACAGTTTAATAAGAAGATACTTTATAAAGACAGTGCATTACGCGTTCACGGACAGGCGCCATTTTGGAAAACAGTCTCGACGAATCGATCCACGAGCGCTGTTCTAAGTGAGTTGGTCGTTAGGAATTAAGTTTGTGAAATGTAATAACATAGACATTTTTATTTATTTATTATCTTTTGCGTTCAGTGTTTTCTTCCGGAAACAACGGACCATATGAGATTCCAAGTCACAGTTCATCACTTAGAACAGCACTCGTAGCTCGACGAGTCGAGACTGTTTTCCAAGATGCTGCTGTCTGTAAACGCATAATGCGCTGTGTTTATAAAGTATCTTCTTATTAAACTGTTTCTACACTTACAAAGTTCTCAGTGCTTCGGTTTGCATGTAGGGACCCTCATTATGCGACCGTGTTAGTGTGAGGCTATTTTGAGCCTTGTTAGTGGTATTAACTAGCGATTTAATTTCACTTACTCTGTGTCCCATAGACTAGTGTTATAAGCTAATCTGTTTTAGAGATAAAACTCTTTACATTCGATTTTCATGAAAACACATCGCAAAGAACGATCTTCTGGGTAACCATCTGTTAATTACCCCTAGGTTCATTTCTCACCGGAGTTGTCCTTTAATGCAGCATTCTATATGTATATAGGTGTGTTTGGGTTGTTTTAAATATTTAAAAAATATTTTTATAATTATGAGTTGTTTGTGGTGGGGTAAATTAAACGCGATATGCAGCATTCTTTTACTATTTGCACATACCCCTTTTCCGTGGGTGTAAGTGTTCTGTTGCGAAAAAGCAACTGCCTGCTGTAGAAGTGCTGCGCCCAGTCCTGTCTCCGAGTCTGCACTGAACAGCCAGGTCTTCTTCTGGATTGTAGTATTTCAAAACAGGTGGAGATGCAATCATTTGTTTCAATTTATTAAATGCTTCTTCCTGTACATCAGTCCACTCCCAAACCACATCCCTGTGTGTCAGTCGTCTTAATGTATCGCAGCTGTCTGACAAGTGTGCTCAAAATTTGGACACGAAGTTCACCTAAAAATCTCTAGCGCCTTCACATCTGATGGTCTGGACATCTCCGCTATGGCTCTCGCCTTTTCTAGGTCACTCTTTAGGCCTTCTGAACACAGTCTGTGTACGATGTATGGCACATCTTTCTGTCCACTTCACGAAGTGGAACGCACTTCAAAATGGCGGCAGGGATTCCCCGAGGGGAAGTGCTTGTCTAAATGTGGAGTGGAAGTCTGAATATGCGATCCATTTGAATTAGACTTAATTTATGAACAGTCAAATCACATACTGAATCCTGCTAAAACTAGCTCAGATACATGCTTAAGTAACTTTAGCCATTATAGACTATTGTATTTATTAATATTTATTAAAATCAACTGAATCAAGTTCAAACCTAATAGCCTATTATAAACATATTGCTTTAAATAAAAGCTAGTCCACATAAGTCAGTGCGTTAATGGTCCTGTCCCATATGGCACACTTCATATGCACTTATGGCCTTGTGGACTTACAATGGCTACTGCGTACACGTGTCCATCAAGTCCACAAGAACATTGGATGTCCCTTGACCTTGATTGCAATATTGTCTGGTTTAACACTGTGAAGCTGCTTTGAAACAATCGTCATTGTAAAAGCTCTATATAAATAAAGTTGATTGATTGATTGTTTAGTGCGGCATTTGGGATAGGGCCGAGGTATTGTTGTTCATTACCGTCGCAACCACTTGCGTGTCTGGGTTTGAATAAGCTTCTCGTGTACGAAAAGTATCTGTACACATGACAAATATACATTATCTAAGCCCATTCTCTTTTTTAGGATGTTGATATAGCAACTGTTCAAGTGTCAAGTTTCATTAACTGTTCCCCGCCAAACACAGAATTTTCCATTATTTGTGAGAAAACGCTTCCAGGCCCAAAACTGAATTATCCGTGTTTCCACTGCGCTATTACGCATCTTCTGAATGAGTACTGAATCTCCTGATCAAAACACGCGAGCAAGACGCAGTAAAAGTTTTTTGTTTAAAAGCCGAGAGTTTACTCATCATTTTGATGTTGCATGTTCAGATATTTATACAACAAAATATGCTGGGGGCATTACATTTTTGTGAAAAGGACCAAAAATGCTGCCACTGACTGACAAAATACTTTTTTTTTTTTTTTTTTATGGTGGCGGGGAAAGAGTTAAGATTGTTTCTTCTTTAATCCCATTCATTCCATATTGTCCTTATAAGCAAATGTAATTTTTATATAGCCTACTAGTTTGACATGACATAAAAAAATTGAAGTTTTGTGTAAACGAATGCATGTAAAATCTGAGGTTAAATAAAATATGTTTAACATTAACATAGAGGTCATTTAAACGTAGCCTTTGAAAAATGTAAAGCAAAAAATGACATCATCAAATTATTTAGTTGTGATGTTGCATGCTTTGCATACACTGTATACAATTATTGTTGTTTTTTGTTGGTTTAACTTGAAAAAGTAAGTAACCTGGTTGCCTTAAAATTTTGAGTTTATTGAAATAAAAAATATGAGTTGATACAATGAAGGGAATTTGTTTTATAAATAGAAACTCAAAATATTTTTGTATCTGAACCACATAAAAAATTTGATAAATCATGAAAATAGCACTATTTGGCATGTTTCACTGCGGCATCAGAAATAAAACACACAATTACCCAATATGCTTACAAAATATTTTAATATTTTAATAAAGGTTGTCGGATCTCAAAAAATGTTCATTGTATTAACTCAAAATTTTAATTTCAATGAACTCAAAATGTTAAGGCAACCAGTTAACTTTTTTTCTAAATATTTTTTTACAGTGTAGGAACCATGGATCCAAAGCAAATGTGGAATTATGTGAAATCTCCTCCACCGACTAGTACAGCTGTCCTTGGTATGAGCATTTTTCTCCCAAAACAGTTTTTACTTCTGCACTTAATGAACATAACATACTAAATTTTGGACTGATTTGTATTTCAGTGATTTCAAAACTTCTACTCATGGCTCTTCCCATTGCTCAGATTGCAATAGGTGTGTTGCAGTGAATGTAAGTGCTGTATTTATTCCTTTGCTGAACCTTCAGTTATTTAAGGTGCTCTTGTGTTGCCTATACCATCACAGGAGCAGTTTATCTCCAAGACTGTCCCCAGCAGCGCTACATCCCAGTGTATGTGCTGGTGTGTGGAGTGTTTGGTGTACTTCTGGCCTTGCTGTCTTGTCTGCCCTGCGCCCGTGAGACAGAGGAGGAGGCAGGCCATAATTTGCTCAGCCTCACCTGCACCGTATGGAACGCTCTGGTTACTACCTTCTTGCTTTGCTGGCTGATCAGTGGTAAGATTGGGTGGCATATGTGGGAGGAAGACGTCATTTAATGTGTTCATAGGTCTCTGACAGCTTCATTGTTCAGTTAATCCGACACTTGCCAGACAAACAGCATATTTTTATTAGAATTCTAAGCTGTGAATGGAAAATGCTGTCTATATATATATATATATATTTTAGTTTGTTTGTGTGGGTCTGCCTGAAATCTGGGTGTGAATATGAACTTTTGTTCTGTGAAATAGCTAAGACAATGTCTTATTACAATGTAGGCTAACTACAACGCAAATTTGAATTTCAGAAGGGATTTTTTTTGTACAGTTTTGCTCTTTTGTCATTTTTGTTGTTTTTTGTTATTGAGGAGAAAACGTACAGCACATATTTACATATTCATCTAAGTGTCGCTCTCATCAGCATGGATATTCGTTAACAGTATATCGCTGCAAAGTTATCTCCAACTTCTTTTGACTTGAAAAGAACTTCGCCGTGAGCATATCAGGCCCATAGACTGTAAAAAATATAGATGTAGTGTCCGTGACATCACCCATAGGCAGAAGCACGGGAAGGGGGGCTTGTGGACTAAAATTATATTGTATTTAAAAAAATGAAATGAAATAAAATAAATTAAAATAGACCGACATAACATACTGTGTTTGATATGGAATTAAAATAATGGGCAGTGGATAAGATATAAACTAATGATTCATTATTTTAATAATTCCTCAGGAAGTGCTTTCGTCACTGTCACGTCACCTCACTCAGCAGAAACGCATTTTAGACTCTTTTTTTAATAACGTAACTACTAACACAGTTTAAATCTATATAATTGGGAATTCTTCTCAAATATTCGAACCTCTATTTGAACCTCTGATCGATTTGCATCAAAACTTGATGACATGCGTCTTACCCCTACACTATAGCCACAGTGATTAACTCAGAGATTTCCGTAGTTTTGTCTGGCCCAATCAATCGTTTAGTAAACTTCTGTATATTTGTATGTAATGTTAATGGCATCTAATGTTACTCTAGCAAAAAATAATAATCTGAGAACACCCCCTTTTTTTTGTTGCTTCCGACGCCCATGGTATGATCAGGATTTAACAAGTAATTAATTAGAAACAACAATAATCTAGGGCGGTGGGGCCGTCTGTGTTCTTTGATGTGAAAGGGTTGATTCTTCTACAACACCTGTCTGATCGCCAGCAACAAAATAATGACGTCACACATTTTCCGACCCAACTCCTTAATTATGCAGATGTTATAATGTAAACAAATGAGTTATAAAAAAATTCACACCCCTCACAGTTGTCATGAAGGGCAAAATTAGCCTTATAGAACAAAACCACAATTTGTACCAGGCTGTAAACATGTTTTTTGCTGCTTGGGCATGTTAAAGGGATAGTTCACTTTGAAATTAAATGTTGATATGTTTTAGCTTACCTCATGGGCATCCGAGATGTAGGAGTATTTGTGTTCCCCAGTAGTTTCAATTTTGATCATTTTAGGTCAAACCGTTCTTGTCTGTGCCTCACATAATGCAGGTCTATGGTCACCACCTCAAAGAGCATACACAGAGAAGTCCAAATTAAACAATCCCCCATCGTAGGTACACACTGAAGGCCTAAGACCCCAAACGAGCGGTTTGTGTGAGAAAACCAACAGTAAAACCAAAACAGGTAAAAACGAACAGGTAAAAACGATATAAATACTGTTGGTTTTCTCACACAAACCGCTCGTTTCGTGTCTTAGGCCATCAGTGTGTACTTACGATGGGGGATTGTTTAATTTGGACTTCTCTGTGTATGCTCTTTGAGGTGGTGACCATAGACCTGCATTATGTGAGGCACAGACAAGAACGGTTTGACCTAAAATGATCAAAATTGAAACTACTGGGGAAACAAATACTCCTACATCTCGGATGCCCATGAGGTAAGCTAAAACATATTAGCATTTAATTTTAAAGTGAACTATCCCTTTAACATGAGCTCAATGAGATTATGCTCCCTTCTGGAGCCTGTCCCTAGTGACCAGTCGATGAATTGCAGTTTAAATTAATTCCGTATTGGCTTCAAGAGAAACCACGGGTGATAATTAAAATGATTATGATAAATGATAATTAAAATTCTATTTCTGTAATACATGTTTATTTTTTTTAACAGGTAGTGTGTGGATTTACTCTATTTACCCTCCTAACTACAACCAAACCCTGGCTGGAGATCCCTACTGCAATAAGACTCTCTACTTGTTTGCGTTCTGGACCACCACTCTGGGATACATTGTGTTGGGTTTGGGGCTGCTGCTCGGATGCTGTATTTGTATCTGTACTTGCTTTTGTGGATTTGCAAGAGATTAGCAAAGACTCTGTAAGTCATCTTAAAGGTGCAGTGAGTGATTTCTAAGAAACCCCATTGATATTTGAAATCAGCCCAAACAAACACACCCCTCAAAGAATGACACTCAAACTGTCCTGTTACTAGAGCTAACTTTACAACAACAGCATTTCTTGATTCTGTGAAACAGAGCAAAACCAATGTTACTCTCGTAATGAGCAGAAACAAGTCAAACTTCTTCATCTGTTTTCAGGCCTTCCACTTCAGTCTCTCCAGCACTGGAAAGCTTTTCTAATATTAATGTGGGTCCTAAAGCTCTTGCCTGATCATAACTTCTTTTCCTAGTGATATTCCTCTGAGCTTTTCTCTTTCTTCAAATCTCCCTCTTGCTCACTCTATCTCCTCCCCATCAGGAGTGGACATGCCCCCTACTGCTGACTGGCTCACTCTCTCTCCTCCATCATGAGTGGACACGCCCCCTACTGCTGACTGGCTCACTCTCTCTCCTCCATCATGAGTGGACACGCCCCCTACTGCTGACTGGCTCACTCTCTCTCCCCCATCATGAGTATACACGCTCCCTACTGCTGACTGGCTCACTCTCTCTCCCCCATCATGAGTGGACACGCTCCCTACTGCTGACTGGCTCACTCTCTCTCCCCCATCATGAGTGGACATGCCCCCTACTGCTGACTGGCTCACTCTCTCTCCCCCATCATGAGTATACACGCTCCCTACTGCTGACTGGCTCACTCTCTCTCCCCCATCATGAGTGGACACGCTCCCTACTGCTGACTGGCTCACTCTCTCTCCTCCCCATCATGAGTATACACGCTCCCTACTGCTGACTGGCTCACTCTCTCTCCCCCATCATGAGTGGACATGCTCCCTACTGCTGATTGGCTCACTCTCCTCTCCCATCATGAGTGTATATGCCCTGCCCCCTACTGCTGATTGGCTCTCTCTCCTCCCCCATCAGGAGTTGACACGCCCACTACTGCTGACTACTGTTGTGCTGCTTGGTCCAATCAACTTCTTCAGAAATCATTTACTGCACCTTTAATGGATCATGATGAAAAGGTTCTTGATGGTTTGGTGATAAACTCAACTGAACCTAGTGTAAATAATGCATTTAAAACTAATAATTAATTGTCTTTAAAATAAATTGGTTTTGGTAATATTTTAAGAATGTACAGTAAAGAGAATAAATGTTATTGTCTTTTGTGCTTACAATGAATGGTGATTTTAAATAACAATAATAATAATTAAAGCTGCAAGCACCATTTAACGGGGTTCAAGCATTTAAGACCTCAGTTAAGGTATTTTGCATTTAAGGCCTTTCAGCAGCAAAATAATTAGAGACAGAGTAATAAAGAGACAGACAGACAGACAGACAGACACACTTCTGTTTTACATATAGTAGGGGTGTCCATGGTTAACCGATTAACCGTTAAAAATTGCGTAACCGAGTGAAACATTTTGCTCTGTTAAGTGGCGTCAATGAGGTGCTTTGAATTTAGTCGTAATATATTTTTGCACCACTAGAGACCGCCAGAGCGCTCCCAGACATTTGTAGTATCCACAAGAAGAAGTCATGACCAGCTTTCTAACATGAAGTGGGCAAAGAAAACTACAGCGTGGGAGTACTTTAAAATTGAGAGTGACGGGGCAAAATGCAAGTATTGCAATGCAGTGCTTACTGCATTTTTCAGGCTATAAGTCGCTCTGGAGTATAAGTCGCATCAGTCAAAAAATGTGTCATGAAGAGGAAAATAACATAAGTTGCACTGGACTATAAGTCGCATTAGGGCAGAAGCAGAGCGGTGAGTATGAGGTCTCTGCGGAACAAAAAAGGGGACATGTCTCAATTCTGGGCTTTTTCAGACCAGGATGGGTGTTTTTAACCATCCAATCAAAAAAGTATGGAAGCCCTGAAAGCCCATACATCATATCTTTTATTTCTTTCTCGCGATCTAACTATGGCTGAATCCGAGATCGCCCCTGAAAGCCCACACATCGTATTTTTTTATTTATTTCTCGCGATCTAACTATTGCCTATGGCTGAATCCGAGATCGCCCCTAAACCCTCATTCACTATTCACACAGTTCTTGAAGGAGTGAATGAAAACAAGTGAGCGAATTCGGACAGCCGCAGAGTGTAGGCTACATCGGCAGTATCAGTGTATAGAAGTATCAGTGTATACAAATATATATATATATATATATAGAATGAGTGCACTCAATAATGTCCACTATACTTTCGGACACCACAAATGGCTGTCCACTCAAATAGTGCCCTATTTAAGGGTATAGGGGCGATTTTAGATTCAGCCTATGTGTAGACCTTGGGAATCATTTTACGTAGGGCCTATACGTTTTTTTTTTTTTTAAATGAATTTGTAGCCTTAAGGAAATTTGTGACAGGTGATTATTGTAGCCTAGTCTAACCTCACATCAGTAACTGATTAAAGTCAGTGATGAGATCTACACTGCAGTATTCTTGTAATTAAGGATAAGTACAGACATGGCTACAAACTATATTATACCAAATTACAAACATGATCAAAAGATCACCATCTCATAAACCATTTTGCAGTCATACCATAATCTTCAGTATAAGTAGGCTACTACACAGCTGTTGTGCCTCAAAATATGTGAATAGAACAGAAAGGTGCATAAGCACACAGCATTATATTTATATTAGGCAAATATGACAATTTTGTGTAAACCTTCTTCATGAAAGCTATTAATGTGTCATATAACTTCACAAACAGATCAGCATCATTACTTTCCATTAACTTCCACAGACCATACAAGGCTCATATTTAAAAGGGGTGTATTACTTATTTTGAACTAACTTTATTATTGTAAGTGTATTTATATCATATATATATATATATATATATATATCAAAATGACAAATACATAAGCACCTTGCATTATCTTATCGTACTTTTACAGAATGAGCTTGCACTGCACATTCACAGGAACTGTTGCTCCAATTACTTTTTGTTTCATTTATAATATTACTGTGTAATAACATGTTTTTATTGTGTAATCATGTAATTGTGTAACTATGTATAAATTCACTTTTTTTGTACTGTACCAGTACATCACCAAGACAAATTCCTTGTTTGTGTAAAGTAAACACACTTGGCAATAAAGCTCTTTCTGATTCTCAATATTAAGTGATCGTCTAAACTGCATAAATATAGCACGTAAACCAAAAAGATGACGACTCAAAAAACTTTAAACATTAACATTACTTTATTAACCACATGGCCACAACACTATAACAAAAATACTAATGATTTAAATTGCAATATTCTCCAAAAACAATAATAAAAGTAAGAGTAATAAAAACAGAAACTAAAAGGAGGATCTAATTTAAAATATTAGATGGTTCCACCAGCCTCATAAAAACAATCACTTCCGCAGTATCCCTCAAAGTCATCTGAGGAGTAAAACCCCTGTAGCACGCCTCTTTGTCCTCTCCCTCTGTAGCCTGCTCCATGATCTTTATACAGAGCATCACACTGGAGGCATCTAGATACTGTGTAGGGAACTCTGTACAGGGTTCTGAAGTTCTCACTAAATGCCTTCCAGTTCACCACACCTGATAAATGTATTTTTTTTAAAAAGACCACCACATTTACAAGGCAAAAATGCAACAATGTATTGACAAATATACAATAAATGTGAAAGAAATAGACAGCTGTCATGAACCCAACAATGACATCATGAAATATGGGAAGCATAAAAAAAAAAACACTAATAAAACCTACTGTCCAACCACCGAAAGTGAGCCTCTCGCCGGAAACTTTCCATGCACACAATGCTGTTAAAGCACTTGCATGTGAGGGCTAGGGTGCGGATTGGATCATCGCCATCCTGAACAACCTCCAGCAAGATTGTTCGGAGAACTAGCAGGGGAAGCTGTAGATATAAAAAAAGCTTGTTGTGATAATAATTCTCTTGCACTTTGAAGGTTGAGTAAAATGGCATATACATGCCTGTTGTATGTTCAGGGGTGTGTCACTGGTTGCAACTACAGAGAAGAGACAATATAGAAGATCAGCAAGTCAAAAAGCAACATTTATTATCAGTAATAGAGCTCCCCGGACAAAGGAAACAATACCAGTCTCTTGTCTCTTGTCAGCACTGATTTGCATCGTTTTCCTTTGCGTAAGTGACCTAAATTAATTAATGGCATGAAAATACATTAATGATACAGTATATCAGGATTGACTGGATGCAGTTAAGAAATTCAAAATAACACACATTTTTTACATTTTGACATCCTTGTATCAATTTGCACAAACTAATACCAGGAAAAAAATTATACCTTGGTGGGTACATCTCCAGCAAAAGGACAGACCACCATCTCCTTATACTTGACATGTCAGTCTATAGTTTGGAAAAGCACAAGTTTATCAAAAAATCTTAAACCTACAGACTTTCTTTTATGGCCACTGTTAAAGTATGTTAAAGTTATGTAACTTCTAAGCAGACACACACAGAGCATCCAGTGTCCTGGCACAAAAGATGGAAAGACAACAGCATCCATGTTCCTAATGTCAGGCTACATGGATAATGAATAAATTAATATATTAGACAGAATAACTGATTTAATGTACACCACATTGAATTCCAGACTTGCTAAGAATTTAAGCCATACATACAGGTAAGCTGTCCATGGGATGTACACAAAAAGGTGGCAACCATGTCACGATGACATGGCTGTCAACAGGATAGATGTGCACATTCTGAAAACAAAAGAAAAAATGTTAATTTGAGTATTTGATCAAAATGTTTATTACTATTATTATTATTTATTTCTGGTCTTAAGACTTTGTAGTTAAACCTGTGAGAGTGCAATCTGCTGCAGAACACAAAAGCAGGAATTCAACACCTGAGGAGGGGAGAGAATACTTTAAATGGAACCTTCAAAGTTATAATTTTTGATTCATGTTTATTATGCTAGTGTTTCTTACATTTCCTTCAACCTCACAATGTTCCGTCAAAGTTCTTAAGTCTTTCTGTTTTATTACTGTTGATTCCACACATGCCACTTCATCCTCAATATTACCCGAAAAAGCTTGAGCCATCTATCATGAGATAAGACATGTTCAGTTATTGAAAGAAACTGGCTCTGTGACAAATTGCTTATGTTTCTCTATTGTAAGTTGCTGTCATACAAATGTAAATTAAAATAAATAAGTCATAAAAAAAAAAAATATATATATGTAATCATAATTGAGGACTGCAGTTGCAATTGTATTGCTATATTACCAGTTTATGCTGTGAATGAGTCAGTGGCTTGCCCCAGAAAGTTTTGGTGGGTTTTATCATGTGCAGTCTGGTAATTTCAGGAGCCCTGCTCTTTGTATCTAAAGACACAATAAATGCAAAGAGACTTGAAATGTGCATAGAATGCAATAAATAATATTCAAGGTAAAGCATTGATATAAATAATTTACCAACAACCAAACGTCCAAGCAAATCTTTTTGGAGGTTTCTAGTTGATTTTGACTGGCCCTTTTGGATTTTTGTCAGCATTGATTTGTTTTTTTTTCTTCATTTTGAATGTGCAAAATATTTCTGACAAGAAACATATGAGTGGTGGGCTACATCATATTCAGGAAATAGTTATTCTTCCGCATTCCTGAAAAAAGTTGTTCTGCAGCTTGTGTATTAACTCTTCCAGCCAGCTCTGGAACAAGCTGAATCTTTCTGAGTGAGTCTCGCACATCCTTAGAATTTGACTCGTGGAATTTGTCATATAGGGCATAGTGAGCCGAGGATCCAGTCACTGGATGGCAGTTGGCATCTTCATCCAACTTCTTGTCACTCAACCAAGGTAGGCTTACAGTAAGGGTTCCACTCTGTGCAGCCCTCAGATTGTGTTCTGTATCCTCTGCCAGCCGACCTTCAAATGGAGTAAATGGCATTGCTTCTGGTCTCCGTAAGTTAGCATGGGTGGCCAGACCTCTGGCAAAGTCATAAATAGGGTGTTTGGCATGTGTTTCCACGAGAACAACATGTCAGAAAAGTCTCTAGGACTTTCAGCCCGAAGGAGACATTTCACACTGTAAACCACACCACAAGGGCATAAAATGACTGCCCATCCACCTGAAAAGAATAGTTTATTTAGTAAATAACAGTCAATAACTTATCTTGTCGTATGCAGTTCTGTTTTGCATCTCTCCTCTGAGTCTAGATAAAAGATCAGTCTTTGATCCTTGAGTGCCTACACCACAGGCCTTGCAGAGTTTTCGAATGTCTGCAACCTGTTGTTAGACCACAATTATGTTTGATACTTCCATTACAATTATAATTTCCACTTTTAATTGTATGTTAGTTCAATTTGAAGGTGACAACTACTTTAAGCCTATATGGTCATGATTGGTTTTACTTACAATTATCATTATTTTCAAATTGACCCTTTTCACATATGTGATCATGCCTATCCAGGTATCAACATTCTATGAACATTTACACTGCTATAACAACTTCTGCTTCTGTGAACACCAGAAATGTGAAATGGGTCCATTGCAAAATGTAAAAGACTACAGAAAAGGACAGTGAAGTGCAGAAAGGTGTAAAATACCTTTAGATTCATTAATTCATCACTTAGCAGGGTATATGCAGGAATCCTGAAGTTAATTTCAATACCTTTTTAAGACTTTTTAAAGACCTTCTCAAAATATTAAGACCTCATCGCACTTCAAGTTCTAATCGGCAACAAACCTTTAATAAACAGTTGTAGTCGAATGTGGACTTAAAATCTCTATTGTAGGAAACTAAATATGTGAAACTAAATATAAGGACATCACTCAGGCAGCAGTAAAGGCTACTGCGCCTTTAAGACCTGATGCAGGGATATGCTCGTCTTTCTCGACTGTGCATACTATCCAGTTCACTTAAGGCATATTCAGACTATGTCTGCTTGGATACTCATCAAGATGGGCATGATGACATACTTCTTGTGCGAGTTTGTCCGTTTAAGCGCAAGACTTGAAAGAAAACTCTGTGAGACGAGTGCGCGCTCTCGGATGATGCACAGCGTCAGATCTTCTCTCAGCGCGCGCGTCTTCACTCGAGTTGTGACGGAGAAAACGACTGGTCATATGCGCACATACGGCAGCACTCGCATGCATATTTGAACAAAGTTTACAAAGAGGTGAAACAGCTCGGTAGGTGAAGCGAGTTTACCCCCCACAACTCAAAATCAGCCGCATTTGGCTGGTGGCGGGTGCTAATTTCCATCCCTGGCGCGTGCGCTGCGAGCCGATCTCAGACTGAGCACCCTGTTGTTTTTTAATACTTATGGGGATGAAAATAAATATATTCATAAATACTTTTTGGAGTCAAACTCTTTTGACAAAGCTTGAACAAAATACTTTCAAAATTGAAGACTTTATAAAGCCGTGATAAGACTTTTTAATACTTTATAAGGGTCTTAATTTTCCCAAAATTGATTTATCACCTTTTAAGACTTTTCAAGACCCCGCGGATACCCTGCGGAGTCTTTCCTCCGTCATATCCATTTCAGTAATGAGGTCTTGTGCACTTGAGCTCTGCACCTTTTGCCACTCTGAAAGAAATGTAGTGAAACAAATTCATGAAAAAAATTGACATTTTTGTTGTTTTATGAAAAACATCATCATAAACTCTTTTCACTGTACTTCAAAGAGTTGCAACAGATCTATTTTGCCTCATTACATCCAGCTGCACACATTGGATATGCAGATAAGATGAAGAACTTAAGCATTCACAAGAGACAGAAGCAGTTTACATTTTTGTGTATTATTGTTCAACAGACTTACTTTTCAACAAGCCAGCTGCAATCCTCTCCATTGAAAGGGTCTCCCAGAAGTCCTCTGAATTCACCTCCCCATTGTAGGTTTCACACGGTACACTTATGTCACTGACTGGATAAAAAAAGTACATTACACAGCTTGACTGCAAGCTAGAAAATGAAATAAATAAACTAAATTAACCACTAAATTATATTTTTTTACCTGCCATGCTGAACGCTCCCTTTCTGTGTAAATCCATTACAACAACTGGTGGATGATGACCACATTTAAGACATGAAAAGTTGTATTCATGGTGGGTCAGTGCCTCAAAATGTAAATAGCCATGAAGAAACTCTGACTCCTTTGGGTAAGGCACACGTGTTGTTTTTTGCAAAATAGAACGCACTCTTCCAACTGACACATGAGTCTTAGTGAGAATAATCAAAAGAACATGTATTAGTTTCAGCTGAGGAAGAACCTTAGAATAAGAATAATGGGTCTCATTCACCAAGCTTGCGTACTTGGAAATGTCCGTACAAACAATTAGGAACAAATTCATGTGTGCACAAAAGTATATTGAATTAGGTGGACATTTTCTTGAGAAGTTCTCCTGTGCGTATAAATATGAAAAACCATGAAGTTATTAATGAATGAGACCCATTGTCCTTTCCATTTCACAAATAACTCATGTAAGAAACAATACCTGAACAGAATTCCTTATAAAATGGCATAGGAAGATGGTCAGCAGCACTTTGTCACTAAAATTGTGAAGCCCATGCATCCAGTCCTGGTATCTGTAAAACATACCACAATTACTGCATTTCTTGCAGTATGTGGATATTCCTAAAGGGGAAAAAAAGACAATAATAAGACATGATGAGGTAAAACAATCACTTACAATTTACTTTGTGTATGGAATACTTTAATTTAACACTACCCCAGTATTGTAACAATGCAAAATGACTGCAAACTGACATAAACCATTGACTTAACAGATATTAAATATTCACGTATATTAAATATTGAAAATATATTCCTACCAGTCACTACACCAGTGAACATTGCCACTTTAGCATGTCTTGTGATGAGGACAGGAGCACTGAGACGAACAGGTCCAGGGCACTGAGAGCAGAACTCCTCCTCAGGAACAAGATGTTGAGGAATATCTTCCTTCTTTATTCCCTCCATAAAAACATCTGATGGTGTGTCAGGAAGCTTTTTCTTGTGGTATATATTAATGAGCCGTGGTATATATTAATGAGCCGAAGAGAACGCATGTTACGCCTCTCTTCATCAAACTGCACTGGTTGCCAATGGCTGCTCGCATCAAATTCAAGGCTCTAGTTCTCGCCTACAAAACAACCACTGGTTCTGCACCATTATACCTAAACTCAATTGTTCAGACTTACACACCCTCCAGAAGCTTGCGTTCTGCAAATGAGCGGCGCCTCGTGGTTCCTTCCCAAAGAGGCATGAAATCGCTCTCACGGACATTTTCCTGGACCGTTCCCACCTGGTGGAATGACCTGCCGATCTCAATTCGTGCTGCCGAGTCTGTAGCCATTTTTAAAAAACATCTTAAGACACATCTTTTCCAATTGCACTTTTCCTATTGCACTTGACCAATACAGAATAGCACTTACTGATCATATCTACGTCTCTCATCCGGATTTGTGCCTTCAGGCGGGTATGTTACATAGTTATCAGAGCTACCAAAACCCAGTGTTCTGTATTTTGCGTACGTGAGTTTTTGCTGTCGATGGCTATTGCTGCGCGTTTAGCTAGAATGCCATACAAAACCAACCCATTGGGCCACTGAATCCGCATTAACGACAACAGTTGGGGCATCAGCCTTAGTCCTAATGGGTTGTTATCTTAGCTATCCAAATCCAGTGTTCTGTATTTTCCGTACGTGAGTATTTGTTGTAGCTGGCTATAAAAAAAAAAAAAAAAAAAAAAAAAAAAAAACATTGTGTACTCTGCTAATTAATTGCGATTTCTTACAGCTCTTACAGGTTGTTGGCTTTGTTTGTTTCGTTGCTTCTATTGCTCTACCCTTTTTTTGTAAGTCGCTTTGGATAAAAGCGTCTGCTAAATGATTAAATGTAAATGTAAATGTAAATATATATTGTACCTGATATATTGTATTGTACATGATTTCCTACCTTTAATACAAGGGCAGTGCCAAGTGTTTCTCTTGGAATTGTAATTAACCAAGACTCTTCCCAGTCTGCTATATGAAATTTTTGGCTCATACACAGATATATAATACTTGTAGTCAGGGCCTCCAATGCTTACAAGGCTAGTAAATGTGGCACCTTTGCTTTTAGCCTGATCTTGTTGTTTAAGGCATTGTTTTTTTCTTGTGTCTCCAAACCATTTTTGCTCAACGATCTCAGTCAACACATCCTCTGATAACTCTTCACTTGGTGCAATAGCACTGGAGTAGTCTACAGACTTCAGGTGAAGACATGGTGTAACCAAAAGGTCACTCCTTTGTGCCATTTCAGCACAAGTGTTGCAGATGTCCATTTCACACATTACTCTCTGTGAAGAGCCCCAAATTTTTTTCACCACATGAATGGGGATACAAGGGCCACGAAAGGATTTTGCTACAACATACATCCCGTTGTTTTTATCAACACACTGTGCTGGTAGATTATATGTAGAAGTTATAGGATTTATGACTTCATGTTTCCGCTCAATGTGTTTGTTCAAATTTTTTGAATTCAGGCTCACTCCACAGTCAGGACAATTTACAATGATTTGCTTTCTCTTAATCACTGGAGGAGGAGCTGCTGATTCTACAGGATGAGCCGTGGCCTGTGCTGAATGAGTTGGAGGGTGCAGCAAAGTTGTGGCCTGTGCTGAATGAGTTGGAGGGTGCAGCAAAGCCGTGGCCTGTGCTGGATGAGTTGGAGGGTGCAGCAAAGTCGTGGCCTGTGCTGAATGAGTTGGAGGGTGCAGCAAAGCCGTGGCCTGTGCTGGATGAGTTGGAGGGTGCAGCAAAGTCGTGGCCTGTGCTGAATGAGTTGGAGGGTGCAGCAAAGTTGTGGCCTGTGCTGAATGAGTTGGAGGGTGCAGCAAAGCCGTGGCCTGTGCTGGATGAGTTGGAGGGTGCAGCAAAGCTGTGGCCTGTGCTGAATGAGTTGGAGGGTGCAGCAAAGCCGTGGCCTGTGCTGAATGAGTTGGAGGGTGCAGCAAAGCCGTGGCCTGTGCTGAATGAGTTGGAGGGTGCAGCAAAGCCGTGGCCTGTGCTGGATGAGTTGGAGGGTGCAGCAAAGTTGTGGCCTGTGCTGAATGAGTTGGAGGGTGCAGCAAAGCCGTGGCCTGTGCTGAATGAGTTGGAGGGTGCAGCAAAGCCGTGGCCTGTGCTGGATGAGTTGGAGGGTGCAGCAAAGCCGTGGCCTGTGCTGGATGAGTTGGAGGGTGCAGCAAAGCCGTGGCCTGTGCTGAATGAGTTGGAGGGTGCAGCAAAGCCGTGGCCTGTGCTGGATGAGTTGGAGGGTGCAGCAAAGCCGTGGCCTGTGCTGAATGAGTTGGAGGGTGCAGCAAAACCGTGGCCTGTGCTGAATGAGTTGGAGGGTGCAGCAAAGTCGTGGCCTGTGTTGGATGAGTTGGAGGGTGCAGCAAAGTCGTGGCCTGTGTTGGATGAGTTGGAGGGTGCAGCAAAGCCGTGGCCTGTGCTGAATGAGTTGGAGGGTGCAGCAAAGCTGTGGTCTGTGCTGAATGAGTTGGAGGGTGCAGCAAAGCCGTGGCCTGTGCTGAATGAGTTGGAGGGTGCAGCAAAGCTGTGGTCTGTGCTGAATGAGTTGGAGGGTGCAGCAAAGCTGTGGTCTGTGCTGAATGAGTTGGAGGGTGCAGCAAAGCCGTGGCCTGTGCTGGATGAGTTGGAGGGTGCAGCAAAGCTGTGGTCTGTGCTGAATGAGTTGGAGGGTGCAGCAAAGCCGTGGCCTGTGCTGAATGAGTTGGAGGGTGCAGCAAAGCCGTGGCCTGTGCTGGATGAGTTGGAGGGTGCAGCAAAGCCGTGGCCTGTGCTGGATGAGTTGGAGGGTGCAGCAAAGCTGTGGTCTGTGCTGAATGAGTTGGAGGGTGCAGCAAAGCTGTGGTCTGTGCTGAATGAGTTGGAGGGTGCAGCAAAGCCATGGCCTGTGCTGGATGAGTTGGAGGGTGCAGCAAAGCCGTGGCCTGTGCTGAATGAGTTGGAGGGTGCAGCAAAGCTGTGGTCTGTGCTGAATGAGTTGGAGGGTGCAGCAAAGCTGTGGTCTGTGCTGGATGAGTTGGAGGGTGCAGCAAAGCCGTGGCCTGTGCTGAATGAGTTGGAGGGTGCAGCAAAGCTGTGGTCTGTGCTGAATGAGTTGGAGGGTGCAGCAAAGCCGTGGCCTGTGCTGAATGAGTTGGAGGGTGCAGCAAAGCCGTGGCCTGTGCTGAATGAGTTGGAGGTTGTAGAGCTGCAGTTAAAGCAGATGTGGGGTGGGTTTTGCATAGATGTGCTTTTAGGGCAGCTTTATTTATGTAAGTCTGCGGACACTGACAGCAATGAAAATGTTTGGACTTCTGACCACAGCCAAGGCCACAGCTGTATATAACATAATCTAAAACAAGAGATAAAAAAATTGTCAGAACACATTTAAAAATATATAGACATTTTTGAAGCTGTGCTTACATACCTCCATATTCCACAGCTCTTATTTTATGTCCAGCAATGTGGGTCATTATTTGATGATACTGCCTTGGTGTGCATATGTCAGACGTGCAGAAAGGGCAGGTGAATAAATTTGCAAGTATTTTGACCTCTCCGCTGAATCGTTATGTACTGAACAGGCACACAAAAAAAATATCCACACATTTTTTTAAGACACATTTGCACTATACATGTATTATAAATTATGTAGTATTTTAATACTTCAAGCTAAACTTTAAACTAAACCTACAAAAATAAAAAAAGGTTTTACTATACGAATAAAACCAACAAACCATGGTTATCGTAGAGTATTCCACCAATTATCCAAGGTTTTGCTACAAAACTATAGTTTAACTATGGTATGGTTATACAAATCGTATTTCAATATGCCACAAAAAAAAAAAAATAGTTTTGCTATATAAAACCATGGTTCATTCTCGTAATGGTAGTTGGGTTACACTTCATTTACAATGTAATTTTTCATTAAAATTAGCCTGACAGGTGTAGCCCAGAGGGAAGTTATTTGTATGCATATATAAATACAGGCTGCTAGAATTTATAATTGCTCATACACACTAACTGGCATGCATTAAAATACCTGCTGATCTTTATTTGACTATTTTCTGATTGGGTATTTTCCCCGTGGTGACTGTTCATGAGTGGGCGGGGCTTAGGGGATGTGCGCAGCACTTGAAGCAGAGGAGAAAAGGAAAAAACTAGAACTTGCAAACCGCGTTAGTTCTCTAAGAAATGTGATAAGTTACACCCAGTTTATGGATGACAAATCGTTGTGCTCTGCTGGGATGCTTATCTACTGATCTGAAGGTACATTGTCTGTTTTGTGTTTATGCTGTGTATTCATTCTGACATAATCTGGAAAAAGCGCTAATCGCGAATAGCATGTTTAGCAAACAGTTAGTGATTGTTAGGATGTTTGCACACGATGTTATGGTCACTAGTAATGTTTGTATTTTATTTGATAAGTTACAGGGACTGATGATATACTATTTTACACAGGAAACGGACAGTTGTTTCTTTAGTCATTTGTTTATTGACCGGGATAACCTCCTCGTCTATTCCTGCTGCTGATTCGTGATATTCTTCACTGGATTCCATGCTGAAGTGTTATCTGCCATCTGCCTGATTTTGCCACCTGGTACAGTTGTGCCTGACGTTCGTTGCAACTGGATTTCAAACTACAAAGCCCGCGCAGGTACTCTATATTTTTGTGTTTGCTTTTAAAGTGAAGCGGCCAGTTTTGTTTTTGGCCACCACGCTCTCAAGCAACGTCACAGGCCTGCAACACATTTTTGGGTTATTTTGACTGAGTGAATGTGAGACCGGGGTGTGTGTGTGTGTGGGCCCACTGATTATACTGTTACATTGACCTTGTGCCAGTTTGACTAGAGGGTTCATATTGGAACTGGTTTATTTTGTATTGTATAGTGTTTAACTCTTTTGTCCATTTACCCCAAGTTATTTCCTTCTACTGAATACTATATCTCTTGTTTATTTCAGTAAAGTGTATATAATTTCTTTCATTCACAATTTGTTGTGTTATTTGAATTTACAACCGTAATTTAAAGGTCACATTCCTAGTGGGATAATTGAAAGTAAACTTAGCTTTACTACTAAACGGAGGCACCGCTACTAAGTTTTGTTTAAAACCAATAGTTATAAAAAAGAAGCTCAACAATGAAGTTAGGCGTTTATTAGTTTTATTTTTATTTCTTAACCAGACCAGGGGCCCTATCTTGTGTTCACATTTACTACAGTAGTTTCGCTACCGACAGTACTAAAAGCACAGGAAAAAGGGGTTACATAAATGGAGGCACCGCTGGGATCTTTTTGTTTTTTTTGTGCAATTGATGCAAGTGGATAGCTGAGATTTAGTTGAGGCAAAGCAGAGCAGCCATGGCTAGCACACAGAGAACTGCAATGATGGCTGAATTCCGTAATTGGTGTAGGGGTGAAGGAATTGATCCGGCTCATGCAGTTATGATATCCAGAGTGCCAGAAGACTCCGATGTGGCACACATTGAGGAGACCATGGGGATGATCAAAGCTCTTGGTAGAGTAAGAGTAAGAGGGAAAGTATTTAAGCCAGAGCAAAGTTGCCTAAATGTGTTGTGCGAATGTCGTGAACGAGTAGATGCAGCAGTAATCCCTCCTGAAATTGTACCCTTGAGTGGAGGTAATGCTTGGATGATAACGGTGGTCAATGAGGAGAATGAGACAAATGATCCTGATAGTTTCACAGAGAAATTGTCCAGATTACTAAGAGAAGAAGGAAAGACTTGGGAGGATTTTCAAGCTATTCAAGCTTCTAAATTAACATCTGGAGATAGCCCTGAGTCTATCATTAGAGCCGTTGGGGAACTGTTAGAGAAAACAGCTAGACCCATTCCAGAGAGTAGTGCTTATCGTCGTCTACGAACCCTATCAGGTGTAAGTCCTACTCCGGTTGGGGAAGAGTCTTTAGATAGTTGGAGCAATCAGGCCAGACTCATGATTGAAGAGTGTGAGTGCTCAAACAAAGAGAAGAGGAGAAGGATTGTAGAAAGTCTAAAGGGTCCAGCCTTGGAGATCATTCAAGCTGTGAGAATGACGAATCCAAATGCCAGTCCTATGGAATACATAGAGGCGTTAGAAAGTGTGTTTGGAACAGCTGAGTCAGGCGAAGATCTGTACTTCTCTTTTCGACTGCTGCGCCAGCATCCTGGTGAGCTATTATCTGCATTTTTGAGCAGGGTGGAGCGATCTCTTACCAAGGTATTGCAGAAAGGAGGCCTAGAGTCCACATTAGCTGATAAAGCACGGGTGGAGCAGCTTATAAGGGGGGCTACCGAGTCAGAGATCCTGCTGTTGCGTTTACGACTGAGAGAACGAAAGACCCATCCTCCTACTTTTTTGCAGCTCCTTAACGAAATTCGTGAGGAGGAAGAACAGGATGCCGCACGGCACAAGCTCAGTGCGCCTGTGAGGAGACCGCATGTTCGAACTGCGCAGATCAGCCAACCTGTAAATTTGGAAGAATCTGAACTTTCCAATTTACGTACAGAAATAAAGGATTTGCGGTTAATGGTGCGAGAGTTGTCTACCCCAGGGAGTGCCACACCTACTGTTCTTGTAAATAGTAGTAGTGTTACTGCACCGAAGAAGCCAGCTAAAGCAGATCAGAATAGTGAAGTGCAAGCGTTGAGAAAGCAAGTGAAAGAGCTACAGACTCAGTTGACCACTATGGCGGTAAAGTCTGCTAATGATTGGAAAGAGCCCAAGACTCAATCCGTGGACACTTCAAGCAGCTCAGTTATACAAGGGAGAAGCACATTTTTCCAAGATCCTGATGATTTTTTTGTTATCGGTGTGGTCAAGATGGGCATATTGCTACAAGATGTAGTGTTCCAGAGAATCCAACAAAGGTGATTCAGAAGTTGCTTCATGTCTTGCGAAGGCTGAAGGAGGAAAAAAAATCCACCCAGACTAAGTCAACGAGAAACTGTTATGTGAAGAGGAGCACTGTTGAAACTTTGAAGCAAGAATCTAACATTCCAAGGGGACTAGTAGGGCCTTCATCTACAGTAGATATTAAGATTTGTGGTCATCTGTGTGAAGCCCTGCTGGATAGTGGCTCGCAAGTCACCATTATTTTCGAGAAGTGGTACTCCAAACATCTGTCAGATGTACCCATCCAGCCAGTTAACGGTTTGGCCATATGGGGACTGAGTGAGTCAAGCTACCCCTACAAAGGTTATGTTGTGGTAGACATTGAGTTCCCCAAAGACCTAGGGATTGCAGGGTCTTTATCAGTACTTGCCCTGATATGTCCGGAACCCCGAAACTCAGACCAAGTTCCTGTCATTATTGGAACAAATGCCTATTTGTTCAGACGGCTAGCTGATCTCTGTCAGGAGATACCAGATAATATGTCTGCTAAATGTCTTAGGCTACAGCCCTTAATTTCGCAAGTTCTTCAATAGAAACAACTGTCCGTCCCGGAGAAAGTAAAAGATGATGCTGTAGGACAAGTGAAATGGCTAGGCCCGGGTCCCCTCACTATGGCTCCTAGAAAAGAGTGTTTGGTTACCTGCAAAGTGGAGAAATTTTCCCAGACAGACAAAGATATCCTACTTGTTGAAGCACCTAGCTCTCTTCCTTTGCCAGCTGGTATGTTAGTACAGTCCTTTGTACTCCCTTCTTCCAGGGTGGATGAGAAAAGGTTCCCTGTGTTGATGCAGAATGAGTCCTTAAAGGAAATCTCCCTGCCTGTGGGCACGGTCCTTGCTCATATGTATGTCACTGATACAGTGACAGTGGTACAGAAGGATAATACCAAGATTGCTCGTCTAGATCCTAAGCTCTTCAACTTTGGTAACTCGCCCATTTCTGAGGAGTGGAAAAAAAGACTGAGTCATAAGTTGGCAGAACGACATGTTTTTTCTCTTCATGAATGGGATGTAGGTCTGGCTAAAGGTGTAGAACATCAGATCCGGCTCAGCGATACTCGTCCGTTCAGAGAGAGATCGAGGCGTTTGACCCCAGCTGATATTGATGACGTACGCCGCCACATTCAAGAGCTAATGGCAGCTGGCATTGTGAAGGAATCTCGCAGTCCATATGCCTCTCCTATTGTCATAGCTAGGAAGAAAAATGGCAGTGTTCGTATGTGCATTGTTTATAGCACGTTACACAAGCGTACCATTCCTGATCAGTATACGATGCCCCGCATTGAGGATGCTCTAGAGTGCTTATCTGGAAGTAAATGGTTCTCTGTTCTCGATCTCCGAAGTGGATACTACCAAGTAGCGATGGCAGAAGAAGACAAGGAAAAGACCGCTTTTATATGTCCTCTTGGGTTTTTTCAATTTGAGCGTATGCCACAAGGCATTTCTGGGGCCCCTGCTACGTTTCAGAGGCTTATGGAGAAAGCCGTGGGGGACATGCATCTTCTTCAAGTCATTGTCTATTTGGATGACATAATCGTCTTCGGTAAGAGCATGGAAGAACACGAAGAACGCCTTCTAAAGGTTCTCGATCGACTGGAGGAGGTGGGCTTAAAGATCTCTATAGACAAATGTCAGTTTTGTCAACCTCAAGTGAAGTATGTAGGGCACATTGTGTCTGAAGCTGGCATTGCCACAGATCCAGAAAAAGTTCAGGCAGTGAAATGTTGGAAGCAGCCAACTGATCTTAAATCTTTGAGATCCTTTCTTGGTTTTTGTGGATATTACCGCAGATTTATCGCCAATTACTCTGTTATTGTGCGGCCACTCACTGAGCTTACCAAAGGTTACCCTCCCACACAACGTAACAGAAAAGCTGAGACAGACAAGTCAACCTGTTACTTCAAGGAGTCTGAGCCTTTTGGCATAAGGTGGGATCAAGCATGCTCTGAGGCATTTAATAGCATACTCCACTGTTTGACCAATGCTCCAGTTCTAGCTTTCGCAGACCCAACCAAACCATATATACTACATGTTGATGCAAGTACGAGTGGATTGGGAGCAGTGTTAAACCAAGAGCATCCAGAAGGTTTGAGACCAGTAGCTTTTGCCAGTAGGAAACTAAGTCCATCAGAGCAAAGGTACCCTGTCCATCAATAAGAGTTTCTGGCACTTAAATGGTCTGTGGTGGATAAATTCCATGATTTTCTCTATGGCGCCAGATTTACTGTAAGGACAGATAATAACCCTTTGACTTATGTGTTAACCACGGCAAAACTCAATGCCACTGGACATCGTTGGCTGGCTGCTTTGGCAACATATGATTTCACCATCCAGTACCGTCCAGGACGCCAAAACATTGATGCAGATCTTTTGTCAAGAAACTGTTCCACAGAGTCACTGGAAGAGTGGAAAGAAATCCCTTTGTCAGGAATTAAAGCTGTGTGTCATCAAGTCAATCTGTTGCAGCCACCTGAAGTTTCACTACGAATGGTAGACCAGCTTGGAGTGTCATCCAGCATTATTCCGGATGCATATGCATTTCCCACCCAGCTGGAGTTGGGTTCTCTTGAGCATCTAACCCCTCAGCAGTTGAAGAAAGCTCAAGATGTCGATCCTCTCATAAACACAGTGAAGAGAGAAATAGAATCAGGCGAAATAACTACTACAACAACGAGAAATGATCCTCGGTTGTGTCTTCTGCAACGTGAGCGTTCTAAATTGGTGATATTGGATGGTTTGTTACACAGAGTAACTCAAAAGCCCTCAGGAAAGGAAATCAAACAGCTTGTCTTACCCAAGAAATACCAGCATATGGTGTTAAGATCTCTTCACGATGAGTCTGGTCATCTTGGAGTAGAGAGGACTATTGACCTTGTGAAGAACCGGTTTTACTGGCCTAAAATGAACTCGGAGATAGAACAATACATCAAAAACTGTGGAAGATGTATATCCCGAAAGTCACTACCACAGAAATCTCCTTTGAATCAGATCACCAGCAATGGTCCATTAGATCTTGTGTGCATTGATTTCTTGTCCCTCGAATCTGATTCTAGAGGAATTGCCATGTGTTGGTGGTAACCGATAATTTCACCCGCTACGCTCAGGCCTTCCCTACCAAGGACCAAAAAGCCATTACTGTAGCCAAGGTGTTATGCGAAAAGTACTTTGTGCACTATGGTTTACCTGCCAGAATACATTCCGACCAAGGCACTGATTTTGAGAGTAGATTAATTAAGGAGATCTTGTCAATGCTGGGGGTTAGAAAATCCCATACCACACCTTATCATCCCCAGGGAGATCCTCAACCAGAGCGATTTAATCGCACTCTTTTGTCAATGCTTGGAACCCTTGACCCTTCCAAAAAGCAGAAATGGAGTCAATACATCAGTCATCTGGTCCATGCATATAATTGCACAAAAAACGATGCCACTGGCTACTCCCCGTACTTCCTAATGTTTGGAAGGGAAGCTCGCTTGCCGGTTGATATCTGTTTTGGTACCTCACCTGATGGTGAAAATGAGATCCAATACCAGAAGTATGTCAGTGAGATGAGAAGAGACTTAAAGAATGCTTATAAACTTGCTTCTGATGCTGCTAACAAGAGTCATCTGAAAAACAAAACACGATATGACCGAAGGGTTCTAAATCAATCATTGGAGGAAGGTGATCGAGTACTTCTCCGAAATGTTGGAATTACGGGAAAACACAAACTCCAAGACCGGTGGAAGTCGGTACCCTATGTGATAGTAGAGAAGTTGCCGAACTTACCAGTGTACCGTGTCAAGCCTGAACAAGGGGTTGGTGTTATCAAGACCCTTCACAGAGACCATCTGTTACCAATTGGGTACCTGGTTAGGATGTCTACTTTTGTGGAAAAGGAGAGAGTGGCTGAGAAACGGGTCACCCGAGCTCAAACTGCCAAACAGCAGACCAGGGAAAAGAATCCTGACTTATCCAGTTCAGGTGAAGGAAGACAACCAGGCAGTTCAGATTCTGAGGATGACCATGCTTACCCACCTCCTCGTTTCAAGTTAGATGAATTCCAAACGGAAGTCCGAGAAACCTCAGTACCTCAGGAGAACATCCCTAATGTAGGCAATGGAGCGATTGAGGAGGTTGAACACAGTTCATATCAGGTGAATGAAGATTCGGAAGAAACAACAGGTTTGGAGGGTTTGGAAGTTGAAGTTACACATCCACTTCCTGATACTGTGGTGGACACAGATTTAGAAGAAGGAGACGTCCTTGATTCTAGTGCATCAGTGGAGGATGGGGAGGCTTCAGGTTCTCGCGTATCCAGACGAGTTGTGAAGCCAGTCATTCGTTTGACCTACGATGAACCTGGAAAACCTTCGGATATGCCATTAACTATCATTCATAGGGGAATGATGATTCAAATCAGTGGCTACTCAGATTTCCAGGAGAATTGGAGAAGTACCAATAGAACACATGCTGGTTGCTCAGTCTGTGAAAAAACAAAAAACCCCAAACAAACAAACTTTTCCTGAAAAAACAAATGAATCATTGATTGATAAAAGTGTCTGATGAGGACATCAAGACTTTAAGAAGGGGGAGGGTGTAGCCCAGAGGGAAGTTATTTGTATGCATATATAAATACAGGCTGCTAGAATTTATAATTGCTCATACACACTAACTGGCATGCATTAAAATACCTGCTGATCTTTATTTGACTATTTTCTGATTGGGTATTTTCCCCGTGGTGACTGTTCATGAGTGGGCGGGGCTTAGGGGATGTGCGCAGCACTTGAAGCAGAGGAGAAAAGGAAAAAACTAGAACTTGCAAACCGCGTTAGTTCTCTAAGAAATGTGATAAGTTACACCCAGTTTATGGATGACAAATCGTTGTGCTCTGCTGGGATGCTTATCTACTGATCTGAAGGTACATTGTCTGTTTTGTGTTTATGCTGTGTATTCATTCTGACATAATCTGGAAAAAGCGCTAATCGCGAATAGCATGTTTAGCAAACAGTTAGTGATTGTTAGGATGTTTGCACACAATGTTATGGTCACTAGTAATGTTTGTATTTTATTTGATAAGTTACAGGGACTGATGATATACTATTTTACACAGGAAACGGACAGTTGTTTCTTTAGTCATTTGTTTATTGACCGGGATAACCTCCTCGTCTATTCCTGCTGCTGATTCGTGATATTCTTCACTGGATTCCATGCTGAAGTGTTATCTGCCATCTGCCTGATTTTGCCACCTGGTACAGTTGTGCCTGACGTTCGTTGCAACTGGATTTCAAACTACAAAGCCCGCGCAGGTACTCTATATTTTTGTGTTTGCTTTTAAAGTGAAGCGGCCAGTTTTGTTTTTGGCCACCACGCTCTCAAGCAACGTCACAGGCCTGCAACACATTTTTGGGTTATTTTGACTGAGTGAATGTGAGACCGGGGTGTGTGTGTGTGTGGGCCCACTGATTATACTGTTACATTGACCTTGTGCCAGTTTGACTAGAGGGTTCATATTGGAACTGGTTTATTTTGTATTGTATAGTGTTTAACTCTTTTGTCCATTTACCCCAAGTTATTTCCTTCTACTGAATACTATATCTCTTGTTTATTTCAGTAAAGTGTATATAATTTCTTTCATTCACAATTTGTTGTGTTATTTGAATTTACAACCGTAATTTAAAGGTCACATTCCTAGTGGGATAATTGAAAGTAAACTTAGCTTTACTACTAAACGGAGGCACCGCTAAGTTTTGTTTAAAACCAATAGTCATAAAAAAGAAGCTCAACAATGAAGTTAGGCGTTTATTAGTTTTATTTTTATTTCTTAACCAGACCCAGGGCCCTATCTTGTGTTCACATTTACTACAGTAGTTTCGCTACCGACAGTACTAAAAGCACAGGAAAAAGGGGTTACACAGATAAATGTTTAGCATGTGACATGGTTAACGTGACAAGCATTCATCAAATAGGACAGCGAATGTTGCCTAATAATGCTTCACGATAGATGAGAGTCGAAGCAAAAATGCACACACATTAATCAAAAACACGAATTGGTAATTTAAAACAAAATCCACTTACATCCATTAGTACTTCATCTCTCCTCCGCATGGCATCTTGATGACGGAAAATGGGTAATGGGAATCGCTCATTCGACTGTAGCCAATCAGGTAAAGAGGTGGAAACCTGCCTATTTTAATCAAAAAACGCCCAGAATTGAGACACGCCCCCTTTTTTGTTCCGCAGAGACCTATACTTGAGAGCGGGGGCCGCGCACACAAGTGCGCATCCGCTCACGCCCTCGCTGTGCATAACGGAGCAGAAGAAAGAAAGTTTGAAGTGAGAAACTTGTGAGGGACTAGCGAAAAGCAGAGGTTACTTTAACTGTAATGAAGAAAGAAAAAAAAAGCTAATCGTGGACTGAAAGCAAGATGGCCAGAGCTGAAGGGACGAGTCCACAGATGCTTGAACTCTCTGCCGGGAGAGGCTCAGCCGCGCGAGTCAAACGCTGTGTGAATCGTGTAATAAAAATGACAATGAGTTTAATGTTTCGGGGAATAATTAACTCAAAAGGGATTCAATATTCAATATTCATGAATTTATGAATATAATTTGCTAGTCGTTCATTACGTATTCAAATTTTCTGATAAGGAAAATGTTTAATTAAATACAAGTAACCCTTTACGGAATTGCTTGAAATTATCTTACTAAGTTTGTCCTGCAAATTAGTTATGGACTTTCAAATCAATTCTCAATAAGGGATTACTGCTTTACAAGCGCATAAGAAACATTAACTTTACTGATCAGGACAAATCATGTTTCATATGTTCGTAGAGTTTACTTTACTAAAATAGTAGCATAAGCAGTTTAGGTAACGTTAGGATCGTAAGTTTCATTGACTTCGTGTATGTGGAAGAATAAAAGATTAAATTAAAAAATGTCTTTTGGAAGTTTAATAAACACAGACTAAAAATAACACTACAATTCACACAGAAAGTACATACTAAATATGCATAAAGAGAGTAGAAATATAGATAGTAAACGAAAAGAATATGGTACATAAACGAAAATAATGAATAGACCAAAAATAGAGAGAGAGAGAGCGCGAGAGAGAGAGCGCGAGAGAGAGAGCGCGAGAGAGAGAGCGCGAGAGAGAGAGCGAGAGAGAGAGAGCGAGAGAGAGAGAGCGAGAGAGAGAGAGAGAGAGAGAGAGAGAGAGCGTCCAGTTCAGTTCGTTACACAGAGTTAACTTGTCCCAAACGGGAAATAACACGACCCTTTTAACAGCAGTTTGGATTTTAGAAATAAGAATACTTGCTTTAGTTTTGGCTTCTCGCGTGTGTGCGTGTGTTCTGAGTTCAAATGTCCTGCGTGTCTGGCGGTTCTTTCCGAGGTCGGTGTGGAGTGGCGGGTCTCTTTGAAGTGGGCTGAGTTCTCTCTCTCTGAAGAATGCCCTCGGGGGCTGGAAAGTTGGTAGATTGCTCTGAGGCGTTTGATGCGATGCAAGAGAGAAAGGGTGAGGGTCACCACTGCATGAAAAGTGGGATTTTCGTCCCCGTAAACGGCCGGAAATCTCCCTGATTTTCGACAATTAACGTCAGTTTACAGCCTGTGAACATCGCGTTCGTCTGTGCCACATATTGACAACCATGACGTATGTGGAGCTTGCGGAGGCATGCTGGCGCCGGCGCTAATGGCTCTAATTAGCATATGAATAGCAGCTCTGGGCTGCGCCTTGCCGGAATGGCTTGAATTTCCTCACTCAGTATTGGTTGAAACTACTACATTGAAACAAGAAATATCACTCGTGATTGGTTGGCAGATCTGTTACTATTGGTCAACCTGGGTAATAAATTAATAAATTTAAACCCCCAAATTACAATAATTTTACACACACACACACACACACACACACACACACACACATATATATATATATATATATGTATATATGTATGTAAAATTATGATTTGCATATTATTTTTTAATTGTATATATTCATATTCATGTGATATGCTATTATGTTTTATATTCATGTCATTGTTATCCTATGGACTACGCTATTATAACCATCAAGGACATTCATTTATTGAGGAAAGGAAAATATGCCAGGGACGTGCAGTTTATTCAAAGAAAGAGCTTTATTAGAACAAACACAAACACACAACCAAATGCAAAATGTTTGAGATCTACCCACACAACAATAGGAAGCTCATGAGAAGCCCAAAATCCTACAGCACCATGAAGTCTCTGTTTTCCGCTTCAGAGCTGTAGGTAACTAATTTCAGTCCGTTTTTCAGACATCTGTCGTGCGTTGCCCTGTACTTTGGAATCGCCTCTAATCTCGATTGCAGCGTGGCACAGAGCTCGGCGAGCTCCTGGCTGGTCGAACAGTCCATCCAGACACCGTGCCAACGATGCAGTCTTCCTCATCAGACATCAGGTCTGTAGCGCACTTCCAAAGGCCCACCTCATCCTCAGCTAACACACTCTTTCTTGCTTGTAGCAGCTGTAAAAACAACCAATAAAGACAATCAGTATTGCGCGATGTACTGCGTAAAATGCACCTGAAAAATAGTCACACTGACCAAAAACGAATCTAATCTAATAAATCTTACCCTCTTTCTTCTCAATCGACTCCGAGCTGAACTCTTCACAGCTTCTGCTTGCGATGCAAGAACTGGATGTTTGTACCTCCTGCATACTGTCTCTGTCTTACATGCAGCTGGAAAACAATTAAATGAGTGTTATGACGAAGTTGTGAAGACGGCGTTCTGCTTCCTGTAAAATGACCAGAAAAAGAAAACACTTTTATAAAGCAACTTTAATTTGTTCTTTTACAAGGCTAATTTCAGCTTGTGCTACTTAAAAAGCTTTGCTTTAGGTTACTTTAGCTTAGATAACAGTCTTACCGCAATCTTAGGACTGGGCACTTGTCTTCTCTTCTTAAAGTTAGTATCTTCCACACAGTTTTTCGACTCCAAAGCAAGCAACCTATCGTCTATGGACAGCAACCTGGAGATTACTAAAGTGAACTGCTCGTTTACAGCGGCAGCAAACTGAGCAAGCTGACGAGATAGCCCAATGATAGCATTCAGCTGTTTCTTCCCGCCGGTCTGCGGACTGGCTGAAAGGGGTTGATCGCGTCCATGCAGAGGAGTTGAAGGGGAGACGCCGTCCAGCCACTGTAGATCACAAAACAGCAAAGTAGCAAAAACACAGGGAATGGAGGAAAGGGTTTGAGTACAGGAGTGAAAACGTCTGTTTATGCTCGTCTTGCAAGTACTGCTGTATGAGTCGTCATGTCCATTCCCTCGCACGTGATTGGACGGGGACTAGAAGGCTCGTCGGGCTCCTCCAATCACATGTGAGGTCATGGGCATGATGGAAGAACTCAGAGCTCACATGCTTATGAAATAAAGCACAGTGTGCCTATAAAACTACAGTTTTAAAATCTTTTCATACTCAAATGGCCATATTAATGGTGGTCTTTTCACTCTCAAATGGACATATTCATGCGCTAAGGATGGCCGTTTGAGGTGATGAGTATGGGCATTGCGTGAGTTTTAAATGTGTAGGCTACTTAACATTTCCATAGGATGAGTATGTGACTGAAGAGGAGGAAAGCCTTGCTAAGAAGCAGAGTGAAACAATAACAATTAGTCAATGAACTAATAAAATAATAAAACAAAGATTAAATTAAGATGCTAACAATATATATATTCATCAAAATTTCCATCGCATGAAGACAGTTGGTTATGGCTTAAGTGTACGTAAACAGGTGGGTAATAACTTTATATGTGTCACAAATATTACATCCATGCATTCAGCAGCCCAATTAAATACCTGTCTGTCTTTAATATTAATCAAACGACAACAGATGTTAAATAAATGTATACATATAAAATAAATATGTATTAGTATCTGAATTTTTATTTTATTTTTAATAACTATTGTTTTTGTAATTTGCTTAGAGTATTTTTTTAAATTATATATGATGTGACAAACTAGTGCTGACTCCCTACTTGTCACCGGTAGCAACGCTAATTAGGACAACACCTGACAGGTCCCAGCTGAAGACCATGAGGCAATCAACCAGAGGCAGATAAAAGCTCCAGCCAGGAGGAACAGGAGAGGAGCTGCTTTGACTCTCATACGGTGCACATCTAACCTCTGTGTCTCTTCCTTTTGCCTAGAGAGCGACTGACTTTGTTCCAGGGGAGTGTGGATCACCCAGCCAAACCAACGAAAACTCCCCACTCTTCACGGGGCAAGGAGGAAATGACCCCTCACTACAAGGCACTTCACTGGCACTAAACCACAGAGACTGAGTTTGTTTGCACGGACATTGACACTGATTTAGAAGAATAAAAACGCCCCTGGGCAACACTTCACTGCATTTCTGTGTCTGTTCTCCTCTCTTCCCGTAGTCAAGGGCGACATTGGTGGAGAATGCGGGCAGGAGACACTAGACACGAGGACCCCGGTGAGGCCACTTCTCTGCCCACCGTAGGGGATGTAATCCGGCATCTGGCTGAAGTGTCAGTCCATCAACAACAGTTGTCAGAACAGCTGGTGGCAGGACAAAACCGGGTGGCAGAGGAACTGGTGCGGCTTCGTACAGATTATACCAGGAACCTCTTGGCGGATGTCCGACCTCCCGTGCCATCCATAACCCTTTCAAAAATGACAGAACAGGATGACCCAGAGGTCTTTTTGCACACGTTTGAGGTGGCTGCAAGGAGAGAAGGTTGGGACGAAGGGGAATGGATAACGAAATTAGCCCCCCTCCTCACAGGGGAACCCCAACGAGTTTATTTTTCTCTTCCCCCATCTCACTTAAATGATTATGTTTTTTTGAAAAAACAGATCCTGGCTCAGATAGGCCTCTCTCCAGTCTGCACGGCTCAGAAGGTCCACGATTGGGTTTATGATACGCGGATTCCCATTCGCATGCAAGCGGCCCAACTGAGCCGACTCATTAAACTTTGGTTAGAAGCAGACGGGGCCACTGTGGCAAATGTGATTGAAAAAGTCACCGTAGATAGACTGCTACGTGCCCTACCCCGTCTCCACCGGCGCACTGTCGGGCTCCAAAATCCACATACAGTACCTGAGTTGGTGGAAGCTGTGGAGCTGTCTGAGGCTGCAACGGCAAGGGAGGCAGGAGAGAGAGCCGCCTTCTTCCCCCGGAGAGGCACTGGAGAACGGCGAGGCATGAACAGCCCCCACAAGCCGGGGAGCCTAGTGGGGCCCGCTCGACCACCTGAACAAGATGAGCCCATGCCGACTGACCCAAATCCGCCGGAGGCCCGGGCCTGGATGGCGGGGTGTATTGTGCATCATAACGTTCCTGTCGGGGCCCCAGAGGAGGAGGTCCGGGTGAACGGCCGACGAGTTCGAGCCGTGTTGGATACGGGCAGCAGTGTCAGCCTCATTCAACCTCAGTTGCTGGGATCCACAAAACCGGGCAGATCCCTCCTCCCAATCACCTGTGTCCATGGAGATACGAGGTACGTCCCAGCCCAAACCGTCTCAATCTCTGCCTCCCCAGGAACCTGGATGGTTGAGGTCGGGGTGTTGAAGGACCTGCCGGTACCGGTCTTGCTCGGACGGGACTGGCCAGGCTTGGAGCCGCTCCTACGAGGTCGCAACAATCCTGGCCGCCGGAGGGGAGGAGGCCGACCCCGGAAAATGAGAGCTCACCAGGCTTACCTGGCATCTGAAAGTGAGAGAGCAGGTGAGTCGTCCCAGACAAATCTTGAAGTTTTCTCTGATCTGTTTCAGCAAATCACAGGGAGCGGGTCTCTAGGGAGAGAACAACGGGAGGACGATCACCTGAAGCACTGCTGGCAACAGGTCAGGGTTGTTAATGGCGCTGAACGCCAGCCACCTTCTCACCCCTCTCCACACTTCATTGTAAAGAATGACCTGTTATACTGTGTAGCTGAAAGACGGGGAGAGCTTAAGGATCTGCTGGTACTCCCACGTAGCAAAACCGAGATGGTCCTCCACCTAGCTCACTCCCATCCGCTGGCCGGCCACCTTGCAGCAGATAACACGTTGCAGCGGATAAGGGATCGCTTTCATTGGCCGGGCATGAATGCTGAGGTTAAACGGTTTTGCCAGTCCTGTGCAGTTTGCCAACGAACAGCTCCGCAGAGACCGGCCCCCGCCCCCTTGATTCCGCTACCAGTAATCGAAGTCCCGTTCTCACGCATTGGGATGGACATCATGGGACCACTGCCAAAGTCGGCACGAGGCCATGAGTACATTCTGGTTCTGGTAGATTATGCCACTCGTTATCCTGAGGCCATTCCCCTTCGACGGGCCACGGCCGCCACGATAGCACAGGAGTTGTTTGTTTTATGCAGTCGGGTGGGGATCCCGTCGGAAATCCTGACAGACCAAGGCACTCCCTTCGTCTCCCGGGTCATGGCGGATCTGTGTAAGTTACTACAAATGAAACACCTCCGCACGTCAGTTTACCACCCCCAGACAGATGGTCTAGTAGAACGCTTCAACCAGACCCTGAAGCGGATGTTAAAGCGAGTGGCCACGGAAGATGGACGCGATTGGGACCGAATGATCCCCTATGTGCTCTTTGGGATTCGAGAGGTGCCCCAAGCTTCCACGGGCTTTACTCCATTCGAGTTGCTGTTCGGCCGACAACCCCGGGGGCTGCTGGACGTTGCCAAAGAGGCCTGGGAACAACAACCTTCCCCCCACCGTTCGCTAGTGGAACACGTTCAAGAAATGAGGGAGAGAATTGATCGAATCATGCCCTTGGTCAAGGAACACCTGCTTGAAGCCCAACGGTCCCAGCAGCGTCTCTATGATCGCCCAGCGCAGCCTCGGGAATTCCTTCCTGGGGACCAGGTCCTGGTTCTAGTGCCGAATGTGGCCTGCAAATTTCTGGCGTCCTGGAAGGGCCCCTACACAGTCGTTGAGCAGGTTGGCCCGGTAAATTACAAGCTACGCCAGCCTGGAAGAAGAAGGAGTGAGCAGGTATACCACATTAATCTCTTAAAGCGTTGGGTCCCGGAACGGCCAGCTGTAGCTCTGTCAGCAGACAAGGTGGATCCTGTGGTGGACATGAATCCCCAGCTTGGTCCACACCAAAAGAAAGACCTGGAGGCCCTGGTCAGAAGCTTCCAGGATGTGTTTTCCCGTTATCCGGGACGCACCTCCGTCCTGTCGCATGACATTCGAACCCCTCCGGGCATCACAGTCCGGCAGCGGCCCTACCGTGTTCCAGAGTCTCGTCGGCAAGCCATTGAGGAGGAAGTGGAAAAGATGCTCCAGTTAGGCGTCGTGGAGCCCTCCTCCAGCCCATGGTCCAGCCCAATTGTGCTAGTCCCAAAGCCAGATGGCACATTCCGATTTTGTAATGACTTCCGGAAGCTAAATGAAGTGTCAGAGTTTGACAGCTACCCCATGCCTCGGGTCGATGAGCTCATCGAACGTCTCGGTAGGGCCAGGTATATCTCCACACTGGACCTAACAAAAGGGTACTGGCAGGTCCCCCTCTCTCCATCTGCAAAAGAGAAGACTGCTTTTAGTACACCATCCGGGCACTGGCATTACCGGGTCCTACCTTTCGGGCTGCATGGGGCACCAGCGACCTTCCAACGACTAATGAACCAAGTGCTCCGACCACACCAGGCTTATGCAGCAGCCTACCTGGATGACGTGGTCGTCCACTCAGAAACTTGGGAGGAACATGTATTCCGACTAAGGGAGGTACTAAGCGCGCTCCGTCGTGCAGGGCTAACGGCTAATCCTCAAAAGTGTCACCTAGAGCTCTCAGAGGCGCGCTACCTTGGTTATCGCATTGGAAGGGGACTGATCGAACCACAGGAAGAAAAAGTAAAGGCCATCAGGGAGTATCCCCGGCCCACGACAAAGAAGCAGGTACGGGCCTTCATGGGCTTAGCCGGATATTATCGTTGTTTCATCCCCGGTTTCTCTTCTCTGGCTTGCCCCCTTACAGACCTGACGAAGAAGGGCCAACCGGATAAAGTGCGATGGGATGCTGCAACGGAAAGAGCATTCCAGAGGCTGCGAGCAGCATTAACCTCCGCACCAGTGCTCCATGTACCAGATTTTTCCTTGCCGTTCACCCTCCAAACGGATGCCTCCGACACGGGCTTAGGAGCGGTGCTGTCTCAAATGGTTCAAGGAGAGGAACATCCGGTAACGTTCATCAGCCGAAAACTTACCCCTGCCGAAACAAGGTATGCAGCAGTTGAGAAAGAGGCCCTGGCCATAAAATGGGCAGTCGAGGAGCTCAGGTACTATCTTCTAGGTCGTTCCTTCACCCTAGTGACTGATCATGCCCCTTTGCAGTGGATGGCAAGGGCGAAAGACAGCAATGCCCGTGTCACCAGATGGTTCCTGTCTCTTCAAGATTTCCATTTCGTGGTCAAGCACCGAGCGGGCTCTGTCAATGGCAATGCGGATGCACTTTCCAGGATGTTCTCAGGCTGGTCTGGTCGGATCTTCCCCAACCCTCCCTCCCAGGTGATAAGATCTGCATCGGTTCACAGGAGGCCCACCTGTGAGAAAAGGGGGGGGGGATGTGACAAACTAGTGCTGACTCCCTACTTGTCACCGGTAGCAACGCTAATTAGGACAACACCTGACAGGTCCCAGCTGAAGACCATGAGGCAATCAACCAGAGGCAGATAAAAGCTCCAGCCAGGAGGAACAGGAGAGGAGCTGCTTTGACTCTCATACGGTGCACATCTAACCTCTGTGTCTCTTCCTTTTGCCTAGAGAGCGACTGACTTTGTTCCAGGGGAGTGTGGATCACCCAGCCAAACCAACGAAAACTCCCCACTCTTCACGGGGCAAGGAGGAAATGACCCCTCACTACAAGGCACTTCACTGGCACTAAACCACAGAGACTGAGTTTGTTTGCACGGACATTGACACTGATTTAGAAGAATAAAAACGCCCCTGGGCAACACTTCACTGCATTTCTGTGTCTGTTCTCCTCTCTTCCCGTAGTCAAGGGCGACAATATATATATATATATATATATATATATATATATATATATATATATATATATATATATATATATATATATATCCTAACTAAAATAACTCATAGCCTGTCATATTACCTCTCTCATATTAGCCTATTATATTCTATTATAATCTATTATATTGCCCACCTGCACATCCCAGCTGATATACAAGATTTGGGGGGTCATTCTGCATTTGAAAGTTTGAAAGGGTTTTAAATCTTCTAAATAAAGTAAAATGATTCAAAATCAAGTAATTTACGCATGCCAAAGTCAACTTTAAACATATACAATGTAATTTCCAAACAGCAAAATTGTGGCTCCAGTGAAAATGCTGAGTGGCTAGTAACTTTGGAAAACCACTAGCCACAGTGGCCGGTGAGCAAAAAAGTTAATGTCAACCCCTGTATATATGTGACTGTGTTGATTTTGATGGAATAATTTCAGGCAGACAATCAGGTGGATGGTCACTCAAGGTTTCTCTGTTTATTTGGCCTGAAGAAAACACACAAGGCCAAAAAGGCTGGTTAGAGGCACTGCATCACCGTTGCATGAATAATCAGCAGCGAACCATCGCGAAACTGCTCAAAATACATTATTTCCAAGTGATCGTATAGTGGACAATTATTAATAAAACATACATTGAAGAAAAAATAAAATAAAACTGCATCTTTTCTTCACAATAACCATAACATTACATTTATATAATGTAACTATAAACTCAAGTGACCGATATTTTACATATTTTGTGTAAATAGTATAGAGAAGAAAGAACACTCATATCTAAAATGGCGCAGATACACGCACGTGTGATCGCTAACACACAATTCAGACGATAATTCATACACAACATGACAAAACATACCTGAAGAAAACACACAAGGCCAAAAAGGCTGGTTAGAGGCACTGCATCACCGTTGCATGAATAATCTTAAAATAAACAGAGATCGGAGTTCACAAGTACATTAATACACACTCCTTGTTTCATCGTCACAAATAACACATATATGACTCGAATTACAGCGCTATGAGATGACAGACAAAAGCAGGAAACTTGTGTATAGTATAAAAGTTCAGCTTTGCACTTGAAAACAGTCCAAAATAAGTTATAAAGACGGAGCAATGATCAAAGCAGCTTACCAGCAGCGAACCATCGCGAAACTGCTGGAGAATACGCAGCTCCGCCCCTCAACACAACGTGCGTGAGTACAAGTGATGTAACAGCCAATGGCGAGTTTTCCCAATTTGTGCATGAATTTAACTAATATTATTTAAACCCTGTTACATACACCCCCCTTAAATTCTGCTAAATTGGGCAAGAACGAGCATATGTAACGAACAAAGCATACAGTAAAAATGGTAGAGAGAAAAGAAAAAAAAAACCAGGTGTGAGTACAAGAGCTTTGCGATACAATTCGTCAGATAATCAATCTCTTCTCAGGAAGTGTATAAGAATGGAATGGTACCAGGTCCCACACTCAATACAGACAATAGGAGGTGCAGTCTACACACTCCTAGTGGTTATAAACGTATCTCTGCTCTTCAAATTTCTTTTGATGCAATAAACTCCTCAGACTCTTAGAGAAGAAAAATAACTCATTTCAATGTCAGACTCTTAATCAGTTATCTCAGATAGAAATCAACATTAAACAAAAATGTTCCTTATCAACTCAACAACAAAGTTTGTTCCCTGAAAAATAACTCAGCTATCACTGTGTGAATCACTTTTCACTATTTTCTGATTCTCAATTTCACAAATAAGTCTGTTAGGAGGCTTAACTGATCTCCCTAACCGTGTAGTGATATTGCTTGTGTGTGTACTTGTGGGCTGTTCGCAAATGACAGGGGTAAGTCTGTTATCAAGTTCATGCAAACAGCTGGAGAAATCATCTGGCTTAGATTCAGGTAACCTTTCTGTACTTTCAACAGGTTCAGGAACATGCTCAGTTTCTGGACTTTGTAGCTGATCATTATCAAAACACTCGACGATTCATCTCATCAGGGATATCCGAAGCTTCACCACAAGTAGCATCCTGAGTAACATCACTATCATGTGTTCCATCCGTCTGAAGTAACCATTCTGATGTCTTTGAAACAGGATCAGGATCATCCATTAGAGCGGAATCAAGAGCACTGCCACGTGTAGCACCAGTGGAATCTGATCGAACTGACTCCTCACTATCATCATCCCAGGATAAGAAGTTAACTGGAAGCAACAGATTTCTGTGCACCACTTTTTCTTTGCCAGTCTGAACATCCTTGATCTTGTACACATTGATTTCTGGTTTCACTGATTGTACCTCATACAGCACAGAGTCCCACTTGTCCGCAACTTTCCTCATGCCTTCCTCTCCACGGTTAGCCAGCAAAACTCTATCTCCCACTGCTAAGGGTGAACCTCTGACCTTCCGATTGTAAAGAATGGCATGGCGGTTCTGCTCTTTGAGACTGTGTTTTCGGGCAATTTCTGCAGCTGTGTTCAGGTCTCTTCTTAGTGCAGTGACAAACTCATGGTGGCTGACCACTCTATCATCACAAAGTACATGCTGAAACATGATGTCGATCGGCAGCCTCGGGATACGCCCAAACATAAGATAAAAGGGAGCGAACCCGGTCGTCTCATGCACTGTACAATTATAACTGAATGTCAACGTTCGTAGAAGCTGTGGCCACCTCGCTTTAGATTCCACTGGGAGAGCTCTTATCATATTCCCCAGAGTCCTATTGAACCGTTCTGCTAAGCCGTTACCCATAGGGTGGTATGGTGTAGTGTGCGATTTTTGAACACCAGCCATCTCAAGCAAGTTCTTTATGATTTTGCTTTCAAAATTTGCACCCTGGTCCGAATGTATTCTCTTTGGAAATCCATAAATGCAAAAAAAGTCATTCCAAAGGCGACGGGCAACTTGTTTAGCTGACTGGTTTTGGCAGGGAAAGGCATGTGCCATCTTAGAAAAATGATCTGTCACTACTAGAACATCAGCAACCCTCCCTGAAGTCTGTTCAGCACTCCAAAAGTCTATGCATACCAGTTCCATAGGCTCAGAGGTCCGAATGTGCTCAAGGGGCGCACGAGCATCTGGCTCTGGAGTTTTCCCGACAACACATCTCTGGCAGTTTTTCACATAAAGCTTGATGTCCTTACTCATTCCTGGCCAAAAGAACCTTTCAGCAGCGAGGGAGAGAGTTCTCGCACTACCCTGATGTCCAGCTGTATCATGAACACCATGGAGAATTTCCTGCTTTAAGGAATCAGGTACAACATACTGAAGGAGTTTCTTATTCATCAGACGATCCTTCTTTACTCTGTACAGCACGTGATTACGAATCTTTAGCTTTTTTCCAGTGCTTCAAAAGGTTTTTCACAGAGCTAGGTTCCTTTGCTCGCTCACTCTTTGAAGGACATTTATGTCTCAGAACATAGTTGATGACTCTACCGACTATGTTGTCCTGCTCTTGGAGATTAGAGAGTCTGGAAAACGGGATTGCAACAGATGGATCTTCAGCAGGGAGTTGGAGTGACGTCGGACTGGCCACAGTTAACGGACTAACTCCACCATCGCAGTGAGCGCCTAGGACAGCAGAAACTTCAGCAGCATCAAAGGATCCAGGACATGAGTCATCCACAGCATCTTGCAGCTCGTTCTCAGTACTGTCATCACTGGTATCCTGCACACTTTGACAGTTGTTAGTGACACGAAAGGCATCTTACACAGTTCCGGTAACAACACCATTGACCTCATCCAAGAGAGAGACATATGGTTCTTTCAACAGACGATGGCTGACACAAGACTTGACAAAGGGCTCTCTGCTCAAGGCATCTGCAACAACGTTCTTTGTGCCTGGCACATACTTCAAGTCAAAGTCATAAGCAGCAAGCTTCGCCACCCAACGCTGTTCACATGCATCTAATTTGGGTTTGGTCAGAATATAGGTCAAAGGATTATTATCAGACCATGCAGTGAAATGTCTCCCTTTTAGCCAATGGCTAAACTTGTCACAAATGGCCCACTTTAAAGCCAGAAATTCGAGTCTATGTGCTGGGTAGTTCATCTGAGACTTGGAGAGTGTTTTGCTAGCAAAAGCAACTGGGCGTGCGATTTTCTCACCAGGGGGCACCTGAGATAGCACAGCTCCTATGCCATCAAATGAAGCATCAACAGAGAGAACAAAGGCTTGACTGAAATCTGGGTGAGCTAGGGTCACACTGTGCAGAAGGTCTTGCTTCAAAGTTTCAAAAGCCGTTCGACACTCACTAGTCCAATCCTCAGGTGAAAGCTTTTTGACACTGAGTGGCTTCCTCACACGTCTACACTTCCTTTGAGTTTTATTCTGCGATCCATCTGAAAGGAGACTGAAAAGAGGTTTTGCCTTCACAGAACAGTCCTTAATGAAATGCTGATAGTATAAAATCATACCCAGGAAAGATCTGATCTTCTTTTGAGAAGGTGTTATACTATCGGTTTCCATGAGGTCAGCAGTCTGTATGTCACTGATCACTCTCACCTTTTCTGGGTCAGTCTGAACACCATTACCAGTAACGACATGTCCCAAGAACTTAACAGATCTCCTGAGAAACTTGCACTTCTTTGGCGCCAGCTTTAAATTGTGCTTAGACAGGCGTGAGAAAACTAGTTTTAGTCGATCGAGAGCTACCTGCTCACTCGGTGCAAACACCATCAGATCGTCCAAGTAGCAGAGAAGGCTTGTGAAATTCTCATCACCGAAAATGGACATCATCATTCTCATAAAGGTTGCTGGGCTGTTGGTCAATCCCTGAGGTAAACGATTGTACTCATGGAGGCCGAAAGGAGAGGAAAAAGCAGTATACTTCTTATGCTCTTCAAACAAGGGAACATTATAAAAGCCAGAAGTCAAGTCCATGGTAGAAAAGAAAACGTTGCCTCCTAAAGCTGCGAGTGCATCTGCTTGGTGTGGGAGTGGATGGGCATCTTTCACTGTCTTCGCATTCAGCCATCTAAAATCTGTACAAATACGAAGGTCACCATTCTTTTTCCACACCAAAACTAGTGGAGATGCATATTCACTCTGAGATTTCCTTATAATACCTTTTACTTCCATCTCATTCAAGGCAGTGCGCAGCTTATCATAATGACTGGGGGCTACACGTCGATAAGGCAGTCTAAATGGCTTCTCATTCACCAAGTGAATTTTGTGAACAAAGTCGGTGGCTTCTCCACAATCCATTTTTCCACGAGAAAACGTTGACTCATACTTCTCAATGAGATCCAAAAGTCGATCCTTCCACTCCTCTGACACTTCACAGTCATCCAGTTCCAGATCCTCCAATTCTAATGTGTCCAGCACGTTTCTTCTTTCAACACTAGTCCGCACATTACTCACGGGACTCGCAGAACACTGAGCATTACTCTTTAGGGACTCGGGTGTAGACAACTCCTCTACAGCAATACAAGTGAAAACATCAACGATTTTAGAGTTCTTCTTAAGAACGATTACCTTGTCTGTAGGGTTCATTATCTTGAATGGCACCCATCTACTGCTCCACATCGGTGTGATGACTCTCCCTATGATCACATTCCTTGGACGGCATTTACAGAGGGTTGGTTCAACAATGACTGTGCTCCCTACAGAAACAGCTGTTGACTCAGGAAGCTGAGCCCAAGCAAGATGTTCATGGTGTGGTTCTAAAGTGATCTTCTCTCTCAACTTAGCTGTGCCCACTTTATCAGGCATGTCTCCACCCTTCCATCGTTCCACATTAGAAAGAAGAGAAAGGAACTGATGACATTCGACATCATCAGAACTGACTGGATTGGACACAAGTCACCAGTATCCATCGGTTTCTTTCATTTTTTGAATCAGCCACTTGATAGCGTTACTGCCCAAAATCAAATCGTCGGTTTGGCCTGGGACGACTAAGACCGGAACAACCATCTTGCAGGCATAAACTGAGAGCTCAAGTTCATACATCCCTTTTGGGGTGACACGCTGTCCGCCACAACCAATTATGACAACATCACTGGCAGGAAACTTTTGTAAATCTGGCTTGTGCTGCAACAAGTGACGTTCAGCAGCTTCACTCAAAGTGCATGCCATGGAGCCGCTGTCAACCATAGCTTTCAGTTCAAGGTTGCCCCATACTGTTGCTGGTGTGTAAAAGAGACTATCAATTCTCTGTACTCTGTGCGTGTTCTGAAAAATGACTGTATTCCCTGCAGGCTCAACACAACTAGAAAAACTAAAAACTGATGCAGGGTCATTCATACAACACTGGTTGGGAGGAATGTCCTCACGATCTACACTGTCCTCCCTTGAATGCAGATCTTCTAGTTTTCCAGCCCATGAGAAGGGGATCTCACTCTCTCAGGACAGACAAAGCGGGAATGGTCAGGAGAGTGACACTGGAAGCACAACTTTTTCTCAAGACAATGTGTGAGACCAGAATGATCAGGGCTCGAACAGACAGTGCACGGCAGGTCATTGAGGCCTTTTACTCGGGGTAGGCTGACTTTGGGCTTTGTACGTGGACATGGCTCTTTGCTGGTGGACTCTTTTAGCAGGACTTTTTCAAGCAGGCTCATGACTCGCTCTAATGCAGAAGCTTCCAGAGACCTGGACTGCTGGACGTCAGAAGTTGGAAGTGCTGCAGATGACAGTTCCACTTCAGTTCTGTTCACAGGGGTTTTAGTGGGTGCTGCATGTCTCACAGCAGACACAAGAGTGGTCTCTGAGTGATATTCATTCAAAATATCTTGAACTTCTCGCACAGACCATGCATCAATTGTTTTAGATCGAAAGGTGATGGCAAGCTCTTTGCAAGGACAGTGTCTAATGAACATGCGGGTTACCTCTGTTCCAGGACAATCCAGTATTTTACCCTGTTCTTTTAAGCGCTCAGCAGCGATGTCAACTGCACGGTTTAGCCTGAGCCAGTACTCGTAAGTGTCTTCATCCGGTCTGGGTAAGGTTGTATAAAAGTCGGCCAGTGGAAGAGGAGAGCAAGGAGCAGCTTCAAAGTGTTTCCTGAGAATACTAAAGATAGCATCAGGGTTATGCACAATGTCAATGTCACAGTTTCTTATGCCAAACTTGACCACGTCCCTCGCTTTGCCTCTAAGATGAATTAAAATCTCTTCTGCTTGCTGCTCTTTTCTCAGATTATTCCGTTTTATGTAGTCTCTCATGACATCTATCCACTCATTTAAATCAACAGCATCAGAAACTTCACCTCTGAAGCTAGGAGGCTCTTTCACATTTCTTGAAATTGACAACTGGCTTTGTATTAAGTCCAGCATTTGAGAAGCTGTAGCATCTGTCGTCACATTTTTGGAGGGACTAGATAGTGAATGTGTGTCAACTGAATGTGTTGGACTTAGTCTGGTGACTATACTATCAGCAATTTGCTGACCAACTTGGCTGATTATGTCAGTCATTGCAGTGACTACATCTGGGGGCTGTGTGTTAGGGTATGGTGTAGATGAAAACACACCCTGTTGCTCTCTTGAATAATCTGATTCATGACATGTGGACTGGCCGTCACAAACTAAGGAATTTGAATTTGGAGATTGACTCTGTACATCAGGTCCACTAAACTGTAATGACTTTGGTACTTTCAATAAACCCCATCCTCTACCTTTACCACTACAGACTGGAGTGTTAAAGTTTTCAAAACCACTCATATTGAATATCAGTATGTGAAAATAATGAATAGAAAAGACAGAAGAAGAAGGAAAAAACTAAAGTGTGCTGCTGACTATAATACAAATTGTCCTTTGCAACTATTGCAAACTTCTCAGTGCTGCCTCAGAGAGAGAGAAAAAAATATGAAGTCTCTTTTCGTTCCTCTAAAAAAAACAGTTTATGATCAAACTCGTGTCCACCTGACTCCACTGAAAGCTTTAAGATGAACCCTCGGCCGCTTCAGGAACCATCTTGATTGAAGAAACAACGGGTCACGGCACCAATGTGACTGTGTTGATTTTGATGGAATAATTTCAGGCAGACAATCAGGTGGATGGTCACTCAAGGTTTCTCTGTTTATTTGGCCTGAAGAAAACACACAAGGCCAAAAAGGCTGGTTAGAGGCACTGCATCACCGTTGCATGAATAATCAGCAGCGAACCATCGCGAAACTGCTCAAAATACATTATTTCCAAGTGATCGTATAGTGGACAATTATTAATAAAACATACATTGAAGAAAAAATTAAATAAAACTGCATCTTTTCTTCACAATAACCATAACATTACATTTATATAATGTAACTATAAACTCAAGTGACCGATATTTTACATATTTTGTGTAAATAGTATAGAGAAGAAAGAACACTCATATCTAAAATGGCGCAGATACACGCTCAGCACGTGCGAGGGCCTAAAGCATGTGTGATCGCTAACACACAATTCAGACGATAATTCATACACAACATGACAAAACATACCTGAAGAAAACACACAAGGCCAAAAAGGCTGGTTAGAGGCACTGCATCCCCGTTGCATGAATAATCTTAAAATAAACAGAGATCGGAGTTCACAAGTACATTAATACACACTCCTTGTTTCATCGTCACAAATAACACATATATGACTCGAATTACAGCGCTATGAGATGACAGACAAAAGCAAGAAACTTGTGTATAGTATAAAAGTTCAGCTTTGCATTTGAAAACAGTCCAAAATAAGTTATAAAGACGGAGTGTGCTGTTCTCTATGAACATTCAGCATTTATTTAATGATTCTTTTAATAAGTGGTCGTAAAGTGACCCCTTCTGTTCAAAGTTGGGTACTGCACATAATATTGTCCTTATATGATGACATCACAAACGTGAGCCTAGTTTCAGCAGCAGCAGAGAAGAGCATGCGGTCATGGCTTCTATCGCTCCTCAATTTAAGTTGTTTTGAAGGCACTTTCGGTATGTACATGATGCTACATCATTATTTCTATGCATATTTACTTTAAATTGTTATATAATATGTCAAATGTGGATTTCTTCTTTATGTTGTGAATTGTAAGACCAATTTCTGATATAGTTGATGCTAACTATGTGATGTAAATAGCCTTCATTGTGTTATATGAACATGTAGACGCTTTACATTTACAGTAGAATTCTGTATTTTGTATTTCTACAGTTTTACGTTATTCCTTGGGCAACAGTAAAGCTTGAAAATCAATCCCTGTGTCTGTTGTCTTTGGGAGGCGTTATCTGACTGCATACTCAAGCAAGGCGTTTGAGATAAAGGGCAGAACAGTAAAACGAAAATCTTCGATGACCAACTTCTATGTTCTAACTCCACGGCGGGGAGCAAGCAAGTTCATGAGGTGATCTTCTTTCAACAATGTCAAAGTCAAGCTCCAAATCTGGATCACTGAGGCGAGTATCTAATGCATCATGTTCGTCACGACACTCGAGAGGCTCATCAGCTGTAACCACAGCCGCTGCAATGGCTAGAGCAGAGGCCGAAGCGGCTAAAGCAGAAGTAGCGTTTGCTAAGAAAGAGCGAACTGAAAATACAGAAAGCCTAGAGACTTTAAGACTGGAAAAGAGAGCTGCAGCAATACAAGCGAAGGCAGAGGCTTTAGAGACAGCAGCAGAGCAGGAAAGTAGAGGGAATTTGAGTGTAATAGAGCTACCTATAGAAGATTCAACAGAACGCACACAGGCTTACTTATCAAATCGGGCAGATAGTGTCGTGGATTCACAAATGCCAGTAATGGACGGCCCGTTTCATGATAATGGAGGCATAAACATTTCAGAAGTACAACCAACACAGACTACTGAATCGTGCTTGCAGCAGGAGGGTCAGCATAGTTTTTATGCCACACCACCCAAGTCTCAGCCTACCCATGCAGAGGGTAGACAGTACCCTATCATTTCTCAGTCCATGGATGTACGGTTTAAACACCCCGTTCAGCATGAGGCGTTCTTCAGGTCGTCCCACGATGTATATCGCCAACATTCTGCAGCATTTCAGAGCTGTGAGGATAGGAGTGTGGACAGGCAGATGCCGCTCGGCTTTTTTCAGACTCAGTCAGCTTCACCTTTACAAGCTGGGGAAGATAAAGGTAACCAGTATGCAAATAATCAAATGTCTGATGTTGTGAAGTTTATCGCAAGACGTGAATTGGTGTCCACCGGCCTTACGCAGTTTAACGATCATCCAGAGGCTTTCAGAGCATGGAGGGCATCTTTCATAAATGCCACTAAAGACCTTAATCTCTCACCTAGTGAGGAGATGGACTTGCTAGTAAAATGGCTGGGATGTGAGTCAGCTGAGCATGCAAAACGAATCAGAGCTGTGCACATTAACCGTCCACTACAAGGGCTCAGTCTGATTTGGGAGAGACTTTATGAAACGTATGGCTCGCCAGAAATGGTAGAAAGTGCACTATTCAGGAAATTGGAGAACTTCCCAAAAATATCAAACAGAGAAAGTCACAGACTGCGTGAGCTAGGAGATTTGCTCATGGAGATTCAGGCAGCTAAGCAGGATGGCGATCTAATGGGTCTTTCCTATCTAGATACTCCACGGGGAGTAAATCCGATAATACAGAAATTGCCATTCAGCTTACAAGAAAAGTGGCTCGCAGTGGGGTCTAAGTACAAAGAGGACTGCAGGGTTTCCTTCCCACCTTTCAAGTTCCTAGTAGACTTTGTATGTCAGCAAGCTAAGATGCGCAATGATCCAAGTTTCTTTCTCACAACTGTACAGGATGAATCTCGCAGACCAAACAAACAGTTAAACAAACCTGTTTTTCCCAGAGCTGTCATCACACACAAGACTCAGGTCTCCTCTGAAAAGTCATCAGCTTTCAGTGAACTCAAAAATAAGGTAAACCCAGCAAAACACTGCTTTCTACACAATAAGCCTCACCCTCTGTCCAGATGCAGAGGATTCAGGATGAAACCTATGGAAGAGAGGAAGTCATTGCTCAAACATCAAGGTATATGCTTCAAATGTTGCAACTCTGTATTACACATGGCAAAAAACTGTGATCAGGATGTTAAGTGTTCAGAATGTGGCAGCATTACCCACATGGCAGCGCTCCATCCAGGCCCAGCACCATGGGTGAAAGAACCGAGATCCCTGACACTGGAGGATCACAATGTGAATGAGGACATACCCATGGAATCCGAGGTTTCCTCAGCTTGTACAGAGGTATGTGGAGCCAGTCAACTTCCGCACTCATGCTCCAAGGTATGTTTTGTGAAAGTATTTCCAGGAGGCCACCCAGAGAAAGCGGTCAAAACATATGTGATACTAGACGATCAAAGCAACAGATCGCTTGCAAGATCAGAATTCTTCGATCTGTTTGGCATTACAGAGTGTAACGTAGCCTACACTCTCAAAACATGCGCAGGGACAGTCGAAACAGAAGGCAGGCTAGCACGAGGCTTTCAAGTGGAATCCTTTGACGGAAGCTTAGTTTTACCCTTACCAGTGCTACTTGAGTGTAACGAAATTCCAGACAATCGTTCTGAAATCCCCACTCCAGGAGTGGTCAGTAACCACGGCCATCTAAAACATCTTGCGAGGTACATTCCAGAGCCAGATCATCATGTTCCCATTCCTCTCCTGTTAGGCAGAGATATAATCAGAGTCCACAAAGCCCATAAGCAAGTGAACGGGCCACCAAATGCTCCCTTCACGCAAAAGTTGGACTTAGGATGGGTAATCATTGGAGACATGTGTCTTGGGAAAGTTCATAAACCTACCTCCGTTCAAACTTACCATACCACCATTATGGAGAATGGTCGGTCTACCTACTTTCATCCTTGTCCTAACAATTACAGTGTTAAGAATAGATTCCAAAGCATGCCCCTCATCAAGGAGGGGACTCAAAGTCTAGCAGAATGGGATGAATTCCAGAGAACAAAAGACGACGAGAAAACAGCTCCGTCTATAGAGGACAGACTCTTTCTGCAGATCATGGACAGAGAAGTCTATAAAGACGAGGAAAATTCCTGGGTTGCCCCACTTCCATTCAAGCAGCCAAGGCAATATCTTCCAAACAATCGCCCACAAGCTGTGGAACGCTTCAATTCCCTTCTACGATCTTTCAGGAGGAAGCCTGAGATGAAGAAAGACTTTGTAGCCTTTATGGAGAAGCTACTCCAAAATGATCATGCAGAAATAGCTCCTTCAGTTGGTACCAATGAACAGTGTTGGTACTTACCGTCTTTTGGTGTATACCATCCAAAAAAGCCATCCCAGATCCAAGTGGTCTTTGACTCAAGCGCTCAATGCAAAGGTGCGTCATTGAACAAGGTTCTCTTGACTGGTCCCGACCTCAACAACAGTCTCCTTGGAGTCCTCATGCGTTTTCGCAAAGAGCCTGTCGCCTTCATGGTAGACATTCAACAAATGTTCCACTGCTTTAAAGTTCGACCTGCAGACAGAAACCACCTCCGATTCCTTTGGTTTCATGAAAATAACCCAGAGGATGAGCTCACAGAATACCGTATGAAGGTGCACGTGTTTGGGAACAGTCCCTCTCCAGCAGTGGCCATTTACTGTCTTCGTCGTGCAGCTCAAGAAGGAGAAGAGGAATTCGGTCAAGACGCCCGACAGTTTTTGGAGCAAGACTTTTATATGGATGATGGATTGAAATCCGTACCCTCCCCAGAGATGGCAATCGACCTGTTAAAAAGGACACAGGACATTGTAGCGACTCAGGCGAATCAAACACACAATCGCCAGTTACATTTAACAAATATGTTTTGAAAGTTGTGCTGATGGACAGACCTTCCCCCAACACAACAGAGGGAGATTCTTCAGTCACCCTGGAAACCATCTGATAAGATGTTTTATGGCCCCCAAAAGAATTCGGCCACATGAAGTCTTATACACAAAGAGTTTAAGACACAGAGCTTTTGCCTCAAATTATAGACAAACCATCTATAAATGAACATGCACCCCAGGACATTATATGTAAACACATAACTGTCTTGTAAAATGTTTATTCTGTATGGTATTTTGCATCTTTTTATCTTTGTCTTAACAAATTACTAGTTCAGATAACCTCATATATGTCATGTCTCCTATCAAATTAATGCTCACTTCACAACTTACACTTCCATGTATATCACTTATTCAGAAAATGCAGTGTGTGTTTGTTGCATTAATTATAGTATGAAGACTCAGAGACCCACTGAGTCGAACTTTCAAACAAAGAGCCATAAATCTGCTGAGGAATTTCCCGCCGGGAAATCCCAACAATCTCATTGGTTAAGTCTAACCCTGGAGGGTGGGACTACGGCCAGACCATAAAAGGAGGACCTCGGAAGCTCTCTTCTTCTCTTCTCAGAAAAACTCTCTGGCTCTTACTTCTTCAACTCTCTCCCTGTGGGAGCCAACACACACGGGGGGGGGGGGGGGCTGGCACTTAAGCCATGCCACCAATGCAGGCCCTCCAAGCAGGCCTCAGCCCTTCCAAAAATCTTCTCTTCTACAATCCGATCTTCAAGAACACGAAGCCTCGCTAAAGCAAACAGCCGCTTCCCTCCCAACCTCGGAAAGGACCGCCGGACACGCAGGACATTTGAACACGGAACGCACGCGCACACAAGCGAGAAGCCAAAACGAAACCAAAAAGAATGCAAGTATTCTTATTCTTACTGCTGTAAAGAGGGTGTGTTATGTCCCCGTTGGGATAAGTTAACTCCGTGAAGGTCATATTTGATGAACTGAAGGAAAGCATGCCTTGCTTACCCTCCCCCCACTCTCTTTGTCTCTCTCTCTCTCTCACTCTCTTTGTCTCTCTCTCTCTCTTTTATCTCTCTCTAACTTCAGTCTATTCATTATTCTCTTTTATGTATTCTTTCGTTAATATCTATACTTCTACTCTCTTGATGCATATTTAGTATGTACTTTCTGTGTGAATTGTAGTGTTATTTTTAGTCTGTGTTTATTAAACCTTCAAAAGACATTTAATGAGTTGAATCTGTTATTCTGCCACATACACAAAGTCAATGAAACTTGCGATCTAAACGTTACCTAACTGCTTATGCTACTATGTTAGTAAAGTAAACTGTATGACCATTTGAAATATTGAACTTATCCTGATCAGTAAAGTTAATGTTTCTTATGCGCTCGTAAAGCAGTAATCCCTTTATTGAGAATTGATTTGAAAAGTCTATAACTAATTTGCAGGACAAACTTAGTAGGATAATTTCAAGCAATTTCATAAAGGGTTACTTGTATTTAATTAAACAATTTTCCCTATTGGAAAATTTTAATACGTAATGAACAACTGGCAAATCATATTCATAAATTCATGAACATTGAATATTAAATCCCTTTTGAGTTAATTATTCCCCGAGACATTAAACTCATAAGCTCGTTGTTGTTACATGTATTTGGTGGAGAATGCGGGCAAGTTTCAAACGTTTGTGTATGTGTGAATGATATTCATATTCTATTCATTGTGTATTTTTGAGGTATTAATAACCTGCACGCGCGTTTTTGTTTCGTTTTTGTTTTGTTGTTGTTTGGAGAATTGTGAGGTAACGCGCAAAGCGAACCCAAGCATAAACAGATGCTGAGAAATGTTGAAGTAGCCGGATTATATTAATATATTAATAAAAATATGAACGGTACGAAAACCCGCGTGATCTCTGAATAACTCTGCATGCCGTAGGCGCAATAGGTTTTATCCGCGTGATTTCCAAACAAATGTATTGTAGGAAACCCATACATTTGACTCAAGCAATATATTATGTGTTCCATCAAAATAATGAGATTTTGATGAAGTCTGTAGACACGTACGTTGCGTTATCCCGCTTGATCTGAACTACGGAAAGTTTCTATCATTGCGGAAGATTGGGACAGGGCGAGACTCTCCTGTACAATATAAGGGGCCTCAGAATAATTATTATATCGTTAAGATAAACGATAACTCCTGGTTTAAGTCTGGCTTAGCTAACCAAAGACCTGAGACCTAAAACATTTGAATCAGAGATGCTGAAATCCATCAGCCATATTGATAAATGTCTATTGGAGTCCATGTAAAATGCGTGAATAGGCAGACGATAAATTCCTGTTTTTCACCCGTTTCGTTGAGTAATTTTTAAATGATCTGCAAAAGCCAGTAAAGTGCAGAACGCCAGGGCGACTCAGAAATTGCAACACCGCTTGCAAACCGCCAGAGGGCGACTCAAGAATTGCAACGCCGCTTGCAGAACGCCAGGGCGACTCAGAAATTGCAACGCCGCTTGCAAACCGCCAGAGGGCGACTCAAGAATTGCAACGCCGCTTGCAAACCGCCAGAGGGCGACTCAAGAATTGCAACGCCGCTTGTAGCACGCCGGAGGGCGACTCTAGAACCAGACAAAGCCATCTGGTGAGCATTTCCGCCTAACTAACTCTAGTCTAGGGCGGGCGCAATAGCGCCATCGTGTGGATAAATTCGGATAGTTTCACTCTCCGTTATTTGATTCTGCCTTAACAAAATATGTTTGAGCCTATAAATTGTTTATTGCTTACTGTTGTACACAGTTTCATTTATACAATTTTTCTAGCAACAACCAAGTCTCCTTTCTCGCTGATTAAACACCCTTATTCGAATTTGAAGTTTAAAAAGGAAACATAACTTCCTCTAACTCAAAGTGAAATTAGGTTTAAGTCACAGACAGTCCAATTGGAAGGAAGGACGCCACCGTGTGGCTATACCCTGTTAATTCAGCGCACCACTAACTCCCTAATCCCTTTCTGATTAATTCTTTTATTTGGATAACTCCCACTTAGAGATTAATCGTTATAGGATAGGATTTTTGATTGGCTTTCTTTTATTTGATTTTCCTTACAGGCTTATTTAAATTTCATTTAAACTTGCTTTGGATTTAATTTGAATTAAGTTGAGCTTCTAATTTTTTTTATTTTATTTTTTTTTATTTATAATTTTATTTTTAATTTTTAATTTTTAATTTTAATTTTTAATTTTAATTAATTTTTTTTTTTATTAAAATTTTTATTTTTATTTTTATTTTCATTTTTATTTTTCTCTGCAAAAGTTTTTCTTTTCCCCTCCCATTGGGAATAAAGCTCAGTCTGGTAATTACAAACGGTATCAAAAGTGCTTTTTGTTTTATCATTACTTGACAGAAACTTTTGCCTTTTTCTAAATTGCTCTTGATATTTAATCTTCCACGTAAGCGACCTCAATTCACCCCGGATGAGCTAAATGGGACAACCCATAGTACAAGCCGAATTTTAGTATATCTTGAGCATTTAGCCTGTTAATTTCCCTAACACTCCCGGCGCGCACGCTGACATTCCTTTCATTACAGACCAATTCATCTTGTGTTTGTTTCCACTGTGCTCTTTCCTATCCTCACTGTTGGACTATCACGTTTGTGTTTCTTTCAGTTCACCAAGAGACCCCAAGGAGAATTAGATAGTCCCGGGACGACCGAGCAGCAGTTCACCAAGTGACCCCCCCAGGGCTACCGCCCACCTAATTGTCTAAATTGTCTAATTATCTAACTGTCGACATCAGTTAGCCAAAATTCCCAGCTATCCGTACGATAGCTCGTTAGCTTAGAACAAGCTTGCATTGGCTCTCTCTCTGTGTGTGTGTGTGTGTGCTGTGTTTCTCTCGTCCGCAGTAATGTTCCGTGCACCCAGTTCTGCCGTCCCGTGGGACCGCCTAACGACATGGCTGGAAGCGCTAACGGCCACCAGTCAAGGAAGTCTGGGGCAGCTGAGCCAGGAACAACTGGACACCGGGCTAGACCAGCTGATGACACACGACCCCACGCAGAGCTACTCCAACAAGGAAGTGGCCAAGATCCTCGGAAGCCTCGCCCACGTCCTCATCGCACAGGCCCGTCTAAGCGAAGGGAGCTACGACAACCTGGAACAGGAGGCAGCAACGCTAAAGCTTCAAGTCAAGGAGGCCCGGAGAGACCAAGCCCTCACCCAGCTTCGTCTAGATCAGCTTCTAGACACAGAGAAAGACGACGAAACAGACAAAGAACAAAGAAAAGAAATAGAAAGACTTCAAAAGACCCTGAAGGAGCTCCGTCGGGACACCGACCGACGAGTACAGTCAGAGAAAGACGCCAGGAAACACCTCGATGAAAAGCTTCGGCGTGGCGAATCCCTCCTGGAGAGAGCCAATGATGAACTTAAAGACAGAGACATTAAAGCTAAAGTCTATGCAAAACATTTGCAGTCGGCACAAGCAGAGATCGACGAGCTCATCCAGCAAAGACACGAGCTCAAAGATGAACTTGACATGGTGCAAAGAGAACTGAGACAATCATATATAGTGCAACGTTACCGGAAGGGGGAAACACACAACACACAGTTTCCCCTGACCAGTTACTCCGCACATTTTAGCCACGAAGCAAGAGCTACGAAGGGGGACGACAGCCCCCTGTTTAAAAGATCACCTGCCAGTCTCCACGAATCCCCGTCAGCAGCAAAGGAAAGGACGCCCTTCCAGGAAGTCAAGGTCAACAGCCACGAAGCTTCAAAGAACCTCGACAAGCTGGCCAGAAATATTCCTACCTTCAGCCCAGACCCGGCAGGAGGACACGGCGTCCATGCATACTTAAAAGACATAGACTTTTACTTGCAAACTGTCGCTCACGCGAACAACTGGGACAGACTGTACCTGCTCAGGGCAACGTCTAATCGTGACGTACGGTGCTTTCTGGATCGACAACCAGAGGCCATCAAAGCGGACTACTGGCATCTACGACAAGCTCTAATTCGTGAGTACTCCGACCCTGAGTCAGACCAGGGGTTCATCACTGCCATGGACCTCAAGCAAGCTCGACGTGAGACCTCACAGAACTTTTATAACAGACTGCGATGTGCCTACTTCGGGGCACGTAACGACCCAGGCATGGAGGAGGACATCAACTTCAAAACTCTTTTCCTCCGAAACCTGCACCCTACCATCAGTTACCACCTGGGGGTGCTGGCGTGCCCGCGCAGCATGGGCACGCAACAGTTAAGAGACTTGGCTCACAAAGCTTACGTCAAACAGAAAACCATTTCTGAAAAGACTGTAAAACAGCCCACCATCTGCCCTGTCTCTGTGCACCACCCAGAGCTAACCCTAGAGGGCGCCAAACAGAACCACAGTTACCGACCCGTCAACAGAGAGTCCAAACCACTCCAAGCCAGCAGAGGGCAGCGTGGTCATAATGGCGACCGTCCACGGTACCAGAGCGATTGCTCTGAAGGATCCTGGGAGCCGCCTCGCCCAGAAAGCCAGCGAAGAGGCCACTCTCGACGAGACAATGGTAGGCCCAGACCTGAACCCACGTCTGGCAAAGAAAGTGTAGCTGCTTCTGAAGTTATAGAGCTCATAAAGATCCTGAAAGAGCTCCTCCGACAGAAACCTCACAAGGAAGACAAGAAGGACGGACCAGGTACAGCACGACTAGACATGATACCTGAAATCAACCTTCCCGCCCTTCCTGCAACTGAATTATCCACCCTGAACACTGTTCCCCAACCACGGACTAGTGTACTAACTGTTGCACCCCCACACGTCAGCAGCACACCCACACGACAGCTGACAGCAACAGCCTCTAATCAAGACAGTATCATGGCGCAGCCCAGCGTACCAAAAAGCGCTGTTTTGATTGTTTGCACGCATAATGAGACACTTGACACATATCCAGACGGCTTATCAAGCAACACACAGGTCCCCACACCAAGACTCCTGGGAAACCTAATCGAGAAGGGGATGGCTCGAAAACTCTATCTGACTATCACTATGGAAAGGGAATTTAAGCTCGAAGCCCTAGTTGACACTGGCTCCGACCTCACGCTTATATCCGCCCAACTGTTTGAAAGACTCAGATTTGAAGCACAGAGGAAAAATCGCACCCTTAACCTTCACACTTGTAAGCTAAATGTGCAGTCGTATAGCCAAAACGACATCCAGCTCAAGCACGTAGCTTCCATCCACCTGACAATTGGACCTATGAGGCTGATACACCCAGTCTATATCTCCCCTATGAACACTTATCCGTTTCTCATCGGAAAAGACCTGCTGGACCGCTTCGAACCCGTACTGGACTTCAAACAGCTGAAAGTCTGGGCTCAAGTGCGTGACCCTCTGCCCCTTCAGACACACACATCGTCTGAGCAAGACTGTCAAGTCACAGAGGTCACGGGAACTCCCACAGAGCCAGACTGCCAGGTCACAAAGGCCACGGGACCCCCTGCAGCACACTGTGACAACACAGCCTCAGCCCCAAAGCCAAGTTCAAGTTCGCTACTTTGCACATTTCAGCTATCCAAAGACTCTGATGCCGTCTGCCCCCAGGTCATGAATGACCTACAGCTGAATGACATTATCACAACGAACAGTATCCCTGCACTGTGGGCAGACAACTCAACCAAAAGTCTACCACTGTGCAATGCAATCAGTAAAAACACAACACACGGCGACATGTGGGCACCCCCGAACCCCACATCCAGCCCCATTGTTGCAGTGCTAACCCACAGCAAGCGATCGACACCGGCTACAATGCCGGCCTTGCAGCTGCTATCGCTAACTCCGCAAATTTCCAACAACGATATTGCGGATATGCAAACCTCTGACACTGCAATAAAGACAATTCTTGACCACCTCTCAGACCCCTCCAACCACCCTATCACTGACTCTGAGCTCATTGATGACTCTAGCCACAAGCATCTACATAACTCCAGACACATGATGCGTCTTATGGACAACATTCTCTGGTGTGGACCCGATGGCAACACAGCGCCACAGCTTGTAGTGCCACGGTCGCAAAGGGGGGTGATGCTAATGTACGCCCACAACACACCATGTGCTGGACACCACGGCACCAGAGCTACGTATGACACACTGAAACAGGTGGCATATGGGCCTGGGATGCATCAAGATGCAGCAGAGTATGTTAGAGAAGGGCTAGTTCGCTGCCGGTTCCAACCAGCAAACCCGAACCACAGAACCCCACTGCAACACAGAGGGACCACGTTCCCATGGTCAAACCTACAAATCGACCGGGTAGAACCCCTGCCCAGGTCCACAAAAGGCAAAAAGTACTTTCTCACAGTGGTGTGCCAGTTTACCAAGTGGGTGGAGTGTCAACCAGCACCCAACGACACCGCCCAGACCACGGCATACCACCTGATGAATCACATCTTTTTCCTGTCAAGATTGCCACTGAGAATCAACTCAGACAGAGGCATCCACTTCACTACTGAGGCCATGCAACAGATCTGGAAATGCCTAAGAAACGCGGCCGTGATCATGCTCCTGTGCCTCCAGACAATCAGAGGCCAGCCACCACCAGACATCATCACACCGGGTCCAACCTCGGGCATCGCACTGAGAGAGCAACCTGGACTGCTGATCACCAACTGCAAATGAATCCTCAAAAGAAAGACGTACTCTCCTGAACTTCACATCAGCAGCGCAAGCTCCTCCAGCCCTGCACACAAACGCAAAGGGGGGGAGGAGCCCAAGCCCTCTGCCTAACCTTACACCAGCTTCAAGAACCTTCTCCTCCAACACCAGTTAGTCACCTTGTAGGCAATACTGCCAAGCCCCACACTATGTCATGCATGTGATTTGAGAAAGAAGGCCTTAAACAAACACAAGGCCGCCTCTGAAGGGATTCTCAAAACCCCAATGACTTTGAACTTTGAAACAGAGAAACCAAAGTGGATCACCAGAAGGCACCCAGCCTGGCCACAATGCGAGGCACCCTCTGAAAAGTTCCTAGTCAGCATAGGACATAAAAGTGTCAAGATGCACAGTCCATCTTCCTAGGCAGGAGACCTAAAGGACTGACTTGTCATTGCGAGGAACATGGTTCCACCCAGGGCTGCAGAAAGCCCACAGCACACCTGCACCACACAAACGGACTTCTGGATGACAGGTGACGCACCGTCAGGGCACCTGCTGCCTCGACACCTGCTGCACAAGCACAGAGACCTGAACTGGGCTACTGTCTGCCTTATCTGCCGTGGAACGACCATCACTTCAGGAGACACAAACAACTGGAGCCTAACATGGCTATGGTGTGTCTGATCTTCCTGAACCTTTGATATCGCTCGTTGTTGTCCATAGGAGGGACAACAACTAGCGAAAGGGGGGATTATGTAGCGACTCAGGCGAATCAAACACACAATCGCCAGTTACATTTAACAAATATGTTTTGAAAGTTGTGCTGATGGACAGACCTTCCCCCAACACAACAGAGGGAGATTCTTCAGTCACCCTGGAAACCATCTGATAAGATGTTTTATGGCCCCCAAAAGAATTCGGCCACATGAAGTCTTATACACAAAGAGTTTAAGACACAGAGCTTTTGCCTCAAATTATAGACAAACCATCTATAAATGAACATGCACCCCAGGACATTATATGTAAACACATAACTGTCTTGTAAAATGTTTATTCTGTATGGTATTTTGCATCTTTTTATCTTTGTCTTAACAAATTACTAGTTCAGATAACCTCATATATGTCATGTCTCCTATCAAATTAATGCTCACTTCACAACTTACACTTCCATGTATATCACTTATTCAGAAAATGCAGTGTGTGTTTGTTGCATTAATTATAGTATGAAGACTCAGAGACCCACTGAGTCGAACTTTCAAACAAAGAGCCATAAATCTGCTGAGGAATTTCCCGCCGGGAAATCCCAACAATCTCATTGGTTGAGTCTAACCCTGGAGGGTGGGACTACGGCCAGACCATAAAAGGAGGACCTCGGAAGCTCTCTTCTTCTCTTCTCAGAAAAACTCTCTGGCTCTTACTTCTTCAACTCTCTCCCTGTGGGAGCCAACACACACGGGGGGGGGGGCTGGCACTTAAGCCATGCCACCAATGCAGGCCCTCCAAGCAGGCCTCAGCCCTTCCAAAAATCTTCTCTTCTACAATCCGATCTTCAAGAACACGAAGCCTCGCTAAAGCAAACAGCCGCTTCCCTCCCAACCTCGGAAAGGACCGCCGGACACGCAGGACATTTGAACTCGGAACGCACGCGCACACAAGCGAGAAGCCAAAACGAAACCAAAAAGAATGCAAGTATTCTTATTCTTACTGCTGTAAAGAGGGTGTGTTATGTCCCCGTTGGGATAAGTTAACTCCGTGAAGGTCGTATTTGATGAACTGAAGGAAAGCATGCCTTGCTTACCCTCCCCCCACTCTCTTTGTCTCTCTCTCTCTCTCTCTCTCACTCTCTTTGTCTCTCTCTTTTATCTCTCTCTAACTTCAGTCTATTCATTATTCTCTTTTATGTATTCTTTCGTTAATATCTATACTTCTACTCTCTTGATGCATATTTAGTATGTACTTTCTGTGTGAATTGTAGTGTTATTTTTAGTCTGTGTTTATTAAACCTTCAAAAGACATTTAATGAGTTGAATCTGTTATTCTGCCACATACACAAAGTCAATGAAACTTGCGATCTAAACGTTACCTAACTGCTTATGCTACTATGTTAGTAAAGTAAACTGTATGACCATTTGAAATATTGAACTTATCCTGATCAGTAAAGTTAATGTTTCTTATGCGCTCGTAAAGCAGTAATCCCTTTATTGAGAATTGATTTGAAAAGTCTATAACTAATTTGCAGGACAAACTTAGTAGGATAATTTCAAGCAATTTCATAAAGGGTTACTTGTATTTAATTAAACAATTTTCCCTATTGGAAAATTTTAATACGTAATGAACAACTGGCAAATCATATTCATAAATTCATGAACATTGAATATTAAATCCCTTTTGAGTTAATTATTCCCCGAGACATTAAACTCATAAGCTCGTTGTTGTTACAACATGCTGGCTGGATCTAATTTGAAGTTGCATAAATTCGCTTCAAACAGCAAGGAAGTGATGAAAGCTTTTCCGTCTGAAGATTATGCAAACTCACTGAAAGAACTGGATTTAGGTGCCAGCTCACTTCCAATGCAACGCAGTCTCGGCTTGCTTTGGAATCTGGACACAGACTGCTTCAACTTCCATGTCCAGAAGGATAAAAGGCCTTACACTAGGCGTGGATTGCTGTCTGTAATAAACAGTTTGTATGACCCACTGGGATTTGTGGCCCCAATCACAGTTCAAGGCAAAGTACTACTGCGGGAACTAACTGAGAATGCTACCGACTGGGATGCACCCTTACCTGTGCACAAACAAGAGGTGTGGGAGGAATGGAGAGATTCCTTGCAAGAACTGCAACATGTACCAGTCCCAAGAAGCTATGGGCCTACATCAGTGTCAGGCGTCAAATTCAAGGAGCTCTGTGTTTTTTCTGATGCTTCTGAGAAAGTAATTGCAGCAGTTGCTTACCTCAAAACCGTTGACTCAGATGGTAACTGTCATATGGGGTTTATCACAGGCAAAGCAAGGCTAGCGCCACAACCAGAGCACACTATACCTCGTCTGGAACTCTGTGCGGCTGTCTTGGCTGTGAACATGATGGAAACAATCACTTCGGAGATGGCTGTTAAATTCAATGAGATTACCTTCTACACAGATAGTAGAGTGGTCCTTGGCTATATCTACAATGAGAAACGTAGATTTCATGTCTATGTAAGCAATCGTGTACAGAGAATCCGGAACAGCACCAATCCGGAACAATGGCATTATGTGAGCTCAGAGCATAATCCAGCTGATGTTGCAACCCGACCAGTAGCTCCAACCAAATTGCAGGACACCATCTGGTTCAGTGGACCGGCATTCTTGCAACACCCAAAAACAGAGACATCCCCTAGAGAACCCTTTGCACTTGTTGATCCTGATCAAGATTCAGAAGTTCGTCCAGAAGTAACAGTGTTGTATACCAGGGTTTCAAAACGTTTTGAACGCTTTTCGGAATGGAGCCGACTGATCAGAGCTGTTGGAAAGCTGATTCACATTGCACGCTCTTATAAGCAAGACCAAAACAACACCCCTCAGGCATGCAAAGGATGGCACTGTTGCAATCTACCTCTTAATGCTTATACAATACTTCAGAGCACAGAAGTCGTCATTCGAGCAGTACAACAGGAAACGTATGCTGACGAGCTGCAGTGCCTCAAACTAAACAAATCACTTCCCAAAACCAGCACACTTCGAAAACTAGATCCCTTCATTGATCAGAGCGGACTGTTGAGGGTCGGAGGTCGTCTGGTTAAAGCGGAAAGCGGTTCTGAAGAAAAGAGACCCCTCATTATACCTGGTAGGAACCATGTAGCATTACTTCTAACACGGCACTTTCACGAGCAAACGCATCATCAGGGTCGCCACTTCACAGAGGGAGCGATAAGATCCGCCGGCTACTGGATAATAGGAGTCAAAAGACGGGTGAACGGTCTCATCCATTCCTGCGTTATATGCCGTAGACTCAGGAGGGGCTGCAAGACTCAAAAGATGGCAGATCTGCCAGCTGACAGGCTCAGCATGGAGCCTCCCTTCACACATGTGGGATTAGATGTGTTTGGGCCCTGGTCAGTATCTGCTCATAGGACAAGAGGTGGCTATGCAGAAAGCAAAAGATGGGCAGTGCTCTTTACATGTCTAAGTATCAGAGCCATTCATATCGAGGTGATTGAGTCCATGGATACCTCCTGCTTCATTAATGCGTTAAGGAGGTTTCTGGCAATTCGGGGTCCAGTGAAACACATTCGCTCCGACAGAGGGACCAATTTCATTGGAGCCTGTAAGGACTTGCAAATATCTTCCAATGTGGATGAAAAGGCAGTGAAACAATTCCTGTCAGATCACAGCTGCCTATGGACATTCAACCCTCCACATTCGTCGCATATGGGTGGCGCATGGGAAAGGATGATTGGCATTGCTCGCAGGATCTTGGATTCTATGCTTCTTCAGATGACATCCTCTAAACTCACACATGAGGTACTCTCCACCTTCATGGCAGAGGTCACTGCCATTATGAAAAATAGACCACTGTAGTGATTTTTACTCAGTTCACCGATGACGTAGTGATTTTCAGATCACGTGTCACTTAAGGTGTGGTTATGAGTGTATCAGATGACCCCTCCCTCTTTGATACGGGGCACCAGCTAAGAATACTATCTTAACAATATAAGAACACTCGCAAAAGAGCTGTTCAGTAATTCAGAATTAATGTAAATTAGAGGGAGTTGGTCAGCTGATTTATCTGAAGGATTTGTGAGTCTGGACAACCAGTAGAGTCTTTGATCATCAACACAATGAAGACACAGTGTAATAAAATGAATTAAATTTATTAACAATAGATATGCAAGAGTAAATACTTCAACGATTAATAATGCTAGTAATGGATATATACTTCTAAAGGATAGTAAACTAATAACCAAAAAGTAATGAACGAAACAATAAAACCAATAAATGATGTGAGCACAGAATGGATAAATGCAATGCTGTTGAACAGAATGTAGCAATAGAAGAGAATTGTATGGGAATGCTTCTTATGGGAACCACCTAATGGTTCTGGCACATGGTGATAAATAAATGCTTATTTATCATTAAACAAATAATAAACCTATTATTTGTAACAACCTGACCTCAAGTAATTGTTATCTAAACAGGTTAGAAAACATATGCTGCATGTATAAACTAATGCCAAGGTCTCTAGAAAGAGGTTTGGTAAGTTTATATTTACGTTCCACACAGTCGGGTGATCAGTCCTGGCAGTAGATACGTCTTCCACTGGTTATGCGGGTAGCGTGCAGTGGGAAGGGCGCAGAGTTGCGAGAAGCCGTTGCCACGCTGGGCTGAAGGATGCAGAACTCTGGTTGCGCCAAGAGGGTCCTTAAACGTGGACCAGGCAGCTGGGTCAGTCGAATCTTCACAGGGTCCTTTGCAGGCTGGCTGCTTCACTGAGGAGCCGTGTGGGACCGGCAATGTCTGCCGATGCAGAGGTCCTTGGTGGACTGGATGTGCTGCTGGAGGAGTTGTAAAGGTCAGATAAGATCTCTCAAGGAGAGAGCCCTTTTCCAGCTATAGTTTGCCGAAAGCAATATAAAGGTTTTGCTCGCAAAAGCTTAACCTCCACTGTCTTGTAGTCTCTTTCCTCGTCAGGTCAGAAGCTCAGGACGTGGTGTGTCTGTTAGTGTCTCCTTCCCCGTCGGGTTAGAAACGCAGAACGTGGTGTGTCTGTTAGTGTCTCCTTCCCCATCGGGTAAGAAACGCAGAACGAGGGTGTGTCTACCCGGGGGACATATTTATCCCTTTCCGATGAGGAGGAGATTGAAATCCGGTGCCTTTCCAGTCCTGGAGGGTGATTGGCCACTGGATTCTGAAGTAGGCACGGTGTTGCCCACCCTAGTGTGGAACTCATTTGTATAGCATAAAGTGGCATGTTAAAACAATGTCTTAAATGTTTTACCCATGCATTATTTCTTTACCAAACCTCTTTTAAAATATAAAAGGCATCGTATGGACCAGATAGAGACCAAACATGATAAGAAACGGCTAAGTCATCGTCCACGCATTCGTTTATCTGTTAATGGACCTGTCCCGTGGACTGTTGTTTTTACAGTCAATAACCATTAACATAAACTGCACTTTGTGTGAAGATGAGGTGGATGAGTTGCAGTTCATATACATTTAAGACCTCCAAACATGTGTATGAATGGATTTAGATAGACCTCTGTGGCCTCTCTTTTGCTGCTGCCTTCAGGAGGTCCTGGAGGAATTTTTATGGCAGCACTTGCCTAAACCTTAGGAATGAGTTTGGAGGTTAAAATCCACTTGTAGACCAATGAGAAGTCCTCTCTTTGGTGGTGGTGGGTGCAGAAGGTCCCCCCTTCCTGCCATGTAAGAGGTGTCTGGCAGTTGTCTTGGCATCTTATCTGATGTGGCTGAACATTTGTTTATGTTCATTCACCAAGGGTCCAATCATAGTGTGGCACATCTTCTTCCACACTGGTAGTTAGGGAGGGGCCTTGCCATAAACTGGTCTCTGGAATGCCACCCTAACTGATGTTCACTACACCACTGATACCTGTGTCAACCGATCCAGCAGATCCTTTCATCCTCACACCTGCCACATTACTTACCCAAAAGACTGGTACCAGCTCAGTTCCACCTGGGGACTTCGGAAAGCCTGACCTGTACAAACAACAGTGGCGTACAGTGCAAAGCCTCGCAAATACCTTCTGGGACAGATGGCGTAAACAGTACCTTTCAACCCTTCAGCATCGACGAAAATGAAAACATCAAAAGCCCAACATTTCCAGAGGATGCATAGTTCTGCTCAAGGACTCTCAGTCTAAACGGAATGATTGGCCCCTCGGCATCATAACAGAAACTTACCCCAGCCAAGATGGGCGAGTACGAAAAGTACAAGTGAAAATCATTGGGAAAGATGGACCTAAACTGTTTCTGAGGCCTATCAATGAGATAGTACTCCTCCTTCACGAAGATTCTGAATAGGCTATTCAGGATTAACTCAAGTCAGAAGGTTTGGTATTTCCTGAATACCAGACGGGGAGTGTGCTGTTCTCTATGAACATTCAGCATTTATTTTATTATTCTTTTAATAAGTGGTCGTTAAGTGACCCCTTCTGTTCAAAGTTGGGTACTGCACATAATATTGTCCTTATATGATGACATCACAAACGTGAGCCTAGTTTCAGCAGCAGCAGAGAAGAGCATGCGGTCATGGCTTCTATCGCTCCTCAATTTAAGTTGTTTTGAAGGCACTTTCGGTATGTACATGATGCTACATCATTATTTCTATGCATATTTACTTTAAATTGTTATATAATATGTCAAATGTGGATTTCTTCTTTATGTTGTGAATTGTAAGACCAATTTCTGATATAGTTGATGCTAACTATGTGATGTAAATAGCAGGAGACCGCAATGATTGGTAAAAGTTGCGGTGATTGATCAAAATTGCGAGTCGCACTGAATTCACGGGGACTGATTGCTAATGACACACAAATAAATAATCTAGAATACTTTCATCAAATATATAAATTCAAGCTTAAGTTTAAGATTTTACAATTAGGCTATACTGAGCCTGATCTATCTAAGAGATTTTCTTAGAAGGAAGTTAATACCTTTTAGAAAAATGTCACATGGGTTAAAACTCCTGCTACTCTGATTTGCATTTGTATAGCTCACAGCATGTTCATTTACATGTTAAAGCCTCCCCTGGAGTTAAGGGAAGGGGGGTCTTGGGGGGGACAACTGCCAAGCAAGGCCCACGTCAATTTCTCAAGGGGGTAATCTAGCGCTCGGAAAGCGTTCCACCCTGGTTCCACCCCTAGGGGCTGCCATTGCTAACCAAGCCATCACCTGCTGTTAGCATTCCATTGACTCCCATTCATTTTTGAGTCACTTTAACAGTGAATAACTTTACATCTGAGACGTTTAAAGACTCCATTTGTCCATTGTTTATTTCTAAAGAAACACGACAATGTATAAAAGGCTCCATTACCTTGTATCTTACACTATCGCAACCCATTCTCACTCCCAAGGCGTCAAAAACAGAAGCATGGTCAAGTGCCTTCCGCGTCACAATAAAGACGCAAAAGGTACCCCAAGGCGTCATGTTTCGACGCGCTGGGTGTTCCATTCATTTCAGTGAGAAACCTTTGGCGTCATACACAGACGCCCTGGGTATTGGGAATGTTATCGTCATGGTGAAATTGTATTAGTTTATGATTTTGCCATTATGACATGTTGGAGTGTGCTTTTCAATTTAATCAGCAAGCATAAATTTCTTTACATTTATTTTATTTACGCTATTTAGACATGCTTAACATGTAACCCAACCCCATCCCATCCCTAAACCTACCCATTTGTGTGAACATGATATAAAACACAGGATATAACATACGTCTGCATGTTATTCAAAAAGTTAAATAATCCAAGTTTTCCGAGGTCAAACGATTGATTTGTATGAAGAAAATCCCCAAAAGCGATTAGCATCTCCATCCGCCGAAGAACACATCAAATTTCAAATATTGGCGCCGGTTACGTGAGATTTCATAGTGAAATTGTATTGGCTCTCGTATGTCTTGTGACCAATTGCGTCATTACGTCAGCATTGGTTGTAAAATGTCATTGGCTCTCGTGTGTCTTGTGACCGATTGCGTCATGCTCAGGAGTCTTGAATTATTTGAATGAGTTATGAATGAGTTCGTTCACGGGGCAGCGGGATCATCATTTCAGCGATTAAAACATCAAGATCAACTCTGTTCTTCACATGAAGACATCGTAGGACTTCAGAAGACTTGGAATGCAACATGAGTTAATACTTTTATACTTTTTTGGTCCGTTTTTGCAATAAATACTTGTGACTGCATGTTAATTAATAACACAAAATGTACTTACCCAACAGTAGATTTTTAATAATATATCGATACAACTCCTCAATTCCTCTCCTCGTGGTTGTTCAACGGTCCTGTCCGGCCTTCCGGGAGAGCATATCTCGCGAGATAATATCCTATCGCGGGATTTTGTAATATCGCAAGATGTATTAATAATAATAGATTTTATTTATAACTCACTATTACTATATATTGTTACTACATCTTGACAGCACAGTTTTGGCTATCTTCATCCAACTCAGACCTAAATGGTGAATGGAAATGTATCTGTTTTACATAAAAATAATTGCGAATACATAAAACAGATAGAAAAAAAAATGCACTAAAATGCAGCTTTACAATCACTTAACCACATGGGCACTTTGTGATTATAATTAATTAAATGAGATAAAGTAAATATATTAATTTTGCATGCAAATTGTGTCTCAGCAAACATTTGGACGTTTAATGTCTGTGAGAAAGACCCTTAACTAGGTGTGTGTCTGTGAGAAGGACCCTTAACTAGGTATGCGACTATGAGAAAGACCCTTAACTAGGTGTGTGTCTGTGAGAAAGACCCTTAACTAGGTGTGTGTCTGTGAGAAGGACCCTTAACTAGGTGTGCGACTGTGAGAAAGACCCTTAACTAGGTGTGTGTCTGTGAGAAGGACACTTAACTAGGTGTGTGTCTGTGAGAAGGACCCTTAACTAGGTGTGTGTCTGTGAGAAAGACCCTTAACTAGGTGTGTGTCTGTGAGAAGGACCCTTAACTAGGTGTGTGTCTGTGAGAAAGACCCTTAACTAGGTGTGTGTCTGTGAGAAGGACCCTTAACTAGGTGTGCGACTGTGAGAAAGACCCTTAACTAGGTGTGTGTCTGTGAGAAGGACCCTTAACTAGGTGTGCGACTGTGAGAAAGACCCTTAACTAGGTGTGCGACTGTGAGAAAGACCCTTAACTAGGTGTGTGTCTGTGAGAAAGACCCTTAACTAGGTGTGTGTCTATGAGAAAGACCCTTAACTAGGTGTGTGTCTGTGAGAAAGACCCTTAACTAGGTGTGTGTCTGTGAGAAGGACCCTTAACTAGGTGTGCGACTGTGAGAAGGACCCTTAACTAGGTGTGTGTCTGTGAGAAAGACCCTTAACTAGGTGTGTGTCTGTGAGAAAGACCCTTAACTAGGTGTGTGTCTGTGAGAAAGACCCTTAACTAGGTGTGTGTCTGTGAGAAAGACCCTTAACTAGGTGTGTGTCTGTGAGAAAGACCCTTAACTAGGTGTGTGTCTGTGAGAAGGACCCTTAACTAGGTGTGTGTCTGTGAGAAAGACCCTTAACTAGGTGTGTGTCTGTGAGAAAGACCCTTAACTAGGTGTGTGTCTGTGAGAAGGACCCTTAACTAGGTGTGCGACTGTGAGAAGGACCCTTAACTAGGTGTGTGTCTGTGAGAAGGACCCTTAACTAGGTGTGTGTCTGTGAGAAGGACCCTTAACTAGGTGTGTGTCTAGGTGTGTGTCTGTGAGAAGGACCCTTAACTAGGTGTGTGTCTAGGTGTGTGTCTGTGAGAAGGACACTTAACTAGGTGTGTGTCTAGGTGTGTGTCTGTGAGAAGGACCCTTAACTAGGTGTGTGTCTGTGAGAGACCCTTAACTAGGTGTGTGTCTAGGTGTGTGTCTGTGAGAAGGACCCTTAACTAGGTGTGTGTCTGTGAGAAAGACCCTTAACTAGGTGTGTGTCTGTGAGAGAGACCCTTAACTAGGTGTGTGTCTGTGAGAAAGACCCTTAACTAGGTGTGTGTCTGTGAGAAGGACACTTAACTAGGTGTGTGTCTGTGAGAAAGACCCTTAACTAGGTGTGTGTCTGTGAGAAGGACCCTTAACTAGGTGTGTGTCTGTGAGAAAGACCCTTAACTAGGTGTGTGTCTGTGAGAAAGACCCTTAACTAGGTGTGCGACTGTGAGAAAGACCCTTAACTAGGTGTGTGTCTGTGAGAAGGACCCTTAACTAGGTGTGCGACTGTGAGAAAGACCCTTAACTAGGTGTGTGTCTGTGAGAAAGACCCTTAACTAGGTGTGTGTCTGTGAGAAAGACCCTTAACTAGGTGTGTGTCTGTGAGAAGGACCCTTAACTAGGTGTGTGTCTGTGAGAAAGACCCTTAACTAGGTGTGTGTCTGTGAGAAAGACCCTTAACTAGGTGTGTGTCTGTGAGAAGGACCCTTAACTAGGTGTGTGTCTGTGAGAAGGACCCTTAACTAGGTGTGCGACTGTGAGAAGGACCCTTAACTAGGTGTGTGTCTGTGAGAAGGACCCTTAACTAGGTGTGTGTCTGTGAGAAGGACCCTTAACTAGGTGTGTGTCTAGGTGTGTGTCTGTGAGAAGGACCCTTAACTAGGTGTGTGTCTAGGTGTGTGTCTGTGAGAAGGACACTTAACTAGGTGTGTGTCTAGGTGTGTGTCTGTGAGAAGGACCCTTAACTAGGTGTGTGTCTGTGAGAGACCCTTAACTAGGTGTGTGTCTAGGTGTGTGTCTGTGAGAAGGACCCTTAACTAGGTGTGCGACTGTGAGAAAGACCCTTAACTAGGTGTGTGTCTGTGAGAAGGACCCTTAACTAGGTGTGCGACTGTGAGAAAGACCCTTAACTAGGTGTGCGACTGTGAGAAAGACCCTTAACTAGGTGTGTGTCTGTGAGAAGGACCCTTGACTAGGTGTGCGACTGTGAGAAAGACCCTTAACTAGGTGTGTGTCTGTGAGAAGGACACTTAACTAGGTGTGTGTCTGTGAGAAGGACCCTTAACTAGGTGTGTGTCTGTGAGAAAGACCCTTAACTAGGTGTGTGTCTGTGAGAAGGACCCTTAACTAGGTGTGTGTCTGTGAGAAGGACCCTTAACTAGGTGTGTGTCTGTGAGAAAGACCCTTAACTAGGTGTGTGTCTGTGAGAGAGACCCTTAACTAGGTGTGTGTCTGTGAGAAAGACCCTTAACTAGGTGTGTGTCTGTGAGAGAGACCCTTAACTAGGTGTGCGACTGTGAGAAAGACCCTTAACTAGGTGTGTGTCTGTGAGAAAGACCCTTAACTAGGTGTGTGTCTGTGAGAAAGACCCTTAACTAGGTGTGCGACTGTGAGAGAGACCCTTAACTAGGTGTGCGACTGTGAGAAAGACCCTTAACTAGGTGTGTGTCTGTGAGAAGGACACTTAACTAGGTGTGTGTCTGTGAGAAAGACCCTTAACTAGGTGTGTGTCTGTGAGAAAGACCCTTAACTAGGTGTGTGTCTGTGAGAGAGACCCTTAACTAGGTGTGCGACTGTGAGAAAGACCCTTAACTAGGTGTGTGTCTGTGAGAAAGACCCTTAACTAGGTGTGTGTCTGTGAGAAAGACCCTTAACTAGGTGTGTGTCTGTGAGAAAGACCCTTAACTAGGTGTGTGTCTGTGAGAGAGACCCTTAACTAGGTGTGTGTCTGTGAGAAAGACCCTTAACTAGGTGTGTGTCTGTGAGAAAGACCCTTAACTAGGTGTGTGTCTGTGAGAAGGACCCTTAACTAGGTGTGTGTCTGTGAGAAAGACCCTTAACTAGGTGTGTGTCTGTGAGAAAGACCCTTAACTATGTGTGTGTCTGTGAGAAAGACCCTTAACTAGGTGTGTGTCTGTGAGAAGGACCCTTAACTAGGTGTGCGACTGTGAGAAGGACCCTTAACTAGGTGTGTGTCTGTGAGAAGGACCCTTAACTAGGTGTGCGACTGTGAGAAAGACCCTTAACTAGGTGTGCGACTGTGAGAAAGACCCTTGACTAGGTGTGCGACTGTGAGAAAGACCCTTAACTAGGTGTGTGTCTGTGAGAAGGACACTTAACTAGGTGTGTGTCTGTGAGAAGGACACTTAACTAGGTGTGTGTCTGTGAGAAAGACCCTTAACTAGGTGTGTGTCTGTGAGAAGGACCCTTAACTAGGTGTGTGTCTGTGAGAAGGACCCTTAACTAGGTGTGTGTCTGTGAGAAAGACCCTTAACTAGGTGTGTGTCTGTGAGAGAGACCCTTAACTAGGTGTGTGTCTGTGAGAAAGACCCTTAACTAGGTGTGTGTCTGTGAGAGAGACCCTTAACTAGGTGTGCGACTGTGAGAAAGACCCTTAACTAGGTGTGTGTCTGTGAGAAAGACCCTTAACTAGGTGTGTGTCTGTGAGAAAGACCCTTAACTAGGTGTGCGACTGTGAGAGAGACCCTTAACTAGGTGTGCGACTGTGAGAAAGACCCTTAACTAGGTGTGTGTCTGTGAGAAGGACACTTAACTAGGTGTGTGTCTGTGAGAAAGACCCTTAACTAGGTGTGTGTCTGTGAGAAAGACCCTTAACTAGGTGTGTGTCTGTGAGAGAGACCCTTAACTAGGTGTGCGACTGTGAGAAAGACCCTTAACTAGGTGTGTGTCTGTGAGAAAGACCCTTAACTAGGTGTGTGTCTGTGAGAAAGGCCCTTAACTAGGTGTGTGTCTGTGAGAGAGACCCTTAACTAGGTGTGTGTCTGTGAGAAAGACCCTTAACTAGGTGTGTGTCTGTGAGAGAGACCCTTAACTAGGTGTGCGACTGTGAGAAAGACCCTTAACTAGGTGTGCGACTGTGAGAAAGACCCTTAACTAGGTGTGTGTCTGTGAGAAAGACCCTTAACTAGGTGTGTGTCTGTGAGAAAGACCCTTAACTAGGTGTGTGTCTGTGAGAAAGACCCTTAACTAGGTGTGTGTCTGTGAGAAGGACCCTTAACTAGGTGTGTGTCTGTGAGAAAGACCCTTAACTAGGTGTGTGTCTGTGAGAAAGACCCTTAACTAGGTGTGTGTCTGTGAGAAGGACCCTTAACTAGGTGTGCGACTGTGAGAAGGACCCTTAACTAGGTGTGTGTCTGTGAGAAGGACCCTTAACTAGGTGTGTGTCTGTGAGAAGGACCCTTAACTAGGTGTGTGTCTAGGTGTGTGTCTGTGAGAAGGACCCTTAACTAGGTGTGTGTCTAGGTGTGTGTCTGTGAGAAGGACACTTAACTAGGTGTGTGTCTAGGTGTGTGTCTGTGAGAAGGACCCTTAACTAGGTGTGTGTCTGTGAGAGACCCTTAACTAGGTGTGTGTCTAGGTGTGTGTCTGTGAGAAGGACCCTTAACTAGGTGTGTGTCTGTGAGAAAGACCCTTAACTAGGTGTGTGTCTGTGAGAGAGACCCTTAACTAGGTGTGTGTCTGTGAGAAAGACCCTTAACTAGGTGTGTGTCTGTGAGAAGGACACTTAACTAGGTGTGTGTCTGTGAGAAGGACCCTTAACTAGGTGTGCGACTGTGAGAAAGACCCTTAACTAGGTGTGTGTCTGTGAGAAAGACCCTTAACTAGGTGTGTGTCTGTGAGAAAGACCCTTAACTAGGTGTGCGACTGTGAGAAAGACCCTTAACTAGGTGTGTGTCTGTGAGAAGGACCCTTAACTAGGTGTGCGACTGTGAGAAAGACCCTTAACTAGGTGTGTGTCTGTGAGAAAGACCCTTAACTAGGTGTGTGTCTGTGAGAAAGACCCTTAACTAGGTGTGTGTCTGTGAGAAGGACCCTTAACTAGGTGTGTGTCTGTGAGAAAGACCCTTAACTAGGTGTGTGTCTGTGAGAAAGACCCTTAACTAGGTGTGTGTCTGTGAGAAGGACCCTTAACTAGGTGTGTGTCTGTGAGAAGGACCCTTAACTAGGTGTGCGACTGTGAGAAGGACCCTTAACTAGGTGTGTGTCTGTGAGAAGGACCCTTAACTAGGTGTGTGTCTGTGAGAAGGACCCTTAACTAGGTGTGTGTCTAGGTGTGTGTCTGTGAGAAGGACCCTTAACTAGGTGTGTGTCTAGGTGTGTGTCTGTGAGAAGGACACTTAACTAGGTGTGTGTCTAGGTGTGTGTCTGTGAGAAGGACCCTTAACTAGGTGTGTGTCTGTGAGAGACCCTTAACTAGGTGTGTGTCTAGGTGTGTGTGTGTGAGAAGGACCCTTAACTAGGTGTGTGTCTGTGAGAAAGACCCTTAACTAGGTGTGTGTCTGTGAGAGAGACCCTTAACTAGGTGTGTGTCTGTGAGAAAGACCCTTAACTAGGTGTGTGTCTGTGAGAAGGACACTTAACTAGGTGTGTGTCTGTGAGAAAGACCCTTAACTAGGTGTGTGTCTGTGAGAAAGACCCTTAACTAGGTGTGTGTCTGTGAGAAAGACCCTTAACTAGGTGTGTGTCTGTGAGAAGGACACTTAACTAGGTGTGTGTCTGTGAGAAAGACCCTTAACTAGGTGTGTGTCTGTGAGAAAGACCCTTAACTAGGTGTGTGTCTGTGAGAAGGACACTTAACTAGGTGTGTGTCTGTGAGAAAGACCCTTAACTAGGTGTGTGTCTGTGAGAAAGACCCTTAACTAGGTGTGTGTCTGTGAGAAAGACCCTTAACTAGGTGTGTGTCTGTGAGAAAGACCCTTAACTAGGTGTGTGTCTGTGAGAAGGACACTTAACTAGGTGTGTGTCTGTGAGAAAGACCCTTAACTAGGTGTGTGTCTGTGAGAAGGACCCTTAACTAGGTGTGTGTCTGTGAGAAGGACCCTTAACTAGGTGTGTGTCTAGGTGTGTGTCTGTGAGAAGGACCCTTAACTAGGTGTGTGTCTAGGTGTGTGTCTGTGAGAAGGACACTTAACTAGGTGTGTGTCTAGGTGTGTGTCTGTGAGAAGGACCCTTAACTAGGTGTGTGTCTGTGAGAGACCCTTAACTAGGTGTGTGTCTAGGTGTGTGTCTGTGAGAAGGACCCTTAACTAGGTGTGTGTCTGTGAGAAAGACCCTTAACTAGGTGTGTGTCTGTGAGAGAGACCCTTAACTAGGTGTGTGTCTGTGAGAAAGACCCTTAACTAGGTGTGTGTCTGTGAGAAGGACACTTAACTAGGTGTGTGTCTGTGAGAAAGACCCTTAACTAGGTGTGTGTCTGTGAGAAGGACCCTTAACTAGGTGTGTGTCTGTGAGAAAGACCCTTAACTAGGTGTGTGTCTGTGAGAAAGACCCTTAACTAGGTGTGCGACTGTGAGAAAGACCCTTAACTAGGTGTGTGTCTGTGAGAAGGACCCTTAACTAGGTGTGCGACTGTGAGAAAGACCCTTAACTAGGTGTGTGTCTGTGAGAAAGACCCTTAACTAGGTGTGTGTCTGTGAGAAAGACCCTTAACTAGGTGTGTGTCTGTGAGAAGGACCCTTAACTAGGTGTGTGTCTGTGAGAAAGACCCTTAACTAGGTGTGTGTCTGTGAGAAAGACCCTTAACTAGGTGTGTGTCTGTGAGAAGGACCCTTAACTAGGTGTGTGTCTGTGAGAAGGACCCTTAACTAGGTGTGCGACTGTGAGAAGGACACTTAACTAGGTGTGTGTCTGTGAGAAAGACCCTTAACTAGGTGTGTGTCTGTGAGAAAGACCCTTAACTAGGTGTGTGTCTGTGAGAAAGACCCTTAACTAGGTGTGTGTCTGTGAGAAGGACACTTAACTAGGTGTGTGTCTGTGAGAAAGACCCTTAACTAGGTGTGTGTCTGTGAGAAGGACCCTTAACTAGGTGTGTGTCTGTGAGAAGGACCCTTAACTAGGTGTGTGTCTGTGAGAAGGACCCTTAACTAGGTGTGTGTCTAGGTGTGTGTCTGTGAGAAGGACCCTTAACTAGGTGTGTGTCTAGGTGTGTGTCTGTGAGAAGGACACTTAACTAGGTGTGTGTCTAGGTGTGTGTCTGTGAGAAGGACCCTTAACTAGGTGTGTGTCTGTGAGAGACCCTTAACTAGGTGTGTGTCTAGGTGTGTGTCTGTGAGAAGGACCCTTAACTAGGTGTGTGTCTGTGAGAAAGACCCTTAACTAGGTGTGTGTCTGTGAGAGAGACCCTTAACTAGGTGTGTGTCTGTGAGAAAGACCCTTAACTAGGTGTGTGTCTGTGAGAAGGACACTTAACTAGGTGTGTGTCTGTGAGAAAGACCCTTAACTAGGTGTGTGTCTGTGAGAAGGACCCTTAACTAGGTGTGTGTCTGTGAGAAAGACCCTTAACTAGGTGTGTGTCTGTGAGAAGGACCCTTAACTAGGTGTGTGTCTGTGAGAAGGACCCTTAACTAGGTGTGCGACTGTGAGAAGGACCCTTAACTAGGTGTGTGTCTGTGAGAAAGACCCTTAACTAGGTGTGTGTCTGTGAGAAGGACACTTAACTAGGTGTGTGTCTGTGAGAAAGACCCTTAACTAGGTGTGTGTCTGTGAGAAAGACCCTTAACTAGGTGTGTGTCTGTGAGAAGGACCCTTAACTAGGTGTGTGTCTGTGAGAAGGACCCTTAACTAGGTGTGCGACTGTGAGAAAGACCCTTAACTAGGTGTGTGTCTGTGAGAAAGACCCTTAACTAGGTGTGTGTCTGTGAGAAAGACCCTTAACTAGGTGTGTGTCTGTGAGAAGGACCCTTAACTAGGTGTGTGTCTGTGAGAAGGACCCTTAACTAGGTGTGCGACTGTGAGAAGGACCCTTAACTAGGTGTGTGTCTGTGAGAAGGACCCTTAACTAGGTGTGTGTCTGTGAGAAGGACCCTTAACTAGGTGTGTGTCTAGGTGTGTGTCTGTGAGAAGGACCCTTAACTAGGTGTGTGTCTAGGTGTGTGTCTGTGAGAAGGACACTTAACTAGGTGTGTGTCTAGGTGTGTGTCTGTGAGAAGGACCCTTAACTAGGTGTGTGTCTGTGAGAGACCCTTAACTAGGTGTGTGTCTGTGAGAAGGACCCTTAACTAGGTGTGTGTCTGTGAGAAAGACCCTTAACTAGGTGTGTGTCTGTGAGAGAGACCCTTAACTAGGTGTGTGTCTGTGAGAAAGACCCTTAACTAGGTGTGTGTCTGTGAGAAGGACACTTAACTAGGTGTGTGTCTGTGAGAAAGACCCTTAACTAGGTGTGTGTCTGTGAGAAAGACCCTTAACTAGGTGTGTGTCTGTGAGAAAGACCCTTAACTAGGTGTGTGTCTGTGAGAAGGACACTTAACTAGGTGTGTGTCTGTGAGAAAGACCCTTAACTAGGTGTGTGTCTGTGAGAAAGACCCTTAACTAGGTGTGTGTCTGTGAGAAGGACACTTAACTAGGTGTGTGTCTGTGAGAAAGACCCTTATCTAGGTGTGTGTCTGTGAGAAAGACCCTTAACTAGGTGTCTGTCTGTGAGAAAGACCCTTAACTAGGTGTGTTACTGTGAGAAGGACCCTTAAGATCAGTCAGTATATTTGAGTAAAATCACAGGCTTTGCTTATCCTGTGCATATGTGGCACACAAAACTCAGATGTGGGGGAGTAATTTTTAAATCACAGAGGTCTCTAGATAGATAATACTAATCCCGTGCAAACAGGGCTTTTGTCTGGTCTTGTTTGTTCTACCCTGAGCGAATCGAACTGTCATGTCATCGTCCTCTTCAGAGTCTTCAGTCCATCAGCCGCCTCTCACCGAAACCTGCAGTACAGATAAGACTGTCATTCTCAAACCAATGTCACCGAAACCTGAAGTACAGATAAGACTGTCATTCTCAAACCAATGTCACCGAAACCTGCAGTACAGATAAGACGATCATTCTCAAACCAATATCACCATTACGATCTGCTAACCAGAAACTCACATGCTCTCTGAGTGTTGATCATTAAATACTGTTCAGACGATTACCTGTTTGCATACTTCTGTTCCATGACAATACCAATCAAAGTGCAAGGTGAAAACCATGGAAACATTTTTAATTTACTGCCAAACTTACGCAAAGTAAGTATTTTCAAAGATGGAGAGATTTTCTTGTGAGGGATGATGATTTTATCTTATTGAATACATTCCAGCATAATGCATGTCATGCTTGTGTATTTTTTTTCCATACAGCATAGAACTGGTTTATCTTGAAATGTTACCATTATAAGACAAGTATGTTAAAACCTTATAAAACAGAGAGAACAAAACCCATGATAATCTTTTCAGGCTTTCTAATCCCAGAGCGTGTCAGGTAAAGACTTTCCAGAACTCCAGGTAGGCGTTTTTAGTCAAAGTAACATTTGGGTTTGTGTAAAAGAAATGACTGTCAGTGTATTATTTAGAGACTCACAATCGTATTTGTTAGTGTAGCAGAATTCAATTGATCTATATTTCATTCAACTCAACACTAACTCAAATCATTATTATGTTTACACTTAATGTAAATTAAGAAAACACAATTGAACAATAATTGCTGTCATTAGTTCAAAATGATTTATTAACTGCTTTCTTAGACAGCTAATTTAGACTCTCATTTATAAAGTTTAGTGTTTAAAAACAAATGTGATATTTGAATTGCATTCCAGTACCATGACCTTTTGAGCAATGCACAATAAATTATTCTTTTTGAATCAAGTCATGCATTTATCTGGGTTTGTGAAAATAATGTTGGTTTTTATGATTTGCATAGGAACCATGGATTCCTTATTAGGAAATAATACAACTTGCACTGGTATGAGATTTACTTCCTAAATAATTGACATACGCACTTAATGAACATAACTTATACTCAAGCAAATTTTGGACTGATTTGTATTTCAGTGATTTCAAAACTTCTATTCCTGGTGCTTCCCATTACTCAGATTGCAGTAGGTGTGTTGCAGTGAATGTAAGTGCTGTATTTATTCCTTTGCTGTACCTTCAGTTATTTAAGGTGCTCTTGTGTTGCCTATACCATCACAGGTGCAGTTCATCTCCAAGACTGTCCCCAGCAGCACAACATCCCAGTGTATGTGCTGTTGTGTGGAGTGTTTGGTATATTTCTGGCATTGCTGTATTGTCTGCCCTGCGCCTGTCAGACAGAGGAGGAGGCAGGCCGTAGTGTGTTCTACCAAATCTGCACTGCGCGGAACGGTCTGGTTGCTACTTTTCTGTTTTCCTGGATGCCCACTGGTAAGATTGGGTGGCATATGTGGGGGGACGACGTCATTTAATGTGTTCATAGGTCTGACAGCTTCTGCATTCAGGCTTTTCTTGCAATTTTCAGAGATGTATAGTGACAAAATAGAACTACTTCACTGTACTTAAGTACTAAAAAGCGGCATCTGTACTTTACTAGAATATTATTTTATCTTACTAAAAGTTTAATAGTTTTATTCCAATATTTTATATGTGCTGCATAGTTACTCGTTACAATTATACAAATTCTACGAATCATTCCATTCCAAACCCACATTATTAACCACTGCCAGAACGGTAGATGGCAGGTTTGATGAAGCTGGCACATCACTGGGCGACTCAATCGATTCAAGAAGACTGCGCCTGCTCCCGTTCTGCCTTTTTTTAGCTGGCAAAGCCATATTTGTTCGGTGAGTGATGTACAATAGAATAACTGCACCGCTTGTCAGGGCGCATATGAGAGAGAGAGAGAGAGCGTGAGAGAGACCGCGAGTCCCGGCCGCGCGCGCACACATTCACCGTCTAACAACACGAGTGCTGTCTTTCTCTCAAATTGCTGTCTATTTGTTTATATAGTTAATGTGGACTGCATGTGAAGTAACATAAAAACAATGAACAGCTTTATTTTTATTAACTAAGATTAACAAAGATTAATGAATACAGTAAAGCAGTGATCATGGTTATTTATTAGTCTAATACATTAACTAATGTAATGTTAAAGGGGGGGTGAAACACTCAGTTTCAGTCAGTGTCATGTCAATCTTGAGTACCTATAGAGTAGCATTGCATCCTGCATATCTCCGAAAAGTCTTTATTTTTTTTATAATTATATAAGAAAGATGCGCTGTTCCGAGTCTTTCCGAAAAAAGCCGAGCGGGTGGGGGCGTGTCGTGTGAGCGGAGCTAAATAATGACGTGTGCCCGCTGCTGCTTTTGTGTTGAGTCGAGTGCGTCGTAAAGCTGTCATCCCTAACAGCGGGAAAAAAACTTTATTCAAAATAAAAATATGGCTTTTAATCAGATACAGCCATACATCTATGATCCGGAATCAGACCCAGAGGCTGCAGTTGAACAGGAGCAGCAGCAAAAACGACTAGAGCAGGACGTCTCTATGTGGTACAAGTTATACACTAACTATATAATATGCTTAGCGGCTTGTGTTATTTACATATTTATACTTGAATTATATCGTCGTATTTTTGTCTTTGAAGGTGTACATGTGGGAAGTGCAGTTGTGCACGTGTGTGTGTGTGTGTGTTTACGCGTGGTTTGTGTAGACAATTGTAACGTTAGTAAGCGGACTGGCTAAGTTAGTGTTTACATAGAAAGGGAATAGTAGCGCATTTGAATGAAGAAGCTCGCTTATTTAGTTCAACATATTTCCCCACTCTTTGTGTATTGTTGTTTGGAGTGCTTTTACAATACACAAACATAAAGTTACACATATAGTGGCCAGCTAAACAAATGTACACGCACTACACATCGCATGCTCCATTGATCAATTAACTATACGTGATCATGTTTGGGCTACTTGATGAGCATAGGCAAAAACACAGACATTTGAAGCAGTCTTACTCACCGCCTGCGGTTCTAACGTTGGGACCTTTATCGTTGGGACTGCTCCATCATTCAGCATTAGGCGATCGGAAAATCCGGCGTCGAGCTGGGCCTTGTTTATGAAACAGTCGGCACCGAAATGCAGCGAACAGATATAAACATTCGCGTAACTCAGTTGCTGATCCGGAAAAGCAAATTACATCCACTGTTGCCTTAACGCGGGGTTTTTGCCGAATCTGTGCAGGACTGTCTTGGTCTGGCAACCAAAAACGCACTTTTTTTGGTGACATTGTAATTGTGCACATCACCTGTGCAGCAGCCTACAAGCCAGCGCTTTGATGGGCGTAGGCTGTTACTTTCGCTCTCTCCCTCTCTCTCTCTCTCACGCTCTTCCGGTAGAATTGTCCGTAAGGCCCATACAAGGAAATTCCGCCCCCATTAACGTCAAAGGAGACGCATGATCGCAAAAAACTTGCCGAAACTTATGACTAACCGGAAGTAGTATTTTTTGACAAAGAAATACTCCCATCAAACGTCCACCTTAACTTTTGAAACTTTGTCTATGTTTAGTATGGGATTCCAAGTCTTTAACAGTGTAAAAAGATCAGTATGCATGAAACAGCATTTCACCCCCCCCCCCCCCCTTTAACAAATCAAACCATATTGTAAAGTGTTACAAACAAATAATTAACTCAGAACACCGCTTGAAATAAGATTATAAGTGTGCCTAATTAGTTTTTTAGTAAGAGTGGTAAGTAAGATTTAATCTTAATGAACTACAGTATTTTCAGGTTATGACAATGTGTAGAAAAATTACCTAAACAAATTATTTGTGCCTAGACTGGAGTGAGCTGTAAACAGAAAAAAAAAAATGGCAAAGCAAGTTGTTGTTAGCTAGCTGTTCATTGTATTCAATTGTATTTTGGTAGAAAAATAGACTATAGTCAAAATAAACTTTTTGGTAATGAAATAGGATCTTTAAACTTTTAGACTACTTTCTTTAATAACTACATAACACAATACTTGTACTTTTACTTTCAGTACTTGAGTAGTACATTTTTAAATAAACTACTTGCAATTAGGCATGTGCCGATATCAATTTTTCATGTTGTGATTAATTGTTATCATGATATTGAAATAAGTTGCAAAAAAAAAAAAAAAAGTGTTGCCATAGCATAACAGCTTTAAGAACTATTTTTGTAAGAACAAAAATAACTGAATGTTTAATAGAATAATGCACCAAAAATATACAGCTCTGGGGAAAAAATTAAGAGACCACTCAAGGAGAAATCAATGTTAAGTGGTCTCTTGATTTTTTTCAGAGCTGTAAAAGTAAAATTTTCAAACAGATTAAAGTGCAAAAGAATAAAGAACAACAGGTAACAAATTAATATAAGGTCTCATTATTTAATGCATTAACTAAGATTGAGCAACAGCCACATTTGTAACAGAAAGTATAATGTTTTTGGTAATGTTAGTTAAGAAATACTGACCATTGTTAGTTTTATCTTAGGTCCATTAAAAAAGTTATTTTGATTTTAATGTTATTAAACAGTAACTAAGAAATTAACATTACTTAGAATAATTAATTCTTTATAGGTATTTTTCATTGTCAGTTTGGTAATAATGAATTAACATGGTAACTAATGAAGTCCTATGTCTCAAAGTTTTACTGAACAATAACAAATAATCAGAACAGTTCTAATCATTAGGGTTGTAGTCCAGATTAAAGCATAAAAATGTTTAAGTTTGAAAATAAATAGCCTATTAAGTCTTTAAGTGTTTGGTGCTGTGATGAACAACATTGAGATTACAAAAACGAATGGATGTTTTAAAAACTACACGCCGTTTGTTTTGTTTGCGGGTTTCCGGGGTAATCGCCTCATTCTGCAGTTCATCAGCGCCCTCTGCTGTCACTGAGCGGCACTTCAGCAGCGCGTCTCCTTCACTCGTTCATGTGCTTCTCATATTACACCTGAGCTAGTGTCCCTTTGACGCAGAATACAGCGGTGTTGTTGAGCATTTATACGGTTGATGGGCAAAGTATTCTTGAGTGCATTATAAAAAAATTGTTAATAAATTATTGTTTACGATATTTTAAAGTGCCCACGATAACAATATTGTGCATATTCATTATCGTGATAAATCGCATTATCGAAAATCGGCACATGTCTACTTGCAATAAAGGGTTAAAGGGTTTTAGACTTAAAGGGTTACTTCAGTGATTAGCATATGGCTTTGTATCAGAAGAAACCCTGGAGAATATTCAAATGATCGTGCTTTTAAGTCTGGGTCTCTAGAACTTTATACATACCTGGCGATTTTTGCCGCCCATCATGTGTACAGATACTTTTTGTACACAAGATGATTATTCAAACCCAGACACACAAGTGGTTAATGGACAACAATACATTGGCCCTATCCCAAATGGCACCCTAAAGACTTGCAGTCTTTCTCGGAGTCCGCATTTTTGTTACGTAATGCCGCTCTCATTTAAGTGTGGGCTCAGCAAAAGTGTACATCAAGGGTGCATATCAACTGCAAAATGAGCACTCTTTGGAAACATAAAATGATATGTGCACTTGTCTGTTAAGTCAATGGCCCGGTCCCAAATGGCACACTAAATACTCACGGTCTTCCTTTAAGTCCACACATTTGTGATGTAATGCCGCTTTGACTGTCGGGTAGAAATTTGCTGTGAAGCTCGCTTCAGTGCAGGCTGGGCAAAAGTGCGCATTGAGGGTGCATATTGAACGCAAATGGGGACGCCAACGAGCCCCCTTCTGAAACCTAAAATGACAAAATGGGACATACTGGGGTCCATGGACTTAATGGACACTTGGACTTCCAATGGCTGTTGCGTGTTGCATTCCAATGGCTGTTGCTGTTGTGCAAGACTGAGAGTGCATATGAAGTGTGCCATTTGGGACAGGGCCAATGAGTCCATGGGGTGTACCATTTGTAATTTTTGGTTTTAGGGGGGGATCTTGTGAGTTCCCCCTTAGCGGTTGATATGCACCTTATATGCGCATAATTTGCTGAGCCTGTACTGAAAGCGAGCTCTGAAGCAGATTTCTTCCCGACAGTCAAAGTGGCGTTACGTCACGAAAGTCCGGACTCTTGAAAGACTCAGAGAAAGACTTTAGGATGCCATTTTTGAACAAGGCCAAGGGACACCAAATGTTCTTGTGGATTTGACAGTATGGGATTTAACTGTTCAACAGTGACAGGACACTGGCACACTCTTACCCTGCGACTCTCAAGCCCCAGGTCAGCCTTATCTGCGTATCAGGGCCCTGAATCACGTTCAGTCTATTGTACGTTACGTGTGCAAATAGAGTTTCTGAATTCTAGCCCTTTTGAGAATTTAAATAAAGTAAAGGTAAAAAATAAATGTAAATGATTGTTTTTAAAGTCATTATTATTGTAAAAATAGTCAAGTGAAGCTGTATGGTCGCCTTTATTGCACTTTTACAAAGCATCTCCACAGTATTAAACAGGGAAGTAACAATGATGCAACTTTATCAAATGATAATCTAAAATAATTTAGATTAAACAGGAAAGTAACTGGCTAGTTGATGAAGTAAACATCACTGATCTTATGTCAGCAAAATTGTAATCTAATAATCTTTTTCTGAAAATGGTCTTTCCCCCCCCTTTTTTTAACAGGTACTGTGTGGATTTACTCTATTTACCCTCCTAACTACAACCAAACCCTGGCTGGAGTTCCCTACTGCAATAAGAGTCTCTACTTGTTTGCGTTCTGGACCACCACTCTGGGATACATTGTGTTGGGTTTGGGGCTGCTGCTCATATGCTGTATTTATATCTATAATTCCCGTTATTCAAGAATTTAGCAAAAACACTGTAAGCCATCTTAAAGGTGCAGTAAGTGATTTCTAAGAAACCCTGTTGATATTTGAAAACAATCCAAACAAACACACAACCTCTCTTCATTGAAATAACGCAACCTCTGCATCTGTTTTCAGGCCTTCCTGCTTCAGTCTCTCCAGCACTGGAAAGCTTTTCTAATATTAAAGTGGGTCCTAAAGCTACTTCCTGATCATATTACTTCTTTTCGCAGTAATATTCATCTAAGCGTTTTTCTTTTGTAATGTCTCTCAGCCATCTCGCTTTCTACATTCTTTCTTCAAATCTCCCTCTTGATCACTCTCTCTCCCCCATCATGAGTGGACATGCCCCCTACTGCTGATTGGCTCACTCTCTCTCCTCCCCCATCAGGAGAGAATACGCCCCAAACTGCTGACTGGCTACAAGTGTGTTGTGCTGCTCGGTCCAATCCACTTTCTCAGAAATAATTTACTGCACCTTTAATGGATCATTATGACAGGGTTCTTGATGGTTTAGGTGAAACTGAACCTTGTGTATAAATAATACATTTAAATCTAATATTTAATTGTCTTTAAAATAAATTGGTTTTGGTAACATTTTAAGAATTGACAGTAAAGAGAATTAATGCTATTGTCTTTTGTGCTTATGTAACCCAGAGCGCTAGTAGTGCGCCGTAGCTACTCTTTTCTCTATCTGTGTCAGGATACACAGTAATGGACCAGAATACTAGGTTCGCTACAGAGGGCAAGAAATACGGTAAATCACATCAATAGAGAAACCAGACAGACCAGTAAAATGACTTTAGCCAAATTATTTTCTTTACTTGCAGGAAATTGAATAAATGTAGATGAAAAAAATAAACAGTAAAACAAGACAATTATAACCACCAAATAAATTGTGTCTTTCCCTTTAAGAAATGTATGTTTGAGCTCCTTTGTGGTTATTTTATCTAATTATGTTTTTGTTGGCTTTGTTATTGAAATGGTCTTTTTAATAATAATAATATTAATATTGATTTATTTAAATTATTGGGGCTTAGTTTATTTAAATTCTATGTAAGTTTGATGTCTCTTTCTAACTTCTATTTTGGAGCTTTGTTTCCTATTACTTTGGCCGAGTTAGAACCCTTAACTCACAAAGGAAAACACAATTGCAATAAACAGATTGCTTTGAGAAAAAAAATTACAGTTTAACTGAAAATAAAACTTGACCGTAATTCACTGCAGATTAACAGTTCTCAGTGCGTGCAATATAAAGAAAGGAAAAAAATAGTCATTTGAATCTAAGAGATGAATCAAATGAATGCAAAGTCTCTTGGTGGACTCGTAGTGCAAATGGCTTATAATGTAATGTTCAATAGTGTAACGCTCAGTTCAGTGCAACGTTGGGGCGATTGATGAGAAATACCAATAAAGCTGAACAGATTCCACTTGTAACAGCAGAGAAGGCACAGATCACTTGATGAATCGCAGCAGCTCTTCCGATCTCTTTCAGGGTTCTAAGGTGGGTGGCTCGCCATCTCAGGATCACATCTCATTCCAGACTCTCAAAAAAACCTGACCTGTTTATACAAACAGTGCCATGAACATCATAGGCATCTAATACAACATTTAAACTCAACACATCTTCCATACATCAACTCAATTTGGTATAAAATACTCAATATCACTTAATAGCTAGCAAATAATTTACATAAATGATTTTACTGTTCGTTTTCTCACACAAACCGCTCGTTTCGTGTCTTAGGCCATCAGTGTGTACTTACGATGGGGGATTGTTTAATTTGGACTTCTCTGTGTATGCTCTTTGAGGTGGTGACCATAGACCTGCATTATGTGAGGCACAGACAAGAACGGTTTGACCTAAAATGATCAAAATTGAAACTACTGTGGAAACAAAAACTCCTACATCTCGGATGCCCATGAGGTAAGATAAAACATATCAATATTTAATTTTAAAGTGAACTATCCCTTTAACATGAGCTCAATGAGATTATGCTCCCTTCTGGAGCCTGTCCCTAGTGACCAGTCGATGAATTGCAGTTTAAATTACTTCCGTATTGGCTTCAAGAGAATCCACGGGTGGTCGCCGCTTGATCAGGCCTTGTAAGTTATACTTGTGCACGTGTGTAAGCACGAGTTGTTGGCTGCAGTTCACTTAACGACCGGCCACAGTAGTAAAAACAAGGGTTTCTGAATTTCTACAATCTTAAAAATATTAGTAAAGGTTAAAGAAAATAAATGTGAATTGAAGTCAAGAGAAGTCTTTATTGCACTTTATACAACTGAGATAGTTTCAAAGCATCTTCATAGTATAACACAAGGAAATAACAGAATAATGCCAATTTCATCAAATGATAATTAAAATTCTATTTCTGTAATACATGTTTATTTTTTTTAACAGGTAGTGTGTGGATTTACTCTATTTACCCTCCTAACTACAACCAAACCCTGGCTGGAGATCCCTACTGCAATAAGACTCTCTACTTGCGTTCTGGACCACCACTCTGGGATACATTAGCTGTGTCCCAAAGTGAAGTGCGCGCACTTCTTTTTTTTTCTTTTTTCTTTTTTTTTTAACCGGCAAAGCAATACCATAGTTCAAATAAAAGAAAAATAGCACAAAAAGGAGAAAAGAGGGCATTACACAAATTAAAGGACAATTACAAATTGAGTACAGTGAAAAGTTTGTAGGCTGTGCAAACTGTCATTGTTCTAAGAGCTTTTTTGTTAAGAGAGACAGAAATTGTAAGTAAATAATGCTTTATCTCTTGTAAAAATACTATAAAGACAGGTTTACAATTTGTAAATTTACATTTATGAATGTAAAATCTACATAGAAAAAGAATTAGGTTTATTATGAAGCAGGCATTTGGTGCGCGCACTTCGAAGGCCGCATTTGAAGTGCGATTACGTCATACCTGCACTACTAAGACTGTCCCAATAGGCTTGTTTGAGATGAGCAAAATCTGCGCAGAACCGATCACCGGTGATCAGCGCGAGATGCATGCCGGTTAGAAATGTGTCCGAGGGCGGTCCGCCTTGCTCTGATGTCATGCCGACGTATGTCAAAAATCTCTCGCGATGGCGAGGCGGATGTGTCGGATTCTGCAGTCGAGCGCAGTTGCTCTTCACCGACTGCGCTGAACAAAAGCATGATGGGAAACGACTTGCTGACGACACAGCTTAATGCTCATTGGTTTAAATAACCGTGATGCAAGGTTGCTTTTTAAAATATTTGATTTTAAAACTCTGATATCATGTTTTAATGTGTATAAATTGTGTGAGAATATTCCCAAACATTCGGACAGTGCGATCTCTCTGTGGGTTATTTGATTGTTGTCATATTAATAAAAATATATAAAAACATGTGTAATTAAAATAAAAATGCTTGATAAGCAGGCCTTTCGAAAGGAAATAAATAACAAAAACTTTGGGTGTCTTGTTCATAATATTTATTTTCATTTAAAAGCACCAGAACTTAAATTACATCCAGTTTATCAGCAACAGAGTGCACGAGTGTGAATCCCGCGATATCTGCAACTGATCTCGCAGGTGTCTGATCCACTACGAGAGGAGAGAACTGTCCGGCTTGCCTGCTCTTTTTTCACTCCTCCCCTCACTGCAGCCGCCTAGTCTCGCCTATATTTCAGGCGAGGCAAGGCGCATCTCAAACAAGCCTAAAGTGAAGGCTGCACCCTCTGAAGGCCGCATTTGAAGTGCGATTACATCACAGCGGCACTACGTAGGCTGTCCCAAAGGGAGAGCTGCACCTCTGAAGGCCGCATTTGAAGTGCGATTGCGTCACAGTGGTGCGACGAAGGCTGCCGCAATTCATGAGCGACTTCAAAATGCACCCTTCGGTTCTCAGGCAAAGGAAGGGTACAGCAGATGGGACCTTCCCATAACTTCGCAGCCTTCCCAGAATTCATAGCACACTGGTGACTACAGGATTTGACTGGTCCGCATTCCCGCGCCACTCGAACAGATTCCAGTTAAAGACGGTAGCGGTCGGTAACTCAAGTGTAGCCTGGGTAGGCTACTATTGAACACAACAGCGCGAGCGCTAGAAGTAAATAAAACGTCCAACGTTAGTGCATTCACACACTTCCCAGTTCCCTGCCCTGAGCAAGATAAACTTTAATTTCCCAATTTTTAAATGCTATTTATTTCTCAACCATTATCTCAAGAAGAGGAATCAGTCCATTATCACCCTTTTCGTTGTTTCTTTTTTTCCCATACAAAATTTCTTTAAATAGCCTTCAAAATATAATCTGCGCGGCGCTGTATTTTCGTCCTGCTCCTGGCCGCTATTCCGCACCGCACCATTCCGCTCGCGCAAAATTCACTCCGTGCTCACCCGCTATAAATTATTTTATTCCCGACCCGACTGATCCAGCTAATTTTAGATTTTGTTTCCAGAATCTATCTTTTAAATTTCCCTTACAGAAAGAGAGACACTGGATAGGAATTGTCCGTGCAATCATTTATTTTTCTTACAGCCTAGGCTGTAGCCTATCAACACCGTAACTAAAACAAATATCACAGAAAAATAGGCTAAATCAAATGTGACATCTGTCACTCAGAATTATAAGAAAAAATACAAACAAACGAAAACTGCTTACTTAGCTGCTAAAATAAAGTTTTTTTTATATATGATTGAATGAATGTTCACTGACGACGGTCAACGAAACATCGATCCTCCAAAGGCTGAGTGCGTGGCCGACACAGAACAATTTAAATGGCTAGCTTATTATTTTTTATGCAAGTTATTTGTAAATTAAACGAACTGCTGTCTATTGTTCATTTTCGTTAACTTCAAACGTAGGCTAAATTAAAGGGATCGCCTGGTGTTGAGACTTGTATGGCTTAATATAACATAAATGATGTCTCTTACTGAATTATGTAGTAGAAAACCCATTAAAGATCTACGTTATTTTAAAAATCGATTTTATATTTGGACCATGGGCGGCGCCATTTTGTTTGCGTTCTAGGTTGATGACGTAGAGTGGTTGAACTCCTCAATCAGCTGGCATTACCCGTACGCAACTCGAAAATTGTTTCAGAGTTAAACAAAACCAATGAATTCCTTTGTAATTATACTTAAAACACACTCAAACATACATGTGCACACAAACTCACCTACACAAGTCACAAACAGATCGGCGGGCGCGCACACGACAGGCTCTGTCTCAATCGAGATGTTGGGCTGCTCAGTCTCCACGACAGGGGCTGAATCTGAAATCGACCCTATACCCTTAAATAGGGCATTATTTGAAGGGACGGCCATTTGTAGTGTTGTCCGACACCATAGTGCATGTTCGAGTGCAGTCTCACGTTCCACCGCAATAACGAGTAAAGCCGATTTACAAACAGCTGTCCGACTTCACGCACTCAAACATACATGTGCACACAAACTCTCTCACACAGACTCACACACACCCCAACAGATCGGCGCGAACACACACACACACACACACACACACACACACCCCAACAGATCGGCGCGAACACACACACACCCCAACAGATCGGCGCGAACACACACACACACGCACGCACTGCGCGCGCATACATAACCCTCAATCTATTCCCTGTGTTGATATGTTCAACACATCCTGTTCCATAGATAGACTGTTGATAGTAGATTGACTATAATGCCTAATGTGACCAGCAGAGGGAAATATCTAGGTAGGACGATGGGATAAAGTAACGTGAGGAAGAGAGGCAGGATGTTTTGGTGATGATGCATGCGATTGAGACAGAGCAGTCAGGTGTGTGTGTGCGCGCCCGCCGATCTGTTTCTGACTTGTGTAGGTGAGTTTGTGTGCACATACATGTTTGAGTGTGTTTTAAGTACAATTACAAAGCAATTCATTTGTTTTGTTTAACTCTGAAACAATTTTCGAGTTGCGTTGTGGTAAAAATAGCTACGGGTAATGCCAGCTGATTGAGGAGTTCAACCACTCTACGTCATCAACCTAGAACGCAAACAAAATGGCGCCGCCCATGGTCAAAATATAAAATCGATTTTTTAAATAAAGTAGATCTTTCATGGGTTTTCTACCACATAATTCAGTAAGAGACATCATTTATGTTATATTAAGCCATACAAGTCTCAACACCATGGGATCCCTTTAAAGAGAAGTGGTTTTTCTATAGCCTATAGCTATTGTTTATTTTTGTAATGCACGTTATAATTTGTAGCTACATTAAACACATTTATGTTTATACATATATTTTCTTGTCATGTAATTTAAAATGTGTAAATGAAAATAAATTGGTCTAGCCTACGTAGGCTTTTTACAACTATAGCCTATTTATAGACCAATAAAATAACTTAAGTTTAACATTAGAAACAACAAATTTTTATTATCAGCCAAACCAGAAGAAAACCCTTTTCTACTCTTTCATTGCGCTGAGCGGGAGAAGCTGTAGCTGGACCGGGATGGGGAATAATGCACAATAGAGACTCTGGTAAGGCCTGAGCGGGACATCATCTTCTGGGATGAGTGTATATTTCCACTGTCCGCAGCTTTGCGGGGCCGAATCGGTCGACGGCTGCATGGCATGCCATTAAAAAAAAAAAACATGGACGTATATAGGCTAAATGTTTAAAATATATTGTAACAGTTACATTTAACATAAGAAACAAACTGTTAACTAATATTTGCAATTTGACAATATTTAACCGGCTACAGATTTACATGCTTATATGGTCCAGCCCATCGTCGCAGGCTTTGAAGCATGTCAAAACCCAATAGAAAGCTCAAAAAAAGTATATATAGCCTATATATATATTTCTCTTTTTAAATCTCCTCACGAACGTCCGCTGTCAGTTGTCAGAACCTGCTCCATTAACGGCGCTTTGGTTCATTGTTGCCAAGTCTGGAATGGGGTTGCATTTAGGCTACTGTGGCTTTGGGGTGTTTGTAGCCTATAGTCCACAGATTAAGTTGTCTTTACTTAAGCAATATTTCTACTGCCCGCGACCCGCATTTTGGGATATTTTGGCCCATTCTGGCTGTGATTCTGATACTTTTGAATAACAATTGGAGGGGTTTTATTATTCAGACCTGGCAACCCTGTCCCTCGGTTCGCCCTTCGTGCACTTCGTGCACTTTGAAGGCGTGGCCTGGTCTGGCCTTCGAAGTGCATGGCCTTGGAAGTGCGCACCCTTCACTTTGGGACACAGCTATTGTGTTGGGTTTGGGGCTGCTGCTCGGATGCTGTATTTGTATCTGTACTTGCTTTTGTGGATTTGCAAGACATTAGCAAAGACTCTGTAAACCATCTTAAATGTGCAGTGAGTGATTTCTAAGAAACCCCATTGATATTTGAAATCAGCCCAAACAAACACACAACCTCTCTTCATTGCTTCATCCCCAAAATACACAAACACAGTGAAAGAGTGGAGGTCTCTATCATAGCTGAAGTGAAATAAGGCTTTACGACAGTGGTGGAAGTCAGAACTGGGACCATATATGTGACAGGTTAAAGAAAATACTATGGGCTAAAAGGTTCTAGTAAATTAGCAGGATGTGAGAGTAGTATATATGATGGTGCTTCTGTCACTTTGATTTATGACCCCCAATAAAACAGTGTTTTATTGCCCTTAATGAGCATATCAGATGTTTTGACATTTATGGCCGGAAGTAATAAATTTTTACAAACCATTTTATGAGAACAGGAAGGGAGTCTGTTTACTTAGGGGTTCATGTGTTTTTATGAGAACAGGAAGGGGATCTGTTTACTTAGGTGTTATATGTTTTTATGGGATCAGGAAGGGAATCTGTTTACTTAGGGGTTCCTGTGTTTTTATGAGAACAGGAAGGGAATCTGTTTACTTAGGGGTTCATGTGTTTTTATGAGAACAGGAAGGGAATCTGTTCACTTAGGGGTTCATGTGTTTTTATGAGAACAGGAAGGGAATCTGTTCACTTAGGGGGTTATATGTTTTTATGTGATCAGGAAAGGGGATGTTTTGGATTGTTTGTGTTTACGGGGTCCATATGTTTTTTATGTGATCAGGAAGTAATGTGCTGGACTGTTTTGATCTTTGTCACTGTAGATTCAAGCTCTGATTTCAGGACTCTAGCTGGTTCAAGCACAGCAGATCCTTGGGGTTTTGAGCATTTTGTCTGTGAATGAGACAAATCGGTTTAAGAAAAGCAGTAATAAAACATTGAGGATGAAATAAGCTTAAATAATATTTTAATATAGTGTCAAGAGAGCATACATGTCCTTAAAAAGGTGATTGAACTCAGTTGATTTCCCAATTCCCCAAAACGTGCATATATAAGTTCACTTGGCGTGATGCTAACGTTGACTGTTAGGTTCAACTATTTAAATGTTAAACTATTAGGTTCACCAAACTTGGTGTTTATATCCTTTACTTAAACTATTAAGATCACCAAACTTGGTGTTTATATACTTTACTTAAACTATTAAATTCACCAAACTTGCTGTTTATCTACTTTACTTAAACTATTAAGATCACCAAACTTGGTGTTTATGTCCTTTACTTAAACTATTAAGATCACCAAACTTGCTGTTTATCTACTTTACTTAAACTATTAAGATCACCAAACTTGGTGTTTATATCCTTTACTTAAACTATTAAGTTCACCAAACTTGGTGTTTATATACTTTACTTAAACTATTAAATTCACCAAACTTGCTGTTTATCTACTTTACTTAAACTATTAAGATCACCAAACTTGGTGTTTATGTCCTTTACTTAAACTATTAAGATCACCAAACTTGGTGTTTATCTACTTTACTTAAACTATTAAGATCACCAAACTTGGTGTTTATGTCCTTTACTTAAACTATTAAATTCACCAAACTTGCTGTTTATCTACTTTACTTAAACTATTAAGATCACCAAACTTGGTGTTTATGTCCTTTACTTAAACTATTAGGTTCACCAAACTTGCTGTTTATATACTTTACTTAAACTATTAGGTTCACCAAACTTGCTGTTTATATACTTTACTTAAACTATTAGGTTCACCAAACTTGCTGTTTATATACTTTACTTAAACTATTAGGTTCACCAAACTTGCTGTTTATATACTTTACTTAAACTATTAAATTCACCAAACTTGGTGTTTATATACTTTACTTAAACTATTAAGTTCACCAAACTTGGTGTTTATATCCTTTACTTAAACTATTAAGTTCACCAAACTTGGTGTTAATATACTTTACTTAAACTATTAAATTCACCAAACTTGGTGTTTATATACTTTACTTAAACTATTAAGTTCACCAAACTTGGTGTTAATATACTTTACTTAAACTATTAGGTTCACCAAACTTGGTGTTTATATACTTTACTTAAACTATTAAGTTTGATTTACTTAACTTTTTACATCAACAGGTTCCGCCAGTTTGCAGATATATAACCGTGAGACCTTTCCGACGATATGTGTTTTGTCAAGATTAGAAAAGATTTTTATTATAAAGTAGTTAAATAAATATGAAACATGACGAAGCCACTTGGGGAGGAGTCCACTGGAATAATTTAGGGCACCGTTACTATGGTAACCCAAGGTCCGATATCAAAACGGTTTTGCACAGGTTGAATCTAGAGTTTGTAAGCTTTCGAATGATATATAGTTTGTCAACATTAGATCAGGATAACTATAGGATATAATTGTTTTAAACATGCAGAGGCAAATGGGGCCCACCGGTGGGCCAGTGACAGTTAACAGGTTAAACTATTAAGTTTACCAAACTTGGTGTTTATATACTCTACTTAAACTATTAATTTCACCAAACTTGGTGTTATATACTTTACTTAAACTATTAAGTTTGATTTACTTAACTTTTTACATCAACAGGTTCCGCGTAACTTGGTTTTTATTTCAGTAAACTAGCTTTTTTGTTCATCTTTTTTATTTTTATTTTTTTATACATAACCAAAGATTAATTCAATACCATTAAGTTAAATCAGGATAACATTCTTAATTTTGTACAAACCTATTAAGCTCAATTATTCTAATAAGATTAAATTATATTTTAATGTTAGGTTTAAGAGAGCATGCATGTCCTTAGTAAGTCGATTGAACTCAAATAATTTAAGTAAACTTGTATATTTATACTTGTACATGTTTCCCAAAACTTGTATATTTAAATTCACCCAAAAAAATTGGCATTTATGTAACGTATTTAAATTAAGTTCACCAAACTATCTCTTTATATACTGTACTTAAACTAGTTGGTTTTACTTCTAACTGGGTTATGTTGAAATTAATTAACATGGTTTGTTTCAGTAAACTTAAACTCCAGTAAGTTAAATCAGGTTAACATTCTTAATTTTATACAAAACTATTAAGTTCAATTATTCAAAAATGAATATCAAACAAAAACCAAAACAAGTAATCTGGTTTAATTTATTATTTTTATTTAGTGAAATACAATTTTTGCAAATGAAATCTAACATTAAAACCTTTTACAAAATCGTATTGGCTAGCCAGGATATAGTCACATGCCCCAAAGTAGATGTTTTTATTATTAAAACAACTTTATTTGTTATTAGCAGGTCCTTACTCTAAGCGCATCCTCTACACTACACCACGACGGTAACCTGCAAAACATTAACATAATACAACCTTTTAAATAACATCACAAAACATTAAAATCTCCATTTTCTCAGTGTGTTAAAAAATGCATAAATAACACAAAACTCACCAAACTCAGTCCCTCTGCTGTGCGTAATGAACAGCATCAGCATCTTTAGTATACTTACATATTTAACTCAACATGGAAATTAAACTGAAATGAGAAATTATTGAGAATTACAAAGTGCTTATTTTTGAATGTAATTTTTTTGTGTGTGCAAACATACCAACCAGAAAGGGGAAAAACCCACTTAACAGCATATTGAATGTCTTTATACACACTGCTGTAATGGAATTGAGTCACAACCACACAGTACAGCACTGTAAAGGTAGTATAGCAATATCCCAGCATCAACTAATGCATTGCATAAATTGTGGATCTCTGGGCACTTTATTTAAATATTACACCTTTAGCTTGACAATTATGCTAATATAGTAAGCATTTAAATGCAATGATAACTATGTTTGACTGTTTAAGCTTTGTGGAGCCATACTGGGCTGAAATAAAACATACTGAACAACATATTCTATGTCTCTGACAAAAAAATTCCCAATACTAATGAAATAACAGTGACTTACACACTATACTGTAATGGCAATGTAACTCTGTTACAACCACAACTACTAGCCTACCTATGTCAATTGTACACTTAATTTAAACATGCGTTTATCCTTTATTAATGACTGCAAGTCTGCAACAATTTGTCTAGGCCAAAAAGCTGGTTTGCCAAAGACTGTAGCTTCGTTTCTAGGGCATTCTGCCCTATTGACATCAAGGCTACACACTGAGTTCTCAATCACACGGTCAGCAAATTTATGAAAATATTGTTATTGAAGTGAAGGGACAACATCCCTAACTGGCCTCAGAAATAGTTGAATGTTGTTTTGTTTTGTTTTCACACAGAAACGCCCGATTACACTATCTTTAAGTGTATTAACTATTATGTTACAAAATCAAATAAAGAATAATTTGCTCAGTTATCCTACCATCACAACCCTTCAATATTTTACTATAGCAACGTACCATTAGGATTTAAAAAAAAAAAAAAACATTTCACTATTCATATAAAAATCGCACCAAAATAACTTTATATCTACAGATTTTTACTTACCGAGTTTAAGATGCACTCGATGGAAAAGCCCCGTACTAGTTTGAATTAGCCGCAGCAGCAGAGGAGGAGGCGACAAGACAGCCTTTTGCAAATATCCACCAATCAGTGCAATGATTTTCTTGTCGCCAGGCAGAACGCCTTGCACGGCCAATCACATCAAAGGAAGGCCAGAGTGTCAAAAAGTGTATTTTGTTTTATGGGGAGTTGGCGCATATCAAACAATTAAAAGTTAGCCATATGGCCTCCTCTTTTACTATCATGTAATCTGAGCTAAAAAGCTTCCTTCCTTATTTCCTTCCTGCCTTCCTTCCATCCTTCATGTATTCCTTCCTGTCTTTCTGTGAGGAAGGATGTGATAGACCTATTCATTGTTTTCAGGGGAAATTACGTCTGTATTATATTGTAGGGCCAACACCTCTACACTGCCTGTACTTGTAAAAGATCAATTGGCTACACGTTAGTCTCCCAGTCTTGAGTAAGCGGAAACTGTCTGTGACCCGTGCTGCAAAACTACAAAATAGTTTTCTACATCACTCAAAGCTATAGCAGCAGCACTTGACGTTCATTTAGAAAACAGCCCTTTAAATTCCACAATCTTTTACTGATTACTGTTTTAGAAAACACTTTTAGATTACATGACCACTCAGAAAATAAAAACTCTGTGTTTACAGAAAGAAATACATTTATTTTTAACCCTCTTGCATTTCTGTTTATAGTATCAATACCTAATTTGATGACTTGGAAATCAAAAGCCAATGTTTTGAGGAACAAATACAATTTTCACCCATGCCTTTCTGTTTAGTTCTGTAAATATATACTGGACATACATAAGCCGTCACCTTTATTCCTGTAACATTTATATAATACAACTAGTTGAACATATTCAATTTCTGCTCTAATGCAGCTCTAACATTTTTCAGCTCAAGTCAGTTCAGTCTGCGTTGATAACTGTAAAGTACATCAATTGGCCATGCATACTGCACTCACACTGTATTTGTGTGCACATACATGTACACCATGCACTCAACAAACAAAAGACACAATGTTGTACATTTTCCACATCCCTGGGCTTTATCGTGTATTTGACTAATCATTTGAGGTTTATGTCTAGTCACAAAAACAATTTTACAAGAGTTTTGAATGAAGCGGTTGCATTTGTATGACATGTTTGACTATTGTCTTTAGACAAAACTTTTGTTTTATTCTTTAATTTATTTAAAACAGCCTGGTAACTAATTTTGGTGTATTTTTCTCACCTGAGACAACATCTAGGCTACTCATACCAAACACATTTGGGCTATTTGACTATTTTTCTAGAAGGATTTACTCAAATAATAAATGCACCAGAATCACAATGGTTATGATTTATTCATATTTAGTCAGATTTCTTATGGCCATTTTGTCTGTTGGATTTTTTATTTTTATTTTTTGACAGATTCTTCTTTGAGAGCTATCAACATTATAGGAATAAATTAAGAAATCAAGTGATAGTCTTTCTATTTGACAGTGTTTGACTAAATTGATATTTCTTTTAAAGTTCCATCTGTGTACGAAAAACATTCAACAGCAATTGTGAAAGTATGTCAAATTTGGACTTCTTAGTACAATTGTACTAAGAAAAGGCCCTGGTGTACATCACACCAGTTGTAATAAACATTTTACAAAGCTATAATCATAATAAGCACAACATCAGTCTGATGTTACCATACATTAACACAATCAGAGCGTTGCGTGTTCACACAATATGCAGTCTGTTAAAACGATTCTAAAATGCGTTGTTTTTCTTTTCATTCAGGCTTATCCAATGCCAAAATCATGAATTCTTATCTACAAATGCTTAAACACAGTATGTCACAAATGAAGACCTAATGTTCCTTTCTTTTAATATAGTATAAAGCCTCTACTTCCGCAACATCCCCAGCAGCTCAAACTTGTTGAACAATATATATAAAAGAAAGACTGAAACAACGAATAAGCATTTCAAGTAGTAGATCTCTGAAATATTTGATACTTATTTAAAATAAATATTTTAACATATTTTTATTTTATTGTTTTTACTTGCTTTTGCAACTGGAGAACTGTAACCTTGAGAAACGTCCAAAATGTTCATTATGTTGCATATTCAAAATATGCAAATATGACTTTGGACAGAGGCTTAACTATGATGTATAATTCTGTTGCAGTGTTAAGAGTTTAGAAAAGGTACTTTAAAGGGTTAGGTCCCCCCAAAAATCAAGATTCTGTCACACCCCGCAAGACTTCCGTTCATCTTCGGAACACAAATTAAGATATTTTTGTTGAAATCCGATGGCTCAGAATTGTTTGTATGAAAATTTGTGTATGAGAATTGTCTTGTTATGAAATGATAACTGATAACTTGAAAAATGATAACTTCTCTCTGGTGACATATGTAGGACTTTTGCATACGGATACTTCCGTCACATCGTGACTTTAAAGTTCGTTTTTGCTATCATCCCTTTGTCCAATCTGTAGTTACATTTTCAAAAAGCACTATACACAATAAACACAACTTTTGTCTGTTGTTACCATACATGAACAAATGTTCATGCTGTTTTAAACAATATGCAGTCTGTTAAAATTAATCAAAAATGCCTGCATTTTTCTTTTCATACGAGATCTCGTATGAAAATCATGGATTCTCATTTACAAATGCTTAAAGACAGTATGTCACAAATAAAGACCTAATGGTCCAATCAGCTTTGCTAAATAATAAATTACATAATAGTTTTTTATGACTTCCTGGCGACAACCCATCACAACAGGGTGAGGGCGTCCCCAATCTCTCGATCCTGATAAACTCTACAGTGCTCACTCAGTTCTTGCGTTGCAAACTGGGGTTTCCTAACTCTACTAACAAACCAGTACTGGATTTGACATCCGCTTCAACGCAAAGACTGCTGTACAACAACTCATTGATCAAAAAGTTGAAGGCCTCGAGTCAGAGCATTGTACGGTTGTCGTGTGGACCCTCAAAGCCAGCTTTAGCATTCCTGTTTGTCTGAGCCTGACATCTCTTCTGCGACGCACACTTTGGGGGATTGACCCTAACTTATGCCAGGACAAAAGGACTCTTATGCCAGGAGCTATTATAGTCTTTCTGGACTGGAAGAACATTTTTACCGTGCACAAATTTGAGTTCTGAAGAAGAAGACATCTTCAACGCTACATATTTCTGGAATGGCTACACAGAAGCTGATGGAGAGCGACTGCCTGCTGAGTTCTGACCATGCCGTGCACAAGCAACCTGAGGAGTGCGAATGTGCCATTGGGAACGAGTGTCATGTAAAAGCTATGTTAGGCGGCATGTTTAAAGATTATTTTAGAGGCCAGATGGTCCGCTTGATGCGTAAAATCATCGACGATGCATGTGATTCAAATGATGATTGTGCTGGGGATCCCATACGTGTGAAAAATCTAAAAAATGAAATGGATATTGTAAGAGATCTGAAAAATTCATGGCCTGACGTTACAAGTTTGTTTATTTACACCAAAGAGCCTATCTCGGAGATCCTCAGAACAGTTCTGAATGTGTTGGCTGATTGTAGCGATGAGTTAGGAGTTACTGAGGTTCTTTGTATGTATACATTTGTAACAGATCTGTGTGTGTCACTGATGTCAAAAAATGAGAAAACCGACATTGATGAAATAGTGGAAACGCTGGTCAACTATACCCTAGAGCAAAACATGATAGTGTGCAGAGATTTTCTTTTCTGGCTAGATCACCTCTAATGTCATTATTAATGTATTACTTTATGTATGTAATGCAATACACTTCTTCAATACTTCAATTAATGCTTGTATATACAACAATACATTGTTGAAATAAATAAATATATGTAAATCACTTGTTGAATCATTTGTTATTTTATGGACATGTCTACAAACAGTAATACACGGCTTGCAACTCTGATACTTTAGGAGGTAAATAACAATAGTACAATAATCTTAAATGCTTTCAAGCACTGCAAGATATTTCAGAGATCTGCTACTTAAAAACGCTTACTGATTGTTTCTGTCTTCTTTTATACACAACAGACAAAAGTTGTGTTTATTGTGTATAGTGCTTTTTGAAAATGTAACTACAGATTGGACAAAGGGATGATAGCAAAAACGAACTTTAAAGTCACGATGTGACGGAAGTATCCGTATGCAAAAGTCCTACATATGTCACCAGAGAGAAGTTATCATTTTTCAAGTTATCAGTTATCATTTCATAACAAGACAATTCTCATACACAAATTTTCATACAAACAATTCTGAGCCATCGGATTTCAACAAAAATATCTTAATTTGTGTTCCGAAGATGAACGGAAGTCTTGCGGGGTGTGACAGAATCTTGATTTTTGGGGGGACCTAACCCTTTAAAGTACCTTTTCTAAACTCTTAACACTGCAACAGAATTATACATCATAGTTAAGCCTCTGTCCAAAGTCATATTTGCATATTTTGAATATGCAACATAATGAACATTTTGGACGTTTCTCAAGGTTACAGTTCTCCAGTTGCAAAAGCAAGTAAAAACAATAAAATAAAAATATGTTAAAATATTTATTTTAAATAAGTATCAAATATTTCAGAGATCTACTACTTGAAATGCTTATTCGTTGTTTCAGTCTTTCTTTTATATATATTGTTCAACAAGTTTGAGCTGCTGGGGATGTTGCGGAAGTAGAGGCTTTATACTATATTAAAAGAAAGGAACATTAGGTCTTCATTTGTGACATACTGTGTTTAAGCATTTGTAGATAAGAATTCATGATTTTGGCATTGGATAAGCCTGAATGAAAAGAAAAACAACGCATTTTAGAATCGTTTTAACAGACTGCATATTGTGTGAACACGCAACGCTCTGATTGTGTTAATGTATGGTAACATCAGACTGATGTTGTGCTTATTATGATTATAGCTTTGTAAAATGTTTATTACAACTGGTGTGATGTACACCAGGGCCTTTTCTTAGTACAATTGTACTAAGAAGTCCAAATTTGACATACTTTCACAATTGCTGTTGAATGTTTTTCGTACACAGATGGAACTTTAAAAGAAATATCAATTTAGTCAAACACTGTCAAATAGAAAGACTATCACTTGATTTCTTAATTTATTCCTATAATGTTGATAGCTCTCAAAGAAGAATCTGTCAAAAAATAAAAATAAAAAATCCAACAGACAAAATGGCCATAAGAAATCTGACTAAATATGAATAAATCATAACCATTGTGATTCTGGTGCATTTATTATTTGAGTAAATCCTTCTAGAAAAATAGTCAAATAGCCCAAATGTGTTTGGTATGAGTAGCCTAGATGTTGTCTCAGGTGAGAAAAATACACCAAAATTAGTTACCAGGCTGTTTTAAATAAATTAAAGAATAAAACAAAAGTTTTGTCTAAAGACAATAGTCAAACATGTCATACAAATGCAACCGCTTCATTCAAAACTCTTGTAAAATTGTTTTTGTGACTAGACATAAACCTCAAATGATTAGTCAAATACACGATAAAGCCCAGGGATGTGGAAAATGTACAACATTGTGTCTTTTGTTTGTTGAGTGCATGGTGTACATGTATGTGCACACAAATACAGTGTGAGTGCAGTATGCATGGCCAATTGATGTACTTTACAGTTATCAACGCAGACTGAACTGACTTGAGCTGAAAAATGTTAGAGCTGCATTAGAGCAGAAATTGAATATGTTCAACTAGTTGTATTATATAAATGTTACAGGAATAAAGGTGACGGCTTATGTATGTCCAGTATATATTTACAGAACTAAACAGAAAGGCATGGGTGAAAATTGTATTTGTTCCTCAAAACATTGGCTTTTGATTTCCAAGTCATCAAATTAGGTATTGATACTATAAACAGAAATGCAAGAGGGTTAAAAATAAATGTATTTCTTTCTGTAAACACAGAGTTTTTATTTTCTGAGTGGTCATGTAATCTAAAAGTGTTTTCTAAAACAGTAATCAGTAAAAGATTGTGGAATTTAAAGGGCTGTTTTCTAAATGAACGTCAAGTGCTGCTGCTATAGCTTTGAGTGATGTAGAAAACTATTTTGTAGTTTTGCAGCACGGGTCACAGACAGTTTCCGCTTACTCAAGACTGGGAGACTAACGTGTAGCCAATTGATCTTTTACAAGTACAGGCAGTGTAGAGGTGTTGGCCCTACAATATAATACAGACGTAATTTCCCCTGAAAACAATGAATAGGTCTATCACATCCTTCCTCACAGAAAGACAGGAAGGAATACATGAAGGATGGAAGGAAGGCAGGAAGGAAATAAGGAAGGAAGCTTTTTAGCTCAGATTACATGATAGTAAAAGAGGAGGCCATATGGCTAACTTTTAATTGTTTGATATGCGCCAACTCCCCATAAAACAAAATACACTTTTTGACACTCTGGCCTTCCTTTGATGTGATTGGCCGTGCAAGGCGTTCTGCCTGGCGACAAGAAAATCATTGCACTGATTGGTGGATATTTGCAAAAGGCTGTCTTGTCGCCTCCTCCTCTGCTGCTGCGGCTAATTCAAACTAGTACGGGGCTTTTCCATCGAGTGCATCTTAAACTCGGTAAGTAAAAATCTGTAGATATAAAGTTATTTTGGTGCGATTTTTATATGAATAGTGAAATGTTTTTTTTTTTTTTTAAATCCTAATGGTACGTTGCTATAGTAAAATATTGAAGGGTTGTGATGGTAGGATAACTGAGCAAATTATTCTTTATTTGATTTTGTAACATAATAGTTAATACACTTAAAGATAGTGTAATCGGGCGTTTCTGTGTGAAAACAAAACAAAACAACATTCAACTATTTCTGAGGCCAGTTAGGGATGTTGTCCCTTCACTTCAATAACAATATTTTCATAAATTTGCTGACCGTGTGATTGAGAACTCAGTGTGTAGCCTTGATGTCAATAGGGCAGAATGCCCTAGAAACGAAGCTACAGTCTTTGGCAAACCAGCTTTTTGGCCTAGACAAATTGTTGCAGACTTGCAGTCATTAATAAAGGATAAACGCATGTTTAAATTAAGTGTACAATTGACATAGGTAGGCTAGTAGTTGTGGTTGTAACAGAGTTACATTGCCATTACAGTATAGTGTGTAAGTCACTGTTATTTCATTAGTATTGGGAATTTTTTTGTCAGAGACATAGAATATGTTGTTCAGTATGTTTTATTTCAGCCCAGTATGGCTCCACAAAGCTTAAACAGTCAAACATAGTTATCATTGCATTTAAATGCTTACTATATTAGCATAATTGTCAAGCTAAAGGTGTAATATTTAAATAAAGTGCCCAGAGATCCACAATTTATGCAATGCATTAGTTGATGCTGGGATATTGCTATACTACCTTTACAGTGCTGTACTGTGTGGTTGTGACTCAATTCCATTACAGCAGTGTGTATAAAGACATTCAATATGCTGTTAAGTGGGTTTTTCCCCTTTCTGGTTGGTATGTTTGCACACACAAAAAAATTACATTCAAAAATAAGCACTTTGTAATTCTCAATAATTTCTCATTTCAGTTTAATTTCCATGTTGAGTTAAATATGTAAGTATACTAAAGATGCTGATGCTGTTCATTACGCACAGCAGAGGGACTGAGTTTGGTGAGTTTTGTGTTATTTATGCATTTTTTAACACACTGAGAAAATGGAGATTTTAATGTTTTGTGATGTTATTTAAAAGGTTGTATTATGTTAATGTTTTGCAGGTTACCGTCGTGGTGTAGTGTAGAGGATGCGCTTAGAGTAAGGACCTGCTAATAACAAATAAAGTTGTTTTAATAATAAAAACATCTACTTTGGGGCATGTGACTATATCCTGGCTAGCCAATACGATTTTGTAAAAGGTTTTAATGTTAGATTTCATTTGCAAAAATTGTATTTCACTAAATAAAAATAATAAATTAAACCAGATTACTTGTTTTGGTTTTTGTTTGATATTCATTTTTGAATAATTGAACTTAATAGTTTTGTATAAAATTAAGAATGTTAACCTGATTTAACTTACTGGAGTTTAAGTTTACTGAAACAAACCATGTTAATTAATTTCAACATAACCCAGTTAGAAGTAAAACCAACTAGTTTAAGTACAGTATATAAAGAGATAGTTTGGTGAACTTAATTTAAATACGTTACATAAATGCCAATTTTTTTGGGTGAATTTAAATATACAAGTTTTGGGAAACATGTACAAGTATAAATATACAAGTTTACTTAAATTATTTGAGTTCAATCGACTTACTAAGGACATGCATGCTCTCTTAAACCTAACATTAAAATATAATTTAATCTTATTAGAATAATTGAGCTTAATAGGTTTGTACAAAATTAAGAATGTTATCCTGATTTAACTTAATGGTATTGAATTAATCTTTGGTTATGTATAAAAAAATAAAAATAAAAAAGATGAACAAAAAAGCTAGTTTACTGAAATAAAAACCAAGTTACGCGGAACCTGTTGATGTAAAAAGTTAAGTAAATCAAACTTAATAGTTTAAGTAAAGTATATAACACCAAGTTTGGTGAAATTAATAGTTTAAGTAGAGTATATAAACACCAAGTTTGGTAAACTTAATAGTTTAACCTGTTAACTGTCACTGGCCCACCGGTGGGCCCCATTTGCCTCTGCATGTTTAAAACAATTATATCCTATAGTTATCCTGATCTAATGTTGACAAACTATATATCATTCGAAAGCTTACAAACTCTAGATTCAACCTGTGCAAAACCGTTTTGATATCGGACCTTGGGTTACCATAGTAACGGTGCCCTAAATTATTCCAGTGGACTCCTCCCCAAGTGGCTTCGTCATGTTTCATATTTATTTAACTACTTTATAATAAAAATCTTTTCTAATCTTGACAAAACACATATCGTCGGAAAGGTCTCACGGTTATATATCTGCAAACTGGCGGAACCTGTTGATGTAAAAAGTTAAGTAAATCAAACTTAATAGTTTAAGTAAAGTATATAAACACCAAGTTTGGTGAACCTAATAGTTTAAGTAAAGTATATTAACACCAAGTTTGGTGAACTTAATAGTTTAAGTAAAGTATATAAACACCAAGTTTGGTGAATTTAATAGTTTAAGTAAAGTATATTAACACCAAGTTTGGTGAACTTAATAGTTTAAGTAAAGGATATAAACACCAAGTTTGGTGAACTTAATAGTTTAAGTAAAGTATATAAACACCAAGTTTGGTGAATTTAATAGTTTAAGTAAAGTATATAAACAGCAAGTTTGGTGAACCTAATAGTTTAAGTAAAGTATATAAACAGCAAGTTTGGTGAACCTAATAGTTTAAGTAAAGTATATAAACAGCAAGTTTGGTGAACCTAATAGTTTAAGTAAAGTATATAAACAGCAAGTTTGGTGAACCTAATAGTTTAAGTAAAGGACATAAACACCAAGTTTGGTGATCTTAATAGTTTAAGTAAAGTAGATAAACAGCAAGTTTGGTGAATTTAATAGTTTAAGTAAAGGACATAAACACCAAGTTTGGTGATCTTAATAGTTTAAGTAAAGTAGATAAACACCAAGTTTGGTGATCTTAATAGTTTAAGTAAAGGACATAAACACCAAGTTTGGTGATCTTAATAGTTTAAGTAAAGTAGATAAACAGCAAGTTTGGTGAATTTAATAGTTTAAGTAAAGTATATAAACACCAAGTTTGGTGAACTTAATAGTTTAAGTAAAGGATATAAACACCAAGTTTGGTGATCTTAATAGTTTAAGTAAAGTAGATAAACAGCAAGTTTGGTGATCTTAATAGTTTAAGTAAAGGACATAAACACCAAGTTTGGTGATCTTAATAGTTTAAGTAAAGTAGATAAACAGCAAGTTTGGTGAATTTAATAGTTTAAGTAAAGTATATAAACACCAAGTTTGGTGATCTTAATAGTTTAAGTAAAGGATATAAACACCAAGTTTGGTGAACCTAATAGTTTAACATTTAAATAGTTGAACCTAACAGTCAACGTTAGCATCACGCCAAGTGAACTTATATATGCACGTTTTGGGGAATTGGGAAATCAACTGAGTTCAATCACCTTTTTAAGGACATGTATGCTCTCTTGACACTATATTAAAATATTATTTAAGCTTATTTCATCCTCAATGTTTTATTACTGCTTTTCTTAAACCGATTTGTCTCATTCACAGACAAAATGCTCAAAACCCCAAGGATCTGCTGTGCTTGAACCAGCTAGAGTCCTGAAATCAGAGCTTGAATCTACAGTGACAAAGATCAAAACAGTCCAGCACATTACTTCCTGATCACATAAAAAACATATGGACCCCGTAAACACAAACAATCCAAAACATCCCCTTTCCTGATCACATAAAAACATATAACCCCCTAAGTGAACAGATTCCCTTCCTGTTCTCATAAAAACACATGAACCCCTAAGTGAACAGATTCCCTTCCTGTTCTCATAAAAACACATGAACCCCTAAGTAAACAGATTCCCTTCCTGTTCTCATAAAAACACAGGAACCCCTAAGTAAACAGATTCCCTTCCTGATCCCATAAAAACATATAACACCTAAGTAAACAGATCCCCTTCCTGTTCTCATAAAAACACATGAACCCCTAAGTAAACAGACTCCCTTCCTGTTCTCATAAAATGGTTTGTAAAAATTTATTACTTCCGGCCATAAATGTCAAAACATCTGATATGCTCATTAAGGGCAATAAAACACTGTTTTATTGGGGGTCATAAATCAAAGTGACAGAAGCACCATCATATATACTACTTGTGAGTATCTTAAAATATCTAAAGTTAAAAATAAGGAAAGGTAATAAGGAGTGATACAATTTATATTTGTGTTAAAAAGTTAAAATCTGACATGTTCAAAGGGTAAAACTTGTAAAAGTAATATCTAAACATAGCTGTCAACCCTCCCATTTTTCCCGGGTTTCTCACGTATTTTAGCTCTTTTCCCGCTGGCTTCCCGTTTTAGTATTTTCCCGTAAAATATCCTGTTTTTTATGCTCTGATTGTGTTAACTCAGAACACGCAACTACATCTGTGTCTGAAGCTTTTAACGGTCTATGCTGTGTGAAGTGGCTTTTGCACTTGGGTTGCTAGACCTCCAGTCAAGCAGATGGCAGTATACAGACAGTAGCTTACTATCGAAGAAGAAGACAGTTGCAGCGGCGGGCGGGAGAAAGAGGGAAAAGGTAAGTAGTGAGAAAAAAAAATTCAGTATTTTTTTTACAATCTAAGGCGGGAAAACTTCAAGTTAGAGTAGTAGAGTAAATAAATGAGTGTGATAATGATGGATCAGGAGGACGCAGACGGCCAAATCACAGGTTTAACCAACCAAAACCAAAACCGAGGACATTGTGTCGCTATTTAACTAAATGGGAGACCACCTTCCACTACCTGAAAAGCAGCCATATAGGCCCAAACTATGCATTCTGCAAAATTTGTCGTTGCAATTTCAGTGTTAGTCATGGGGGGGAAAATGACGTTTCACAGCACGACAAATCAATAAAACACAAGCGTGCGAGTGCGAGTGCGGTAAAGTTAGTTTTCCCTGCCATTGTTCTATAGATTGGCCAGTCTTACAAAGATATAAACACTATGATCAGTTTCAAGTGTGTAACCATTGTATATCGACATGAAATATCAATTCAAAATCACATACATGAATTATAGCTGCATATGTATACTCGAAAACGCTTTTACTCGCTATCACGGCGCTTGATGCCCAAGAAAACGTCCGCCAATTCCAAGTGGTTGAAACGTATAATTTTATGAATTGAAATTACTTTTGTTTAAATGTTCAAATTCCAATGTTGTGCATTTTTGAGTCAGTTTTTTTTTACAATACAACCAAGCTGTGGAATTTTAACATGTCTGTTTTTAAATGTTAAAGTAATTTTAATTCATACAAATATGTTTCAACTGCATGGTGGAATTGGCAGACGTTCCCTTGGGCATCAAGCGCCTGACAGCGTGTAAAAGCGTTCACGAGTATAAATATGCAGCTATAATGCCTGTAGGTGATTTTGAATTGATATTTCATGTCGATATACACACTTGAAACTGATCGTAGTGTTATATCTTTGTAAGACTGGCCAATCTATAGAACAATGGCAGGGAAAACTAACTTTACCGCACTCTGAGAGCCCCCTAGTGGTCGGGAGCATTTCCGTTGTGCTGTGGTTTAATTTGGTACGGCTGCACTACTGGGCCACCATACTTTCTCATTCTGTCCCCCAACATTAAGCTAAAACATGTAGCAAATTAAAATGTGTAAGTAATGTTAATTTGTTCCTAAATAAAGCACTTCAAACATATACATTGGTCTGTCATTCTTTAATAGATATTGTGTAGTTATAAACTCTAGACTGTTAATTATTAGTGCTTTTTTTTTAGTTTGTGGGATCATGTATAAGAATCATGTATGAAAAAAGCTATACTCTGGTAAATATTACAGTAAACAAACGTCACAGACAATAGACCAAGGCAGCTCTGGCATAATGTCAATAACATAAACATTAATATATATTGTGTAGTTATAAACTCTTTAGACTGTTATGATTAGTGCTTCTTCTTTTTTTCTTCTTTTTTTTAGTTTGTGGACAAGAATGTGTAAAAAAAAAAAATCCCTTATTTTGGGGATGGATTCCGGGAAATCTCCCTTATTTTCAATGTTGACAGCAATGCATTATATTAATTACTTCATGTTGTTGTGCCAAATTTAAGGGTAAAAAGTGTTAATCTGTGATCGCCAAAGTGATCTTAACCTATGCGCCCGAGATCGATTGCTTTTGTCTTCCACCCCTTTCCTCCGGGGAAATCGCGGTCTTTTCCTCTTAACACTAAAGTTTTTAGTGAGGAAACACCCATATCACTCTTGTGATTATTTCTCCCCTTTTTCAGGTACATTATTGATATAAAACTGAGTTATGTAAATGTAATATGACATGTTAGAGTGTTGAAGATGTGTTTTAGTAACATTTTGAGTCAGTGAGGGTTAAGTTTGCAGAGTGTAAAATGTGCGTGTGTGAGCGGAGCTTCCGCTCGGTTACGGAGAAAAATAGCTTTGTAACGAGAGTAATCGCCATTTTATGTCAATTGTGAATTAACAAACATTCGGTTAACAATCTATTTTGTGATGTTACTTGTATAATGAGTTTCAAGCACTTTATTGACATTCGAGGTAAATGTAGTCATGGTTTGCTGAGCTAAAGTTATATTAAAAAATGAGTATGTTCCAGTGAATTAACTTAGCTGTAGTGACTTGAATACGCTCTATTTCCAACAAAGCTACTATTATCTGTTGGTCTGTAAAATGTATTGTTGTAAAAGATATCTGTTGATCTATGAAATGTATTATTGTCGCAAAAATAAAGATAACACTAAAGTTTTCAGTGAGGAAACACCCATATCACTCTTGTGATTATTTCTCCCCTTTTTCAGGGGTGTAACATATACACGTACATACCCTGACGTTACGCCCCTGCTTTGCGAAAAATGATGACAAATGAACATACAAGAGTCAATACAAGCAAGAGTTGGTTGTTAGTCTCCAGCATCGCCAGACAAACAAGGCCACTCAAACTGTCCTGTTACTAGAGCTAACTTTACAACAACTGCATATCTTGATTCTGTGAAACAGAGCAAAACCAATGTTACTCTCGTAATGAGCAGAAACAAGTCAAACTTCTTCATCTGTTTTCAGGCCTTCCACTTCAGTCTCTCCAGCGCTGGAAAGCTTTTCTAATATTAATGTGGGTCCTAAAGCTCTTGCCTGATCATAACTTCTTTTCCTAGTGATATTCCTCTGAGCTTTTCTCTTTCTTCAAATCTCCCTCTTGCTCACTCTATCTATGGATGTGTCGTTCATGAACGATTCGTTCATTTTGAACGAATCTTTATTATGACTCGGGACTACCGAGTTGTCTCAGATAATGATCCGTTCATTTTGTGTTGTGAAACATAAGGGCTGCGTTCCAGTTCGTTTTTATCATGCCCTTCACTCGCAAACTTCCCTCCGTCTCGTTCACTCGGATGTGCGTCATGCCTACGTTGCATGAGTGCCCACTACTGGCGGAAACTTTTCAAATGGACTGAACTGGAACGCCCTAAGCCCTTGATCACTTGGAATCCACTATGGAGTTGATATATTATTTATTTTTTACCTTTACGAAACTGTTTAATGCAGCATTCTATATGTATATGGATGTGTTTGGGTTGTTTTAAATGTTTTTAAAAATAGTTATAGTTGTTTGTGGTGGGGTAAATTAAACGTGATATGTGGTGACGTCACAATCGCGTTGCATTGTGGTATATGAAGCTACCTGAAGTGTACATATGAAGTAGACTCGCTCACTCGGTCAAAATCGAGGGAGCAAGGGTCTGTCCATACAAACTTCCCTTGTCCACTTCACGAAGTGGAACACACTTAAAAATGGCGGCAGGGATTCCCCCAAGGGGAAGTGCTAAGGGAAGTTTGCAAGTGCGTGTCTTAAAGTGGAGTGGAACGCAGCAATGGCCTCTGAATCTCCGAATGATTAGTTCTTTTTTTTTTTTTTTTCATGTTTATTACAAACTCTCGTGGAGACAACAGCATAAGAAACACAACAAAACAAAAAAATTAAAATAAAACAGACAAGGCAACAACAAAGTGCAAGTTGACAGTGAGGACGGGAAAGAAAAAGAAAAAAGGCATTGTTCTCAAAATAAATAATGAGTTACAGGATCAAAAACATTTCAGCAGCATAACAAATATCTTCTATAGTTTGTTTGGAATTTTTGACAAGGTTCATGGAGGATAATAACATACGAAATTCATTTTTAAAACAGTTCACATTTGGCAATTGTTTTTTCCATTTACTTTTGTGAATGTGGTATTTACCCATAATGATGATAAGGTTGATCAGAAGTGAAAGATCCCTCGTTAGTTTAGAATTATAAATAAGAATATCTTCTATTGTAAATTGCTCAAGTTCGCTAATTTTATTACTAACTGAGCAAAGGAAGAATAAATGCTCTGTTCGTTCTGGGTTTTCATGACAAAAATCGCAAGGGTCAACTTCAAAGCCAAATCTACCCCTCAGTGTCTCCGCAGATGGATAGTAATTGTTAAGAATTTTAAATTGCATTTCTTTTACTTTGGGTGCAATTGGCCATTTTATAAATTTCCAATGTTTTTCAGCAATTGTTGGATTATCTAATATTTTAAGTTTTATCTTCCTATCATAGTCGTGATATATATGTCTTTTGAAAGCTTTATTTAAATATTTGCTGTCACATTTTTTGTCCGTAATGTTTAATTCTCCTATCATTAAGTTTGGAAGTTTGATTTGGACATTAGAAAAAATAATTATGTTTTTTATCAACTGTAACAAATTCACTGGAATAGATTTACATATTCTCTTATATTCTTTAAGAGAACATTGAATATTATCAAATTTTATTTTTAAATCTTTTAACTGTAGGATTTCACCCTTTATATCTAAAATGTCATAAACAAAGATAATGCCTTGGTCAAACCAAAGCTGGTTGAACAAAGACTTTTTGTTTTGATACAATTACTCTATTATTCCACAAGGTGGCACAGTGAGGGGTAAAGTTATGGGTAAATACCATCTTCCAGTGATGCAAAACTTGTTTATGAAACTCAGATAATTTAAAAGGTAATTTAGAAATTTCAAAGTCACATTTCAAAAGAAAGTTTAATCCACCGAACCTCTTAAAGATACTTTTTGGAATGTGATACCATATTGAATCCGGCTTCAATAGAAACTCTTTCAACCACTTTATTTTAAATGTTCCTAGCATTGCCTCAAAATCCACTGTTTTGATACCCCCCCTATTATACTCCTTAACCAACTGAGATTTCTTAACATAGTAGGTCTTATTTCTCCAAATAAATTTATATATAATATGTAGTGGCAGGTTATGGCCACATGGTGGGGCTAGAGTAAAAGGGGTTAAGGAACAACGAAGAAGAATAATAAAGAGTTCTCTGATTTCATCCAGTGAGTTGTGTCCTTGAATACAGAGTATAGAGGAACAATACATGGTGTCAGAAACGGTTAACCCACAACAGACAGAGTCTAGTGGCAAAGATAAGGGGTTGGAGCAGTTTAATGGTGTGTGGAGTAATAACAGGGGATTTGTGGAGCAAGAGAGAGTGAAGCAGCGAGAGCTAACATTAGGCTAGCGGCAAGCTAAAAGCACACAGTATGGACCACATATTTACTATCACACCACTGGGACCATTCGATTTCGAGCCAAGCTCGTGGCCCACATGGATTAAAAGGTTTGAACGGTTCAGAATTGCATCTGGATTGAAAGAAAAAGACGGTGCATACCAGGTGAATTCCCTTATCTATACAATGGGCGAGAAGGCTGACGATATTCTGAGCTCACTGCAGTTGACAGAAGAGAAAGAAAAAGACTTTGATGAGGTAAAAAACGCCTTTGATGGACATTTCGTAGGCGTGCATAATGTAATTTATGAACGAGCCAAGTTTAATAAAAGATGTCAAGAAGTCGGCGAAACTGCAGAAAACTTTATCACAACAGTGCACAAGCTAGCTGAACATTGCAAATTTGGCGTTTTGCGTGAGGAAATGATCCGAGACAGGATTGTGGTCGGCATACGTGATGCCAAATTGTCTGAGAAACTGCAGCTCAACCCAAAATTGGATTTAGCTACAGCTATAGTTCAAGTGAGGCAGCACGAGGAAGTAAAAAAGCAGCAAGCTGTTCTACGGTCAACTGAATCACCAGGACAAATAGATGCACTGTCTCATAACAGTAAGAGACATCCTCAAAGAAAAAAATCTTTCCAACGAGGAAGCCATTATCAGCCTCAATCTACCGCAAACAAGTCAAGACAGTGTGGGAAATGTGGCAAAACCCCAAAACATTCTTGGACTGAATGCCCAGCAAAAGACGTTGAGTGTAGAAAATGTCAAAAGAAGGGACACTTTGCAGCGGTGTGCAGATCAGTTCAAAAGCTGGATTCAATTGATGAGGATGGAGCGGCTTATCTTGGGGCCGTTGACTATCCACAGTCATCCACATGGACTGAAATACTTACCATAAACGGCAGCCCATTGCGGTTTAAAGTTGACACGGGTGCGTCTGTGACAGCAATCCCAGAATCAGAATTCACACTGGATAGATATGGCAGACACTCAGCACCGCACAGACCACTACTGGGTCCCGCCAACCAACCCCTGGATGTTAAAGGGCAAGTGTATGCGGTTATTCAGAGAGGGGACAAAAAGATTGAGGAGGAGGTGTTCATTGTGAAAGATTTGACCACTCCCTTATTAGGCCTTCCTGCTATCCGTAGACTGCAGATGATTCCTCAGCTCAATGGCATTGATGATGCAGAGACTCACTTCCGCTCAACTTACCCAGATGTATTTAAAGGGCTGGGTAACCTTAAGGGGGAGTACAAAATTAAGCTGAGAGACAACGCAACACCCTATGCCCTCTCTGCACCACGACGTGTAGCCATTCCTCTCCGAGCCAAAGTCAAAGAGGAACTAGACCGGATGGAGAAGATGGGAGTCATAGCCCGTGTTGAAGAACCGACTGAATGGTGTGCGGGCATGGTCCCTATAGTGAAATCATCTGGGAAAATTCGCATTTGCGTCGACTTAACCCGTCTGAACGAGAGCGTCATCAGAGAGAGACATATCCTACCAGCAGTGGATGAGACACTGGCCAAGCTGGAAGGAGCCAGAGTCTTTACAAAGCTCGATGCGACATCAGGCTTCTGGCAGGTACCGCTCCACAAAGACTCAATGCTGTTGACCACGTTCATTACGCCAGAGGGGCGCTACTACTTCAAAAGGCTACCTTTTGGCATATCATCGGCGCCCGAACATTTCCAAAAGAAAATTTCTCAGCTGATTGATGGTGTGGACGGAGTCCTATGCCATGCTGACGATGTCCTTGTTATAGGAAGAGACCGGGCAGAGCACGATGACAGGCTGCACAGAGTGCTACAGAAATTCAGAGAGGCTGGGCTCACACTGAATGAGAAATGCCAATTTGCCATGTCAGAAATCCGCTTCCTGGGTCATGTCATAAATTCTCAAGGCATCAGAGCAGACCCGGGTAAAATAAAAGCAATCCATGACATGCCTGAGCCAAAGGATGTGGCAGATGTTCGTCGTTTTATGGGCATGGTGAACTTTGTAGGCAAATTTTCTCCACGCCTGCCTGATCTGACAAAGCCCATTCGTGACCTGTTAAAGACAGAGAACAGCTGGACATGGGGAGCACCTCAACAGAAAGCATTTCTGGAGACAAAAAAAGAATTGGGGTCGGAGACAGTGCTAGCCCAGTACAGCACAAATCACGAAACCATGGTATCAGCTGATGCCTCTTCATATGGTCTAGGAGGGGTCTTGACACAAAAACAGACAGACGGTGAGTGGAGACCTGTTGTTTTCATTTCTAGAAGTCTGACTAAAACCGAATCAAGATATGCCCAAATAGAAAAGGAGGCTCTAGCTGTGACCTGGGCATGCGAGCGCTTGCAAGGATACTTGAGTGGACTGGATTTTACCATAAGAACGGACCACAAGCCACTTATAACACTTCTGAAGTCCAGAGCATTGGATGACCTCCCACCAAGGATTATCAGATTCAGACTCAGGCTGCTCAGATTTAATTTTAACATCATTCATGTCCCGGGTAAAAATCTGATAACAGCTGATGCCCTGTCCAGAGCGCCTCTTCCAGCCACAGCTACAGAAGCGGAGCAAGACCTGGAAAGAGAATGCAAAGCTTATCTGGACAGTGTGGTAGAAAGTTTGCCAGCCACACCGACAAAGCTGGAACAGATTAAGAGTGCACAAACTTCAGATAACATCTGTAAACGTCTCAGCCGATACATTGCAAATGGCTTGCCGGGACACAGACGAGATGTGCATGAGCAGCTACTACCCTACTGGCCCAATAGGTCAGTCTTGCATGAAGGAGGAGGACTGCTCATGAAAGGAGAGAGACTCATAATCCCTGAGTGCATGAGACCTGACATCCTGCAGAGACTGCATCAGGGACATCAAGGTATCAACAAGTGTCTAGCTAGGGCCAGAGAATCAGTCTGGTGGCCAGGTATCACATCTGCAGTAAAGCAAATGATTGAGAGATGTGAGATTTGTGCACGCGAAGCTCAAATATCAGTCGAGCCTCTACTCACGACTGAACTCCCAAGCAGACCATGGCAGAGAGTCGCAGCTGATCTTTTCCAGTGGCAGAATGGGAACTATCTAGTCATGATAGACTATTTCTCTCGCTATATTGAGGTTTGCTCTCTGCAGGGCAGCACATCAGCAAAACAGACAATTGCCAGATTTAAAGCTGTGTTTGCCAGATACGGATGTCCAGAGGTGCTGGTCACAGACAATGGTCCTCAATTCTCCTGTCATGAATTTGCTCAATTTGCACAGGACTATGACTTTACCCATGTGACAAGCAGTCCCCGTTACCCCCGCAGCAATGGGGAGGCGGAACGGGCTGTCAGAACTGTGAAATCCCTTTTAGCAAAAGAGGGAGATTTCCACAAAGCTCTGCTGGCCTATAGGGCCACTCCATTGGCACATGGGAGCTCCCCAGCACAATTAATGATGGGGAGGAGAATCAGAACACCAGTTCCAGTGTCACCGGAACAGTTACAACCACATTGGCCTGATCTTGATAGATTCAGAGAAAAGGATGCCGTGTTGAAACTGCAACAACAACAAACGTTCAACCGGAGACACCGTGTTCAAGTCTTACCACCTCTCCAGCTGGGACAGCGTGTATGGATCAAACCTACAAGCACAAAAGGGACAGTTGTTAGTACTGCACCTACTCCACGTTCCTACGAGGTGGAGACTCTGGGTGGAAGACGGCTGCGACGCAATCGTTCGCACCTCAGGAAAGTTCCGATGCCTCCTGCACCAGGTGAAATGACGATGACTAGGTCAGGGAGGCTGTCTAAGGCTCCTGAGAGACTAGACCTTTGAACATGAAACATATGCATACTCACCTCAGAGAAAAGGAAAGAAAGAGTCATAATTTTCAATTTGGAAAGTTAAATGTGTATTAGAAAAGACATGTTTGACGTATTTAAGTTAGCAGTTTCTTTAAGATAAAGTCTACATAATAGCTACTGTGAAGTACAATATCTTCTGTTAGTTTCTCAGGTTACACTTTTAAGTTAAAGAGGATTTGAAGGAATTTGTACATTTATAGAATAAGTGAACAAAATAACAAGAGTGGACATTCGTTAAAGGTATTCCATCACTTTTAAGTTCTGTTAAAACAAGTGCACCTTCATCTAAAAGGGAGATGTAGTGGCAGGTTATGGCCACATGGTGGGGCTAGAGTAAAAGGGGTTAAAGGGATCCCATGGTGTTGAGACTTGTATGGCTTAATATAACATAAATGATGTCTCTTACTGAATTATGTGGTAGAAAACCCATGAAAGATCTACGTTATTTAAAAAATCGATTTTATATTTGGACCATGGGCGGCGCCATTTTGTTTGCGTTCTAGGTTGATGACGTAGAGTGGTTGAACTCCTCAATCAGCTGGCATTACCCGTTGCTATTTTTACCACAACGCAACTCGAAAAATGTTTCAGAGTTAAACAAAACAAATGAATTGCTTTGTAATTGTACTTAAAACACACTCAAACATACATGTGCACACAAACTCACCTACACAAGTCACAAACAGATCGGCGGGCGCGCACACACACACCTGACTGCTCTGTCTCAATCGCATGCATCATCAC